>NC_092713.1:0-339018 GCF_047496885.1 Scyliorhinus torazame | reverse complement strand
CAGACAGCGAGTTCCCGATTCCCACCCTCTCAGACAGCGAGTTCCAGATTCCCACCCTCTCAGACAGCGAATTCCCGATTCCCACCCTCTCAGACAGCGAGTTCCCGATTCCCACCCTCTCAGACAGCGAGTTCCCGATTCCCACCCCCCTCTCAGACAGCGAGTTCCCGATTCCCACCACCCTCTCAGACAGCGAGTTCCCCATTCCCAACCCCCTCTCAGACAGCGAGTTCCCGATTCCCACCCTCTCAGACAGCGAGATCCCGATTCCCACCCTCTCAGACAGCGAGTTCCAGATTCCCACCTTCTCAGACAGCGAATTCCCGATTCCCACCCTCTCAGACAGCGAGTTCCCGATTCCCACCCTCTCAGACAGCGAGATCCCGATTCCCACCCCCCTCTCAGACAGCGAGTTCCCGATTCCCACCACCCTCTCAGACAGCGAGTTCCCCATTCCCACCCCCCTCTCAGACAGCGAGTTCCCGATTCCCACCCTCTCAGACAGCGAGTTCCCGATTCCCACCCTCTCAGACAGCGAGTTCCCGATTCCCAGCCTCCTAGACAGCGAGTTCCCGATTCCCACCACCCTCTCAGACAGCGAGTTCCCGATTCCCAGCATCTCAGACAGCGAGTTCCCGATTCCCACCCCCCTCTCAGACAGCGAGTTCCCGATTCCCACCACCCTCTCTGACAGCGAGTTCCCGATTCCCACCCTCTCAGACAGCGAGTTCCTGATTCCTACCCTCTTAGACAGGGAGTTCCCGATTCCCACACTCTCAGTCAGCGAGTTGCTGATTCCCACCCTCTCAGACAGCGAGTTCCCGATTCCCACCCGCTCAGTCAGCGAGTTCCCGATTCCCACCCTCTCAGTCAGCGAGTTCCCGATTCCCACCCTCTCAGACAGCGAGTTCCCGATTCCCACCACCCTCTCAGACAGCGAGTTCCCGATTCCCACCCTCTCAGACTGCGAGTTACCTATTCCGACCCCCCTCTCAGATAGCAAGTTCCCGATTCCCACCACCCTCTCTGACAGCGAGTTCCCGATTCCCACCACCCTCTCAGACAGCGAGATCCCGATTCCCACCCTCTCAGACAGCGAGTTCCCGACTCCCACCCTCTCAGACAGCAAGTTCCTTACTCCCACCCTCTCAGACAGGGAGTTCCCGATTCCCACTCTCTCAGTCAGCGAGTTGCTGATTCCCACCCTCTCAGTCAGCGAGTTCACGATTCCCACCCTCTCAGTCAGCGAGTTCCCGATTCGCACCCTCTCAGACAGCGAGTTCCCGATTCCCACCACCCTCTCAGACAGCGAGTTCCCAATTCCCACCCTCTCAGACTGCGAGTTCCCAATTCCGACCCCCCTCTCAGACAGCAAGTTCCCCATTCCCACCACCCTCTCAGACAGCAAGTTCCCGATTCCCACCCTCTCAGACAGCGAGTTCCCAACTCCCACCCTCTCAGACAGCGAGTTCCTAACTCCCACCCTCTCAGACAGCGAGTTCCCGACTCCCACCCTCTCAGACAGCGAGTTCCCGCTTCCCACCCTCTCAGACAGCGAGTTCACGCTTCCCACCCTCTCAGACAGCGAGTTCCCGATTCCCACCCTCTCAGACAGCGAGTTCCCGATTCCCACCCTCTCAGACAGCGAGTTCCCGATTCCCAGCCTCCTAGACAGCGAGTTCCCGATTCCCACCACCCTCTCAGACAGCGAGTTCCCGATTCCCAGCATCTCAGACAGCGAGTTCCCGATTCCCACCCCCCTCTCAGACAGCGAGTTCCCGATTCCCACCACCCTCTCTGACAGCGAGTTCCCGATTCCCACCCTCTCAGACAGCGAGTTCCTGATTCCTACCCTCTTAGACAGGGAGTTCCCGATTCCCACACTCTCAGTCAGCGAGTTGCTGATTCCCACCCTCTCAGACAGCGAGTTCCCGATTCCCACCCGCTCAGTCAGCGAGTTCCCGATTCCCACCCTCTCAGTCAGCGAGTTCCCGATTCCCACCCTCTCAGACAGCGAGTTCCCGATTCCCACCACCCTCTCAGACAGCGAGTTCCCGATTCCCACCCTCTCAGACTGCGAGTTACCTATTCCGACCCCCCTCTCAGATAGCAAGTTCCCGATTCCCACCACCCTCTCTGACAGCGAGTTCCCGATTCCCACCACCCTCTCAGACAGCGAGATCCCGATTCCCACCCTCTCAGACAGCGAGTTCCCGACTCCCACCCTCTCAGACAGCAAGTTCCTTACTCCCACCCTCTCAGACAGGGAGTTCCCGATTCCCACTCTCTCAGTCAGCGAGTTGCTGATTCCCACCCTCTCAGTCAGCGAGTTCACGATTCCCACCCTCTCAGTCAGCGAGTTCCCGATTCGCACCCTCTCAGACAGCGAGTTCCCGATTCCCACCACCCTCTCAGACAGCGAGTTCCCAATTCCCACCCTCTCAGACTGCGAGTTCCCAATTCCGACCCCCCTCTCAGACAGCAAGTTCCCCATTCCCACCACCCTCTCAGACAGCGAGTTCCCGATTCCCACCCTCTCAGACAGCGAGTTCCCAACTCCCACCCTCTCAGACAGCGAGTTCCTAACTCCCACCCTCTCAGACAGCGAGTTCCCGACTCCCACCCTCTCAGACAGCGAGTTCCCGCTTCCCACCCTCTCAGACAGCGAGTTCACGCTTCCCACCCTCTCAGACAGCGAGTTCCCGATTCCCACCCTCTCAGACAGCGAGTTCCCGATTCCCACCCTCTCAGACAGCGAGTTCCCGATTCTCACCCTCTCAGACAGCGAGTTCCCGATTCCCACCCTCTCAGACAGCGAGTTCCCGATTCCCACCCTCTCAGACAGCGAGTTCCCGATTCCCACCACCCTCTCAGACAGCGAGTCCCGATTCCCACCACCCTCTCAGACAGCGAGTTTCCGATTCCCACCCTCTCTGACAGCGAGTTCCCGATTCCCACCCTCTCAGACAGCGAGTTCCCGATTCCCACCCCCCTCTCAGACAGCGAGTTCCCGATTCCCACCCTCTCAGACAGCAAGTTCCCGATTCCCACCCCCCTCTCAGACAGCGAGTTCCCGATTCCCACCCTCTCAGACAGCAAGTTCCCGATTCCCACCCTCTCAGACAGCGAGTTCCCGATTCCCACCCTCTCAGACAGCGAGTTCGCGATTCACACCACCCTCTCAGACAGCGAGTTCCCGATTCCCACCCTCTCAGACAGCGAGTTCCCGATTCCCACCCTCTCAGACAGCGAGTTCCCGATTCCCACCACCCTCTCAGACAGCGAGTTCCCGATTCCCACCACCCTCTCTGACAGCGAGTTCCCGATTCCCACCCTCTCAGACAGCGAGTTCCTGATTCCTACCCTCTTAGACAGGGAGTTCCCGATTCCCACACTCTCAGTCAGCGAGTTGCTGATTCCCACCCTCTCAGACAGCGAGTTCCCGATTCCCACCCGCTCAGTCAGCGAGTTCCCGATTCCCACCCTCTCAGTCAGCGAGTTCCCGATTCCCACCCTCTCAGACAGCGAGTTCCCGATTCCCACCACCCTCTCAGACAGCGAGTTCCCGATTCCCACCCTCTCAGACTGCGAGTTCCCTATTCCGACCCCCCTCTCAGATAGCAAGTTCCCGATTCCCACCACCCTCTCTGACAGCGAGTTCCCGATTCCCACCAGCCTCTCAGACAGCGAGATCCCGATTCCCACCCTCTCAGACAGCGAGTTCCCGACTCCCACCCTCTCAGACAGCAAGTTCCTGACTCCCACCCTCTCAGACAGGGAGTTCCCGATTCCCACTCTCTCAGTCAGCGAGTTGCTGATTCCCACCCTCTCAGACAGGGAGTTCCCGATTCCCACTCTCTCAGTCAGCGAGTTGCTGATTCCCACCCTCTCAGACAGCGAGTTCCCGTTTCCCACCCTCTCAGTCAGCGAGTTCCCGATTCCCACCACCCTCTCAGACAGCGAGTTCCCGATTCCCACCCTCTCAGACAGCGAGTTCCCGATTCCCACCCTCTCAGACAGCGAGTTCCCCATTCCCACCACCCTCTCAGACAGCGAGTTCCCAATTCCGACCCCCCTCTCAGACAGCAAGTTCCCCATTCCCACCACCCTCTCAGACAGCGAGTTCCCGATTCCCACCACCCTCTCAGACAGCGAGTTCCCGATTCCCACCCTCTCAGACAGCGAGTTCCCAACTCCCACCCTCTCAGACAGCGAGTTCCCGACTCCCACCCTCTCAGACAGGGAGTTCCCGATTCCCACTCTCTCAGTCAGCGAGTTGCTGATTCCCACCCTCTCAGTCAGCGAGTTCACGATTCCCACCCTCTCAGACAGCGAGTTCCCGATTCGCACCCTCTCAGACAGCGAGTTCCCGATTCCCACCACCCTCTCAGACAGCGAGTTCCGAATTCCCACCCTCTCAGACTGCGAGTTCCCAATTCCGACCCCCCTCTCAGACAGCAAGTTCCCCATTCCCACCACCCTCTCAGACAGCGAGTTCCCGATTCCCACCACCCTCTCAGACAGCGAGTTCCCGATTCCCACCCTCTCAGACAGCGAGTTCCCAACTCCCACCCTCTCAGACAGCGAGTTCCCAACTCCCACCCTCTCAGACAGCGAGTTCCCGACTCCCACCCTCTCAGACAGCGAGTTCCCGCTTCCCACCCTCTCAGACAGCGAGTTCACGATTCCCACCCTCTCAGACAGCGAGTTCCCGATTCCCACCCTCTCAGACAGCGAGTTCCCGATTCCCACCCTCTCAGACAGCGAGTTCCCGATTCTCACCCTCTCAGACAGCGAGTTCCCGATTCCCACCCTCTCAGACAGCGAGTTCCCGATTCCCACCCTCTCAGACAGCGAGTTCCCGATTCCCACCACCCTCTCAGACAGCGAGTTTCCGATTCCCACCCTCTCTGACAGCGAGTTCCCGATTCCCACCCTCTCAGACAGCGAGTTCCCGATTCCCACCCCCCTCTCAGACAGCGAGTTCCCGATTCCCACCCTCTCAGACAGCAAGTTCCCGATTCCCACCCTCTCAGACAGCGAGTTCCCGATTCCCACCCTCTCAGACAGCGAGTTCGCGATTCACACCACCCTCTCAGACAGCGAGTTCCCGATTCCCACCACCCTCTCAGACAGCGAGTTCCCGATTCCCACCCTCTCAGACAGCGAGTTCCCGATTCCCACCCTCTCAGACAGCGAGTTCCCGATTCCCACCACCCTCTCAGACAGCGAGTTCCCGATTCCCACCACCCTCTCTGACAGCGAGTTCCCGATTCCCACACTCTCAGACAGCGAGTTCCTGATTCCTACCCTCTTAGACAGGGAGTTCCCGATTCCCACACTCTCAGTCAGCGAGTTGCTGATTCCCACCCTCTCAGACAGCGAGTTCCCGATTCCCACCCGCTCAGTCAGCGAGTTCCCGATTCCCACCCTCTCAGTCAGCGAGTTCCCGATTCCCACCCTCTCAGACTGTGAGTTCCCTATTCCGACCCCCCTCTCAGATAGCAAGTTCCCGATTCCCACCACCCTCTCTGACAGCGAGTTCCCGATTCCCACCACCCTCTCAGACAGCGAGATCCCGATTCCCACCCTCTCAGACAGCGAGTTCCCGACTCCCACCCTCTCAGACAGCAAGTTCCTGACTCCCACCCTCTCAGACAGGGAGTTCCCGATTCCCACTCTCTCAGTCAGCGAGTTGCTGATTCCCACCCTCTCAGACAGCGAGTTCCCGTTTCCCACCCTCTCAGTCAGCGAGTTCACGATTCCCACCCTCTCAGTCAGCGAGTTCCCGATTCGCACCCTCTCAGACAGCGAGTTCCCGATTCCCACCCTCTCAGGCAGCGAGTTCCCGATTCCCACCACCCTCTCAGACAGCGAGTTCCCCATTCCCACCACCCTCTCAGACAGCGAGTTCCCGATTCCCACCACCCTCTCAGACAGCGAGTTCCCGATTCCCACCCTCTCAGACAGCGAGTTCCCAACTCCCACCCTCTCAGACAGCGAGTTCCCGATTCCCACCCTCTCAGACAGCGAGTTCCAGATTCCCACCCTCTCAGACAGCGAATTCCCGATTCCCACCCTCTCAGACAGCGAGTTCCCGATTCCCACCCTCTCAGACAGCGAGTTCCCGATTCCCACCCCCCTCTCAGACAGCGAGTTCCCGATTCCCACCACCCTCTCAGACAGCGAGTTCCCCATTCCCAACCCCCTCTCAGACAGCGAGTTCCCGATTCCCACCCTCTCAGACAGCGAGATCCCGATTCCCACCCTCTCAGACAGCGAGTTCCAGATTCCCACCTTCTCAGACAGCGAATTCCCGATTCCCACCCTCTCAGACAGCGAGTTCCCGATTCCCACCCTCTCAGACAGCGAGTTCCCGATTCCCACCCCCCTCTCAGACAGCGAGTTCCCGATTCCCACCACCCTCTCAGACAGCGAGTTCCCCATTCCCACCCCCCTCTCAGACAGCGAGTTCCCGATTCCCACCCTCTCAGACAGCGAGTTCCCGATTCCCACCCTCTCAGACAGCGAGTTCCCGATTCCCAGCCTCCTAGACAGCGAGTTCCCGATTCCCACCACCCTCTCAGACAGCGAGTTCCCGATTCCCAGCATCTCAGACAGCGAGTTCCCGATTCCCACCCCCCTCTCAGACAGCGAGTTCCCGATTCCCACCACCCTCTCTGACAGCGAGTTCCCGATTCCCACCCTCTCAGACAGCGAGTTCCTGATTCCTACCCTCTTAGACAGGGAGTTCCCGATTCCCACACTCTCAGTCAGCGAGTTGCTGATTCCCACCCTCTCAGACAGCGAGTTCCCGATTCCCACCCGCTCAGTCAGCGAGTTCCCGATTCCCACCCTCTCAGTCAGCGAGTTCCCGATTCCCACCCTCTCAGACAGCGAGTTCCCGATTCCCACCACCCTCTCAGACAGCGAGTTCCCGATTCCCACCCTCTCAGACTGCGAGTTACCTATTCCGACCCCCCTCTCAGATAGCAAGTTCCCGATTCCCACCACCCTCTCTGACAGCGAGTTCCCGATTCCCACCACCCTCTCAGACAGCGAGATCCCGATTCCCACCCTCTCAGACAGCGAGTTCCCGACTCCCACCCTCTCAGACAGCAAGTTCCTGACTCCCACCCTCTCAGACAGGGAGTTCCCGATTCCCACTCTCTCAGTCAGCGAGTTGCTGATTCCCACCCTCTCAGTCAGCGAGTTCACGATTCCCACCCTCTCAGTCAGCGAGTTCCCGATTCGCACCCTCTCAGACAGCGAGTTCCCGATTCCCACCACCCTCTCAGACAGCGAGTTC
Organism: Scyliorhinus torazame; assembly: GCF_047496885.1. Lineage (NCBI taxonomy): Eukaryota > Metazoa > Chordata > Chondrichthyes > Carcharhiniformes > Scyliorhinidae > Scyliorhinus > Scyliorhinus torazame. The sequence continues at coordinate 331,709 of NC_092713.1, read as the reverse complement.
CCAATTCCCACCCTCTCAGACTGCGAGTTCCCAATTCCGACCCCCCTCTCAGACAGCAAGTTCCCCATTCCCACCACCCTCTCAGACAGCGAGTTCCCGATTCCCACCCTCTCAGACAGCGAGTTCCCAACTCCCACCCTCTCAGACAGCGAGTTCCTAACTCCCACCCTCTCAGACAGCGAGTTCCCGACTCCCACCCTCTCAGACAGCGAGTTCCCGCTTCCCACCCTCTCAGACAGCGAGTTCACGCTTCCCACCCTCTCAGACAGCGAGTTCCCGATTCCCACCCTCTCAGACAGCGAGTTCCCGATTCCCACCCTCTCAGACAGCGAGTTCCCGATTCTCACCCTCTCAGACAGCGAGTTCCCGATTCCCACCCTCTCAGACAGCGAGTTCCCGATTCCCACCCTCTCAGACAGCGAGTTCCCGATTCCCACCACCCTCTCAGACAGCGAGTCCCGATTCCCACCACCCTCTCAGACAGCGAGTTTCCGATTCCCACCCTCTCTGACAGCGAGTTCCCGATTCCCACCCTCTCAGACAGCGAGTTCCCGATTCCCACCCCCCTCTCAGACAGCGAGTTCCCGATTCCCACCCTCTCAGACAGCAAGTTCCTGATTCCCACCCCCCTCTCAGACAGCGAGTTCCCGATTCCCACCCTCTCAGACAGCAAGTTCCCGATTCCCACCCTCTCAGACAGCGAGTTCCCGATTCCCACCCTCTCAGACAGCGAGTTCCCGATTCACATCACCCTATCAGACAGCGCGTTCCCGATTCCCACCACCCTCTCAGACAGCGAGTTCCCGATTCCCACCCTCTCAGACAGCGAGTTCCCGATTCCCATCCTCTCAGACAGCGAGTTCCCGATTCCCACCCTCTCAGACAGCGAGTTCCCGATTCCCACCCTCTCTGACAGCGAGTTCCCGATTCCCACCCTCTCAGACAGCGAGTTCCCGATTCCCATCCTCTCAGACAGCGAGTTCCCGATTCCCCCCCTCTCAGACAGCGATTTCCCGATTCCCACAACCGTCTCAGGCAGCGAGTTCCCGTTTCCCACAACCGTCTCAGGCAGCGAGTTCCCCATTCCCACCCTCTCAGACAGCGAGTTCCCGATTCCCACAACCGTCTCAGGCAGCGAGTTCCCCATTCCCACCCTCTCAGACAGCGAGTTCCCGATTCCCACCCCCTCTCAGACAGCGAGTTCCCCATTCCCACCCCCCTCTCAGACAACGAGTTCCCGATTCCCACCCTCTCAGACAGCGAGTTCCCGATTCTCACCCTCTCAGACAGCGAGTTCCCCATTCCCACCACCCTCTCAGACAGCGAGTTCCCCATTCCCAACCCCCTCTCAGACAGCGAGTTCCCGATTCCCACCCTCTCAGACAGCGAGTTCCCGATTCCCACCCTCTCAGACAGTGAGTTCCAGATTACCACCCTCTCAGACAGCGAATTCCCGATTCCCACCCTCTCAGACAGCGAGTTCCCGATTCCCACCCTCTCAGACAGCGAGTTCCCGATTCCCACCCCCCTCTCAGACAGCGAGTTCCCGATTCCCACCACCCTCTCAGACAGCGAGTTCCCCATTCCCACCCCCCTCTCAGACAGCGAGTTCCCGATTACCACCCTCTCAGACAGCGAGTTCCCGATTCCCACCCTCTCAGACAGCGAGTTCCCGATTCCCAGCCTCCTAGACAGCGAGTTCCCGATTCCCACCACCCTCTCAGACAGCGAGTTCCCGATTCCCAGCATCTCAGACAGCGAGTTCCCGATTCCCACCCCCCTCTCAGACAGCGAGTTCCCGATTCCCACCACCCTCTCTGACAACGAGTTCCCGATTCCCACCCTCTCAGACAGCGAGTTCCTGATTCCTACCCTCTTTGACAGGGAGTTCCCGATTCCCACACTCTCAGTCAGCGAGTTGCTGATTCCCACCCTCTCAGACAGCGAGTTCCCGATTCCCACCCGCTCAGTCAGCGAGTTCCCGATTCCCACCCTCTCAGTCAGCGAGTTCCCGATTCCCACCCTCTCAGACAGCGAGTTCCCGATTCCCACCACCCTCTCAGACAGCGAGTTCCCGATTCCCACCCTCTCAGACTGCGAGTTCCCTATTCCGACCCCCCTCTCAGATAGCAAGTTCCCGATTCCCACCACCCTCTCTGACAGCGAGTTCCCGATTCCCACCACCCTCTCAGACAGCGAGATCCCGATTCCCACCCTCTCAGACAGCGAGTTCCCGACTCCCACCCTCTCAGACAGCAAGTTCCTGACTCCCACCCTCTCAGACAGGGAGTTCCCGATTCCCACTCTCTCAGTCAGCGAGTTGCTGATTCCCACCCTCTCAGTCAGCGAGTTCACGATTCCCACCCTCTCAGTCAGCGAGTTCCCGATTCCCACCCTCTCAGTCAGCGAGTTCCCAATTCGCACCCTCTCAGACAGCGAGTTCCCGATTCCCACCCTCTCAGTCAGCGAGTTCACGATTCCCACCCTCTCAGTCAGCGAGTTCCCGATTCGCACCCTCTCAGACAGCGAGTTCCCGATTCCCACCACCCTCTCAGACAGCGAGTTCCCGATTCCCACCCTCTCAGACTGCGAGTTCCCAATTCCGACCCCCCTCTCAGACAGCAAGTTCCCCATTCCCACCACCCTCTCAGACAGCGAGTTCCCGATTCCCACCACCCTCTCAGACAGCGAGTTCCCGATTCCCACCCTCTCAGACAGCGAGTTCCCAACTCCCACCCTCTCAGACAGCGAGTTCCCAACTCCCACACTCTCAGACAGCGAGTTCCCGACTCCCACCCTCTCAGACAGCGAGTTCCCGATTCCCACCCTCTCAGACAGCGAGTTCACGATTCCCACCCTCTCAGACAGCGAGTACCCGATTCCCACCCTCTCAGACAGCGAGTACCCGATTCCCACCCTCTCAGACAGCGAGTTCCCGATTCTCACCCTCTCAGACAGCGAGTTCCCGATTCCCACCCTCTCAGACAGCGAGTTCCCGATTCCCACCCTCTCAGACAGCGAGTTCCCGATTCCCACCACCCTCTCAGACAGCGAGTCCCGATTCCCACCACTCTCTCAGACAGCGAGTTTCCGATTCCCACCCTCTCTGACAGCGAGTTCCCGATTCCCACCCTCTCAGACAGCGAGTTCCCGATTCCCACCCCCCTCTCAGACAGCGAGTTCCCGATTCCCACCCTCTCAGACAGCAAGTTCCCGATTCCCACCCTCTCAGACAGCGAGTTCGCGATTCAGACCACCCTCTCAGACAGCGAGTTCCCGATTCCCACCACCCTCTCAGACAGCGAGTTCCCGATTCCCACCCTCTCAGACAGCGAGTTCCCGATTCCCACCCTCTCAGACAGCGAGTTCCCGATTCCCACCACCCTCTCAGACAGCGAGTTCCCGATTCCCACCCTCTCAGACAGCGAGTTCCCGATTCCCATCACCCTGTCAGACAGCGCGTTCCCGATTCCCACCACCCTCTCAGACAGCGAGTTCCCGATTCCCACCCTCTCAGACAGCGAGTTCCCGATTTCCATCCTCTCAGACAGCGAGTTCCCGATTCCCACCCTCTCAGACAGCGAGTTCCCGATTCCCACCCTCTCAGACAGCGAGTTCCCGATTCCCACCACCCTCTCAGACAGCGAGTTCCCGATTCCCACTCTCTCAGGCAGCGATTTCCCGATTCCCCCCCTCTCAGACAGCGAGTTCCCGATTCCCCCCCTCTCAGACAGCGATTTCCCGATTCCCACAACCGTCTCAGGCAGCGAGTTCCCGATTCCCATCACCCTCTCAGACAGCGAGTTCCCGATTCCCACCACCCTCTCAGACAGCGAGTTCCCGATTCCCACTCTCTCAGGCAGCGATTTCCCGATTCCCCCCCTCTCAGACAGCGAGTTCCCGATTCCCACCCCCCTCTCAGACAGCGAGTTCCCGATTCCCACCCTCTCAGACAGCAAGTTCCTGATTCCCACCCCCCTCTCAGACAGCGAGTTCCCGATTCCCACCCTCTCAGACAGCAAGTTCCCGATTCCCACCCTCTCAGACAGCGAGTTCCCGATTCCCACCCTCTCAGACAGCGAGTTCCCGATTCACATCACCCTATCAGACAGCGCGTTCCCGATTCCCACCACCCTCTCAGACAGCGAGTTCCCGATTCCCACCCTCTCAGACAGCGAGTTCCCGATTCCCATCCTCTCAGACAGCGAGTTCCCGATTCCCACCCTCTCAGACAGCGAGTTCCCGATTCCCACCCTCTCTGACAGCGAGTTCCCGATTCCCACCCTCTCAGACAGCGAGTTCCCGATTCCCATCCTCTCAGACAGCGAGTTCCCGATTCCCCCCCTCTCAGACAGCGATTTCCCGATTCCCACAACCGTCTCAGGCAGCGAGTTCCCGTTTCCCACAACCGTCTCAGGCAGCGAGTTCCCCATTCCCACCCTCTCAGACAGCGAGTTCCCGATTCCCACAACCGTCTCAGGCAGCGAGTTCCCCATTCCCACCCTCTCAGACAGCGAGTTCCCGATTCCCACCCCCTCTCAGACAGCGAGTTCCCCATTCCCACCCCCCTCTCAGACAACGAGTTCCCGATTCCCACCCTCTCAGACAGCGAGTTCCCGATTCTCACCCTCTCAGACAGCGAGTTCCCCATTCCCACCACCCTCTCAGACAGCGAGTTCCCCATTCCCAACCCCCTCTCAGACAGCGAGTTCCCGATTCCCACCCTCTCAGACAGCGAGTTCCCGATTCCCACCCTCTCAGACAGTGAGTTCCAGATTACCACCCTCTCAGACAGCGAATTCCCGATTCCCACCCTCTCAGACAGCGAGTTCCCGATTCCCACCCTCTCAGACAGCGAGTTCCCGATTCCCACCCCCCTCTCAGACAGCGAGTTCCCGATTCCCACCACCCTCTCAGACAGCGAGTTCCCCATTCCCACCCCCCTCTCAGACAGCGAGTTCCCGATTACCACCCTCTCAGACAGCGAGTTCCCGATTCCCACCCTCTCAGACAGCGAGTTCCCGATTCCCAGCCTCCTAGACAGCGAGTTCCCGATTCCCACCACCCTCTCAGACAGCGAGTTCCCGATTCCCAGCATCTCAGACAGCGAGTTCCCGATTCCCACCCCCCTCTCAGACAGCGAGTTCCCGATTCCCACCACCCTCTCTGACAACGAGTTCCCGATTCCCACCCTCTCAGACAGCGAGTTCCTGATTCCTACCCTCTTTGACAGGGAGTTCCCGATTCCCACACTCTCAGTCAGCGAGTTGCTGATTCCCACCCTCTCAGACAGCGAGTTCCCGATTCCCACCCGCTCAGTCAGCGAGTTCCCGATTCCCACCCTCTCAGTCAGCGAGTTCCCGATTCCCACCCTCTCAGACAGCGAGTTCCCGATTCCCACCACCCTCTCAGACAGCGAGTTCCCGATTCCCACCCTCTCAGACTGCGAGTTCCCTATTCCGACCCCCCTCTCAGATAGCAAGTTCCCGATTCCCACCACCCTCTCTGACAGCGAGTTCCCGATTCCCACCACCCTCTCAGACAGCGAGATCCCGATTCCCACCCTCTCAGACAGCGAGTTCCCGACTCCCACCCTCTCAGACAGCAAGTTCCTGACTCCCACCCTCTCAGACAGGGAGTTCCCGATTCCCACTCTCTCAGTCAGCGAGTTGCTGATTCCCACCCTCTCAGTCAGCGAGTTCACGATTCCCACCCTCTCAGTCAGCGAGTTCCCGATTCCCACCCTCTCAGTCAGCGAGTTCCCAATTCGCACCCTCTCAGACAGCGAGTTCCCGATTCCCACCCTCTCAGTCAGCGAGTTCACGATTCCCACCCTCTCAGTCAGCGAGTTCCCGATTCGCACCCTCTCAGACAGCGAGTTCCCGATTCCCACCACCCTCTCAGACAGCGAGTTCCCGATTCCCACCCTCTCAGACTGCGAGTTCCCAATTCCGACCCCCCTCTCAGACAGCAAGTTCCCCATTCCCACCACCCTCTCAGACAGCGAGTTCCCGATTCCCACCACCCTCTCAGACAGCGAGTTCCCGATTCCCACCCTCTCAGACAGCGAGTTCCCAACTCCCACCCTCTCAGACAGCGAGTTCCCAACTCCCACACTCTCAGACAGCGAGTTCCCGACTCCCACCCTCTCAGACAGCGAGTTCCCGATTCCCACCCTCTCAGACAGCGAGTTCACGATTCCCACCCTCTCAGACAGCGAGTACCCGATTCCCACCCTCTCAGACAGCGAGTACCCGATTCCCACCCTCTCAGACAGCGAGTTCCCGATTCTCACCCTCTCAGACAGCGAGTTCCCGATTCCCACCCTCTCAGACAGCGAGTTCCCGATTCCCACCCTCTCAGACAGCGAGTTCCCGATTCCCACCACCCTCTCAGACAGCGAGTCCCGATTCCCACCACTCTCTCAGACAGCGAGTTTCCGATTCCCACCCTCTCTGACAGCGAGTTCCCGATTCCCACCCTCTCAGACAGCGAGTTCCCGATTCCCACCCCCCTCTCAGACAGCGAGTTCCCGATTCCCACCCTCTCAGACAGCAAGTTCCCGATTCCCACCCTCTCAGACAGCGAGTTCGCGATTCAGACCACCCTCTCAGACAGCGAGTTCCCGATTCCCACCACCCTCTCAGACAGCGAGTTCCCGATTCCCACCCTCTCAGACAGCGAGTTCCCGATTCCCACCCTCTCAGACAGCGAGTTCCCGATTCCCACCACCCTCTCAGACAGCGAGTTCCCGATTCCCACCCTCTCAGACAGCGAGTTCCCGATTCCCATCACCCTGTCAGACAGCGCGTTCCCGATTCCCACCACCCTCTCAGACAGCGAGTTCCCGATTCCCACCCTCTCAGACAGCGAGTTCCCGATTTCCATCCTCTCAGACAGCGAGTTCCCGATTCCCACCCTCTCAGACAGCGAGTTCCCGATTCCCACCCTCTCAGACAGCGAGTTCCCGATTCCCACCACCCTCTCAGACAGCGAGTTCCCGATTCCCACTCTCTCAGGCAGCGATTTCCCGATTCCCCCCCTCTCAGACAGCGAGTTCCCGATTCCCCCCCTCTCAGACAGCGATTTCCCGATTCCCACAACCGTCTCAGGCAGCGAGTTCCCGTTTCCCAGCCTCTCAGACAGCGAGTTCCCGATTCCCACCACCGTCTCAGACAGCGAGTTCCCGATTCCCACCCTCCCAGACAGCGAGTTCCCGATTCCCACCCTCTCACACAGCGAGTTCCCCATTCCCACCCTCTCAGACAGCGCGTTCCCGATTCCCACCCTCTCAGGCAGGGAGTTCCCGATTCCCACCCTCTCAGACAGCGAGTTCCTGATTCCCACACTCTCAGACAGCGAGTTCCCGATTCCCACCCTCTCAGACAGCGAGTTCCCGATTCCCACCCTCTCAGATAGCGAGTTCCCGATTCCCACCCTCTCAGACAGCGAGTTCCCGATTCCCACCACCCTCTCAGACAGCGAGTTCCCGATTCCCAACCCCTCTCAGACAGCGAGTTCCCGAGTCCCACCCCCTCTCAGACAGCGAGTTTCCGATTCCCACCCCCCTCTCAGACAGCGATTTCCCCATTCCCACCCCCTCTCAGACAGCGAGTTCATGATTCCCACCCTCTCAGACACCGAGTTCCCGATACTCACCCTCTCAGACAGCGAGTTCCCGATTCCCACCCCCCTCTCAGACAGCGAGTTCCCCATTCCCACCCCCCTCTCAGACAACGAGTTCCCGATTCCCACCCTCTCAGACAGCGAGTTCCCGATTCTCACCCTCTCAGACAGCGAGTTCCCCATTCCCACCACCCTCTCAGACAGCGAGTTCCCCATTCCCAACCCCCTCTCAGACAGCGAGTTCCCGATTCCCACCCTCTCAGACAGCGAGTTCCCGATTCCCACCCTCTCAGACAGCGAGTTCCAGATTACCACCCTCTCAGACAGCGAATTCCCGATTCCCACCCTCTCAGACAGTGAGTTCCCGATTCCCACCCTCTCAGACAGCGAGTTCCCGATTCCCACCCCCCTCTCAGACAGCGAGTTCCCGATTCCCACCACCCTCTCAGACAGCGAGTTCCCCATTCCCACCCCCCTCTCAGACAGCGAGTTCCCGTTTCCCACCCTCTCAGACAGCGTGTTCCCGATTCCCACCCTCTCAGACAGCGAGTTCCCGATTCCCAGCCTCCTAGACAGCGAGTTCCCGATTCCCACCACCCTCTCAGACAGCGAGTTCCCGATTCCCAGCATCTCAGACATCGAGTTCCCGATTCCCACCCCCCTCTCAGACAGCGAGTTCCCGATTCCCACCACCCTCTCTGACAGCGAGTTCCCGATTCCCACCCTCTCAGACAGCGAGTTCCTGATTCCTACCCTCTTAGACAGGGAGTTCCCGATTCCCACACTCTCAGTCAGCGAGTTGCTGATTCCCACCCTCTCAGACAGCGAGTTCCCGATTCCCACCACCCTCTCAGACAGCGAGTTCCCGATTCCCACCCTCTCAGACTGCGAGTTCCCTATTCCGACCCCCCTCTCAGTTAGCAAGTTCCCGATTCCCACCACCCTCTCTGACAGCGAGTTCCCGATTCCCACCACCCTCTCAGACAGCGAGATCCCGATTCCCACCCTCTCAGACAGCGAGTTCCTGACTCCCACCCTCTCAGACAGCAAGTTCCTGACTCCCACCCTCTCAGACAGGGAGTTCCCGATTCCCACTCTCTCAGTCAGCGAGTTGCTGATTCCCACCCTCTCAGACAGCGAGTTCCCGTTTCCCACCCTCTCAGTCAGCGAGTTCACGATTCCCACCCTCTCAGTCAGCGAATTCCCGATTCGCACCCTCTCAGACAGCGAGTTCCCGATTCCCACCACCCTCTCAGACAGCGAGTTCCCGATTCCCACCCTCTCAGACAGCGAGTTCCCGATTCCCACCCTCTCAGACAGCGAGTTCCCCATTCCCACCACCCTCTCAGACAGCAAGTTCCCAATTCCGACCCCCCTCTCAGACAGCAAGTTCCCCATTCCCACCACCCTCTCAGACAGCGAGTTCCCGACTCCCACCACCCTCTCAGACAGCGAGTTCCCGATTCCCACCCTCTCAGACAGCGAGTTCCCAACTCCCACCCTCTCAGACAGCGAGTTCCCGATTCCCACCCTCTCAGACAGCGAGTTCCAGATTCCCACCCTCTCAGACAGCGAATTCCCGATTCCCACCCTCTCAGACAGCGAGTTCCCGATTCCCACCCTCTCAGACAGCGAGTTCCCGATTCCCACCCCCCTCTCAGACAGCGAGTTCCCGATTCCCACCACCCTCTCAGACAGCGAGTTCCCCATTCCCAACCCCCTCTCAGACAGCGAGTTCCCGATTCCCACCCTCTCAGACAGCGAGATCCCGATTCCCACCCTCTCAGACAGCGAGTTCCAGATTCCCACCTTCTCAGACAGCGAATTCCCGATTCCCACCCTCTCAGACAGCGAGTTCCCGATTCCCACCCTCTCAGACAGCGAGATCCCGATTCCCACCCCCCTCTCAGACAGCGAGTTCCCGATTCCCACCACCCTCTCAGACAGCGAGTTCCCCATTCCCACCCCCCTCTCAGACAGCGAGTTCCCGATTCCCACCCTCTCAGACAGCGAGTTCCCGATTCCCACCCTCTCAGACAGCGAGTTCCCGATTCCCAGCCTCCTAGACAGCGAGTTCCCGATTCCCACCACCCTCTCAGACAGCGAGTTCCCGATTCCCAGCATCTCAGACAGCGAGTTCCCGATTCCCACCCCCCTCTCAGACAGCGAGTTCCCGATTCCCACCACCCTCTCTGACAGCGAGTTCCCGATTCCCACCCTCTCAGACAGCGAGTTCCTGATTCCTACCCTCTTAGACAGGGAGTTCCCGATTCCCACACTCTCAGTCAGCGAGTTGCTGATTCCCACCCTCTCAGACAGCGAGTTCCCGATTCCCACCCTCTCAGACAGCGAGTTCCCGATTCCCACCCTCTCAGACAGCGAGTTCCCGATTCCCACCACCCTCTCAGACAGCGAGTCCCGATTCCCACCACTCTCTCAGACAGCGAGTTTCCGATTCCCACCCTCTCTGACAGCGAGTTCCCGATTCCCACCCTCTCAGACAGCGAGTTCCCGATTCCCACCCCCCTCTCAGACAGCGAGTTCCCGATTCCCACCCTCTCAGACAGCAAGTTCCCGATTCCCACCCTCTCAGACAGCGAGTTCGCGATTCAGACCACCCTCTCAGACAGCGAGTTCCCGATTCCCACCACCCTCTCAGACAGCGAGTTCCCGATTCCCACCCTCTCAGACAGCGAGTTCCCGATTCCCACCCTCTCAGACAGCGAGTTCCCGATTCCCACCACCCTCTCAGACAGCGAGTTCCCGATTCCCACCCTCTCAGACAGCGAGTTCCCGATTCCCATCACCCTGTCAGACAGCGCGTTCCCGATTCCCACCACCCTCTCAGACAGCGAGTTCCCGATTCCCACCCTCTCAGACAGCGAGTTCCCGATTTCCATCCTCTCAGACAGCGAGTTCCCGATTCCCACCCTCTCAGACAGCGAGTTCCCGATTCCCACCCTCTCAGACAGCGAGTTCCCGATTCCCACCACCCTCTCAGACAGCGAGTTCCCGATTCCCACTCTCTCAGGCAGCGATTTCCCGATTCCCCCCCTCTCAGACAGCGAGTTCCCGATTCCCCCCCTCTCAGACAGCGATTTCCCGATTCCCACAACCGTCTCAGGCAGCGAGTTCCCGATTCCCATCACCCTCTCAGACAGCGAGTTCCCGATTCCCACCACCCTCTCAGACAGCGAGTTCCCGATTCCCACTCTCTCAGGCAGCGATTTCCCGATTCCCCCCCTCTCAGACAGCGAGTTCCCGATTCCCACCCCCCTCTCAGACAGCGAGTTCCCGATTCCCACCCTCTCAGACAGCAAGTTCCTGATTCCCACCCCCCTCTCAGACAGCGAGTTCCCGATTCCCACCCTCTCAGACAGCAAGTTCCCGATTCCCACCCTCTCAGACAGCGAGTTCCCGATTCCCACCCTCTCAGACAGCGAGTTCCCGATTCACATCACCCTATCAGACAGCGCGTTCCCGATTCCCACCACCCTCTCAGACAGCGAGTTCCCGATTCCCACCCTCTCAGACAGCGAGTTCCCGATTCCCATCCTCTCAGACAGCGAGTTCCCGATTCCCACCCTCTCAGACAGCGAGTTCCCGATTCCCACCCTCTCTGACAGCGAGTTCCCGATTCCCACCCTCTCAGACAGCGAGTTCCCGATTCCCATCCTCTCAGACAGCGAGTTCCCGATTCCCCCCCTCTCAGACAGCGATTTCCCGATTCCCACAACCGTCTCAGGCAGCGAGTTCCCGTTTCCCACAACCGTCTCAGGCAGCGAGTTCCCCATTCCCACCCTCTCAGACAGCGAGTTCCCGATTCCCACAACCGTCTCAGGCAGCGAGTTCCCCATTCCCACCCTCTCAGACAGCGAGTTCCCGATTCCCACCCCCTCTCAGACAGCGAGTTCCCCATTCCCACCCCCCTCTCAGACAACGAGTTCCCGATTCCCACCCTCTCAGACAGCGAGTTCCCGATTCTCACCCTCTCAGACAGCGAGTTCCCCATTCCCACCACCCTCTCAGACAGCGAGTTCCCCATTCCCAACCCCCTCTCAGACAGCGAGTTCCCGATTCCCACCCTCTCAGACAGCGAGTTCCCGATTCCCACCCTCTCAGACAGTGAGTTCCAGATTACCACCCTCTCAGACAGCGAATTCCCGATTCCCACCCTCTCAGACAGCGAGTTCCCGATTCCCACCCTCTCAGACAGCGAGTTCCCGATTCCCACCCCCCTCTCAGACAGCGAGTTCCCGATTCCCACCACCCTCTCAGACAGCGAGTTCCCCATTCCCACCCCCCTCTCAGACAGCGAGTTCCCGATTACCACCCTCTCAGACAGCGAGTTCCCGATTCCCACCCTCTCAGACAGCGAGTTCCCGATTCCCAGCCTCCTAGACAGCGAGTTCCCGATTCCCACCACCCTCTCAGACAGCGAGTTCCCGATTCCCAGCATCTCAGACAGCGAGTTCCCGATTCCCACCCCCCTCTCAGACAGCGAGTTCCCGATTCCCACCACCCTCTCTGACAACGAGTTCCCGATTCCCACCCTCTCAGACAGCGAGTTCCTGATTCCTACCCTCTTTGACAGGGAGTTCCCGATTCCCACACTCTCAGTCAGCGAGTTGCTGATTCCCACCCTCTCAGACAGCGAGTTCCCGATTCCCACCCGCTCAGTCAGCGAGTTCCCGATTCCCACCCTCTCAGTCAGCGAGTTCCCGATTCCCACCCTCTCAGACAGCGAGTTCCCGATTCCCACCACCCTCTCAGACAGCGAGTTCCCGATTCCCACCCTCTCAGACTGCGAGTTCCCTATTCCGACCCCCCTCTCAGATAGCAAGTTCCCGATTCCCACCACCCTCTCTGACAGCGAGTTCCCGATTCCCACCACCCTCTCAGACAGCGAGATCCCGATTCCCACCCTCTCAGACAGCGAGTTCCCGACTCCCACCCTCTCAGACAGCAAGTTCCTGACTCCCACCCTCTCAGACAGGGAGTTCCCGATTCCCACTCTCTCAGTCAGCGAGTTGCTGATTCCCACCCTCTCAGTCAGCGAGTTCACGATTCCCACCCTCTCAGTCAGCGAGTTCCCGATTCCCACCCTCTCAGTCAGCGAGTTCCCAATTCGCACCCTCTCAGACAGCGAGTTCCCGATTCCCACCCTCTCAGTCAGCGAGTTCACGATTCCCACCCTCTCAGTCAGCGAGTTCCCGATTCGCACCCTCTCAGACAGCGAGTTCCCGATTCCCACCACCCTCTCAGACAGCGAGTTCCCGATTCCCACCCTCTCAGACTGCGAGTTCCCAATTCCGACCCCCCTCTCAGACAGCAAGTTCCCCATTCCCACCACCCTCTCAGACAGCGAGTTCCCGATTCCCACCACCCTCTCAGACAGCGAGTTCCCGATTCCCACCCTCTCAGACAGCGAGTTCCCAACTCCCACCCTCTCAGACAGCGAGTTCCCAACTCCCACACTCTCAGACAGCGAGTTCCCGACTCCCACCCTCTCAGACAGCGAGTTCCCGATTCCCACCCTCTCAGACAGCGAGTTCACGATTCCCACCCTCTCAGACAGCGAGTACCCGATTCCCACCCTCTCAGACAGCGAGTACCCGATTCCCACCCTCTCAGACAGCGAGTTCCCGATTCTCACCCTCTCAGACAGCGAGTTCCCGATTCCCACCCTCTCAGACAGCGAGTTCCCGATTCCCACCCTCTCAGACAGCGAGTTCCCGATTCCCACCACCCTCTCAGACAGCGAGTCCCGATTCCCACCACTCTCTCAGACAGCGAGTTTCCGATTCCCACCCTCTCTGACAGCGAGTTCCCGATTCCCACCCTCTCAGACAGCGAGTTCCCGATTCCCACCCCCCTCTCAGACAGCGAGTTCCCGATTCCCACCCTCTCAGACAGCAAGTTCCCGATTCCCACCCTCTCAGACAGCGAGTTCGCGATTCAGACCACCCTCTCAGACAGCGAGTTCCCGATTCCCACCACCCTCTCAGACAGCGAGTTCCCGATTCCCACCCTCTCAGACAGCGAGTTCCCGATTCCCACCCTCTCAGACAGCGAGTTCCCGATTCCCACCACCCTCTCAGACAGCGAGTTCCCGATTCCCACCCTCTCAGACAGCGAGTTCCCGATTCCCATCACCCTGTCAGACAGCGCGTTCCCGATTCCCACCACCCTCTCAGACAGCGAGTTCCCGATTCCCACCCTCTCAGACAGCGAGTTCCCGATTTCCATCCTCTCAGACAGCGAGTTCCCGATTCCCACCCTCTCAGACAGCGAGTTCCCGATTCCCACCCTCTCAGACAGCGAGTTCCCGATTCCCACCACCCTCTCAGACAGCGAGTTCCCGATTCCCACTCTCTCAGGCAGCGATTTCCCGATTCCCCCCCTCTCAGACAGCGAGTTCCCGATTCCCCCCCTCTCAGACAGCGATTTCCCGATTCCCACAACCGTCTCAGGCAGCGAGTTCCCGTTTCCCAGCCTCTCAGACAGCGAGTTCCCGATTCCCACCACCGTCTCAGACAGCGAGTTCCCGATTCCCACCCTCCCAGACAGCGAGTTCCCGATTCCCACCCTCTCACACAGCGAGTTCCCCATTCCCACCCTCTCAGACAGCGCGTTCCCGATTCCCACCCTCTCAGGCAGGGAGTTCCCGATTCCCACCCTCTCAGACAGCGAGTTCCTGATTCCCACACTCTCAGACAGCGAGTTCCCGATTCCCACCCTCTCAGACAGCGAGTTCCCGATTCCCACCCTCTCAGATAGCGAGTTCCCGATTCCCACCCTCTCAGACAGCGAGTTCCCGATTCCCACCACCCTCTCAGACAGCGAGTTCCCGATTCCCAACCCCTCTCAGACAGCGAGTTCCCGAGTCCCACCCCCTCTCAGACAGCGAGTTTCCGATTCCCACCCCCCTCTCAGACAGCGATTTCCCCATTCCCACCCCCTCTCAGACAGCGAGTTCATGATTCCCACCCTCTCAGACACCGAGTTCCCGATACTCACCCTCTCAGACAGCGAGTTCCCGATTCCCACCCCCCTCTCAGACAGCGAGTTCCCCATTCCCACCCCCCTCTCAGACAACGAGTTCCCGATTCCCACCCTCTCAGACAGCGAGTTCCCGATTCTCACCCTCTCAGACAGCGAGTTCCCCATTCCCACCACCCTCTCAGACAGCGAGTTCCCCATTCCCAACCCCCTCTCAGACAGCGAGTTCCCGATTCCCACCCTCTCAGACAGCGAGTTCCCGATTCCCACCCTCTCAGACAGCGAGTTCCAGATTACCACCCTCTCAGACAGCGAATTCCCGATTCCCACCCTCTCAGACAGTGAGTTCCCGATTCCCACCCTCTCAGACAGCGAGTTCCCGATTCCCACCCCCCTCTCAGACAGCGAGTTCCCGATTCCCACCACCCTCTCAGACAGCGAGTTCCCCATTCCCACCCCCCTCTCAGACAGCGAGTTCCCGTTTCCCACCCTCTCAGACAGCGTGTTCCCGATTCCCACCCTCTCAGACAGCGAGTTCCCGATTCCCAGCCTCCTAGACAGCGAGTTCCCGATTCCCACCACCCTCTCAGACAGCGAGTTCCCGATTCCCAGCATCTCAGACATCGAGTTCCCGATTCCCACCCCCCTCTCAGACAGCGAGTTCCCGATTCCCACCACCCTCTCTGACAGCGAGTTCCCGATTCCCACCCTCTCAGACAGCGAGTTCCTGATTCCTACCCTCTTAGACAGGGAGTTCCCGATTCCCACACTCTCAGTCAGCGAGTTGCTGATTCCCACCCTCTCAGACAGCGAGTTCCCGATTCCCACCACCCTCTCAGACAGCGAGTTCCCGATTCCCACCCTCTCAGACTGCGAGTTCCCTATTCCGACCCCCCTCTCAGTTAGCAAGTTCCCGATTCCCACCACCCTCTCTGACAGCGAGTTCCCGATTCCCACCACCCTCTCAGACAGCGAGATCCCGATTCCCACCCTCTCAGACAGCGAGTTCCTGACTCCCACCCTCTCAGACAGCAAGTTCCTGACTCCCACCCTCTCAGACAGGGAGTTCCCGATTCCCACTCTCTCAGTCAGCGAGTTGCTGATTCCCACCCTCTCAGACAGCGAGTTCCCGTTTCCCACCCTCTCAGTCAGCGAGTTCACGATTCCCACCCTCTCAGTCAGCGAATTCCCGATTCGCACCCTCTCAGACAGCGAGTTCCCGATTCCCACCACCCTCTCAGACAGCGAGTTCCCGATTCCCACCCTCTCAGACAGCGAGTTCCCGATTCCCACCCTCTCAGACAGCGAGTTCCCCATTCCCACCACCCTCTCAGACAGCAAGTTCCCAATTCCGACCCCCCTCTCAGACAGCAAGTTCCCCATTCCCACCACCCTCTCAGACAGCGAGTTCCCGACTCCCACCACCCTCTCAGACAGCGAGTTCCCGATTCCCACCCTCTCAGACAGCGAGTTCCCAACTCCCACCCTCTCAGACAGCGAGTTCCCGATTCCCACCCTCTCAGACAGCGAGTTCCAGATTCCCACCCTCTCAGACAGCGAATTCCCGATTCCCACCCTCTCAGACAGCGAGTTCCCGATTCCCACCCTCTCAGACAGCGAGTTCCCGATTCCCACCCCCCTCTCAGACAGCGAGTTCCCGATTCCCACCACCCTCTCAGACAGCGAGTTCCCCATTCCCAACCCCCTCTCAGACAGCGAGTTCCCGATTCCCACCCTCTCAGACAGCGAGATCCCGATTCCCACCCTCTCAGACAGCGAGTTCCAGATTCCCACCTTCTCAGACAGCGAATTCCCGATTCCCACCCTCTCAGACAGCGAGTTCCCGATTCCCACCCTCTCAGACAGCGAGATCCCGATTCCCACCCCCCTCTCAGACAGCGAGTTCCCGATTCCCACCACCCTCTCAGACAGCGAGTTCCCCATTCCCACCCCCCTCTCAGACAGCGAGTTCCCGATTCCCACCCTCTCAGACAGCGAGTTCCCGATTCCCACCCTCTCAGACAGCGAGTTCCCGATTCCCAGCCTCCTAGACAGCGAGTTCCCGATTCCCACCACCCTCTCAGACAGCGAGTTCCCGATTCCCAGCATCTCAGACAGCGAGTTCCCGATTCCCACCCCCCTCTCAGACAGCGAGTTCCCGATTCCCACCACCCTCTCTGACAGCGAGTTCCCGATTCCCACCCTCTCAGACAGCGAGTTCCTGATTCCTACCCTCTTAGACAGGGAGTTCCCGATTCCCACACTCTCAGTCAGCGAGTTGCTGATTCCCACCCTCTCAGACAGCGAGTTCCCGATTCCCACCCGCTCAGTCAGCGAGTTCCCGATTCCCACCCTCTCAGTCAGCGAGTTCCCGATTCCCACCCTCTCAGACAGCGAGTTCCCGATTCCCACCACCCTCTCAGACAGCGAGTTCCCGATTCCCACCCTCTCAGACTGCGAGTTACCTATTCCGACCCCCCTCTCAGATAGCAAGTTCCCGATTCCCACCACCCTCTCTGACAGCGAGTTCCCGATTCCCACCACCCTCTCAGACAGCGAGATCCCGATTCCCACCCTCTCATACAGCGAGTTCCCGACTCCCACCCTCTCAGACAGCAAGTTCCTTACTCCCACCCTCTCAGACAGGGAGTTCCCGATTCCCACTCTCTCAGTCAGCGAGTTGCTGATTCCCACCCTCTCAGTCAGCGAGTTCACGATTCCCACCCTCTCAGTCAGCGAGTTCCCGATTCGCACCCTCTCAGACAGCGAGTTCCCGATTCCCACCACCCTCTCAGACAGCGAGTTCCCAATTCCCACCCTCTCAGACTGCGAGTTCCCAATTCCGACCCCCCTCTCAGACAGCAAGTTCCCCATTCCCACCACCCTCTCAGACAGCAAGTTCCCGATTCCCACCCTCTCAGACAGCGAGTTCCCAACTCCCACCCTCTCAGACAGCGAGTTCCTAACTCCCACCCTCTCAGACAGCGAGTTCCCGACTCCCACCCTCTCAGACAGCGAGTTCCCGCTTCCCACCCTCTCAGACAGCGAGTTCACGCTTCCCACCCTCTCAGACAGCGAGTTCCCGATTCCCACCCTCTCAGACAGCGAGTTCCCGATTCCCACCCTCTCAGACAGCGAGTTCCCGATTCCCAGCCTCCTAGACAGCGAGTTCCCGATTCCCACCACCCTCTCAGACAGCGAGTTCCCGATTCCCAGCATCTCAGACAGCGAGTTCCCGATTCCCACCCCCCTCTCAGACAGCGAGTTCCCGATTCCCACCACCCTCTCTGACAGCGAGTTCCCGATTCCCACCCTCTCAGACAGCGAGTTCCTGATTCCTACCCTCTTAGACAGGGAGTTCCCGATTCCCACACTCTCAGTCAGCGAGTTGCTGATTCCCACCCTCTCAGACAGCGAGTTCCCGATTCCCACCCGCTCAGTCAGCGAGTTCCCGATTCCCACCCTCTCAGTCAGCGAGTTCCCGATTCCCACCCTCTCAGACAGCGAGTTCCCGATTCCCACCACCCTCTCAGACAGCGAGTTCCCGATTCCCACCCTCTCAGACTGCGAGTTACCTATTCCGACCCCCCTCTCAGATAGCAAGTTCCCGATTCCCACCACCCTCTCTGACAGCGAGTTCCCGATTCCCACCACCCTCTCAGACAGCGAGATCCCGATTCCCACCCTCTCAGACAGCGAGTTCCCGACTCCCACCCTCTCAGACAGCAAGTTCCTTACTCCCACCCTCTCAGACAGGGAGTTCCCGATTCCCACTCTCTCAGTCAGCGAGTTGCTGATTCCCACCCTCTCAGTCAGCGAGTTCACGATTCCCACCCTCTCAGTCAGCGAGTTCCCGATTCGCACCCTCTCAGACAGCGAGTTCCCGATTCCCACCACCCTCTCAGACAGCGAGTTCCCAATTCCCACCCTCTCAGACTGCGAGTTCCCAATTCCGACCCCCCTCTCAGACAGCAAGTTCCCCATTCCCACCACCCTCTCAGACAGCGAGTTCCCGATTCCCACCCTCTCAGACAGCGAGTTCCCAACTCCCACCCTCTCAGACAGCGAGTTCCTAACTCCCACCCTCTCAGACAGCGAGTTCCCGACTCTCACCCTCTCAGAAAGCGAGTTCCCGCTTCCCACCCTCTCAGACAGCGAGTTCACGCTTCCCACCCTCTCAGACAGCGAGTTCCCGATTCCCACCCTCTCAGACAGCGAGTTCCCGATTCCCACCCTCTCAGACAGCGAGTTCCCGATTCTCACCCTCTCAGACAGCGAGTTCCCGATTCCCACCCTCTCAGACAGCGAGTTCCCGATTCCCACCCTCTCAGACAGCGAGTTCCCGATTCCCACCACCCTCTCAGACAGCGAGTCCCGATTCCCACCACCCTCTCAGACAGCGAGTTTCCGATTCCCACCCTCTCTGACAGCGAGTTCCCGATTCCCACCCTCTCAGACAGCGAGTTCCCGATTCCCACCCCCCTCTCAGACAGCGAGTTCCCGATTCCCACCCTCTCAGACAGCAAGTTCCCGATTCCCACCCCCCTCTCAGACAGCGAGTTCCCGATTCCCACCCTCTCAGACAGCAAGTTCCCGATTCCCACCCTCTCAGACAGCGAGTTCCCGATTCCCACCCTCTCAGACAGCGAGTTCGCGATTCACACCACCCTCTCAGACAGCGAGTTCCCGATTCCCACCCTCTCAGACAGCGAGTTCCCGATTCCCACCCTCTCAGACAGCGAGTTCCCGATTCCCACCACCCTCTCAGACAGCGAGTTCCCGATTCCCACCACCCTCTCTGACAGCGAGTTCCCGATTCCCACCCTCTCAGACAGCGAGTTCCTGATTCCTACCCTCTTAGACAGGGAGTTCCCGATTCCCACACTCTCAGTCAGCGAGTTGCTGATTCCCACCCTCTCAGACAGCGAGTTCCCGATTCCCACCCGCTCAGTCAGCGAGTTCCCGATTCCCACCCTCTCAGTCAGCGAGTTCCCGATTCCCACCCTCTCAGACAGCGAGTTCCCGATTCCCACCACCCTCTCAGACAGCGAGTTCCCGATTCCCACCCTCTCAGACTGCGAGTTCCCTATTCCGACCCCCCTCTCAGATAGCAAGTTCCCGATTCCCACCACCCTCTCTGACAGCGAGTTCCCGATTCCCACCAGCCTCTCAGACAGCGAGATCCCGATTCCCACCCTCTCGGACAGCGAGTTCCCGACTCCCACCCTCTCAGACAGCAAGTTCCTGACTCCCACCCTCTCAGACAGGGAGTTCCCGATTCCCACTCTCTCAGTCAGCGAGTTGCTGATTCCCACCCTCTCAGACAGGGAGTTCCCGATTCCCACTCTCTCAGTCAGCGAGTTGCTGATTCCCACCCTCTCAGACAGCGAGTTCCCGTTTCCCACCCTCTCAGTCAGCGAGTTCCCGATTCCCACCACCCTCTCAGACAGCGAGTTCCCGATTCCCACCCTCTCAGACAGCGAGTTCCCGATTCCCACCCTCTCAGACAGCGAGTTCCCCATTCCCACCACCCTCTCAGACAGCGAGTTCCCAATTCCGACCCCCCTCTCAGACAGCAAGTTCCCCATTCCCACCACCCTCTCAGACAGCGAGTTCCCGATTCCCACCACCCTCTCAGACAGCGAGTTCCCGATTCCCACCCTCTCAGACAGCGAGTTCCCAACTCCCACCCTCTCAGACAGCGAGTTCCCGACTCCCACCCTCTCAGACAGGGAGTTCCCGATTCCCACTCTCTCAGTCAGCGAGTTGCTGATTCCCACCCTCTCAGTCAGCGAGTTCACGATTCCCACCCTCTCAGACAGCGAGTTCCCGATTCGCACCCTCTCAGACAGCGAGTTCCCGATTCCCACCACCCTCTCAGACAGCGAGTTCCGAATTCCCACCCTCTCAGACTGCGAGTTCCCAATTCCGACCCCCCTCTCAGACAGCAAGTTCCCCATTCCCACCACCCTCTCAGACAGCGAGTTCCCGATTCCCACCACCCTCTCAGACAGCGAGTTCCCGATTCCCACCCTCTCAGACAGCGAGTTCCCAACTCCCACCCTCTCAGACAGCGAGTTCCCAACTCCCACCCTCTCAGACAGCGAGTTCCCGACTCCCACCCTCTCAGACAGCGAGTTCCCGCTTCCCACCCTCTCAGACAGCGAGTTCACGATTCCCACCCTCTCAGACAGCGAGTTCCCGATTCCCACCCTCTCAGACAGCGAGTTCCCGATTCCCACCCTCTCAGACAGCGAGTTCCCGATTCTCACCCTCTCAGACAGCGAGTTCCCGATTCCCACCCTCTCAGACAGCGAGTTCCCGATTCCCACCCTCTCAGACAGCGAGTTCCCGATTCCCACCACCCTCTCAGACAGCGAGTTTCCGATTCCCACCCTCTCTGACAGCGAGTTCCCGATTCCCACCCTCTCAGACAGCGAGTTCCCGATTCCCACCCCCCTCTCAGACAGCGAGTTCCCGATTCCCACCCTCTCAGACAGCAAGTTCCCGATTCCCACCCTCTCAGACAGCGAGTTCCCGATTCCCACCCTCTCAGACAGCGAGTTCGCGATTCACACCACCCTCTCAGACAGCGAGTTCCCGATTCCCACCACCCTCTCAGACAGCGAGTTCCCGATTCCCACCCTCTCAGACAGCGAGTTCCCGATTCCCACCCTCTCAGACAGCGAGTTCCCGATTCCCACCACCCTCTCAGACAGCGAGTTCCCGATTCCCACCACCCTCTCTGACAGCGAGTTCCCGATTCCCACACTCTCAGACAGCGAGTTCCTGATTCCTACCCTCTTAGACAGGGAGTTCCCGATTCCCACACTCTCAGTCAGCGAGTTGCTGATTCCCACCCTCTCAGACAGCGAGTTCCCGATTCCCACCCGCTCAGTCAGCGAGTTCCCGATTCCCACCCTCTCAGTCAGCGAGTTCCCGATTCCCACCCTCTCAGACTGTGAGTTCCCTATTCCGACCCCCCTCTCAGATAGCAAGTTCCCGATTCCCACCACCCTCTCTGACAGCGAGTTCCCGATTCCCACCACCCTCTCAGACAGCGAGATCCCGATTCCCACCCTCTCAGACAGCGAGTTCCCGACTCCCACCCTCTCAGACAGCAAGTTCCTGACTCCCACCCTCTCAGACAGGGAGTTCCCGATTCCCACTCTCTCAGTCAGCGAGTTGCTGATTCCCACCCTCTCAGACAGCGAGTTCCCGTTTCCCACCCTCTCAGTCAGCGAGTTCACGATTCCCACCCTCTCAGTCAGCGAGTTCCCGATTCGCACCCTCTCAGACAGCGAGTTCCCGATTCCCACCCTCTCAGGCAGCGAGTTCCCGATTCCCACCACCCTCTCAGACAGCGAGTTCCCCATTCCCACCACCCTCTCAGACAGCGAGTTCCCGATTCCCACCACCCTCTCAGACAGCGAGTTCCCGATTCCCACCCTCTCAGACAGCGAGTTCCCAACTCCCACCCTCTCAGACAGCGAGTTCCCGATTCCCACCCTCTCAGACAGCGAGTTCCAGATTCCCACCCTCTCAGACAGCGAATTCCCGATTCCCACCCTCTCAGACAGCGAGTTCCCGATTCCCACCCTCTCAGACAGCGAGTTCCCGATTCCCACCCCCCTCTCAGACAGCGAGTTCCCGATTCCCACCACCCTCTCAGACAGCGAGTTCCCCATTCCCAACCCCCTCTCAGACAGCGAGTTCCCGATTCCCACCCTCTCAGACAGCGAGATCCCGATTCCCACCCTCTCAGACAGCGAGTTCCAGATTCCCACCTTCTCAGACAGCGAATTCCCGATTCCCACCCTCTCAGACAGCGAGTTCCCGATTCCCACCCTCTCAGACAGCGAGTTCCCGATTCCCACCCCCCTCTCAGACAGCGAGTTCCCGATTCCCACCACCCTCTCAGACAGCGAGTTCCCCATTCCCACCCCCCTCTCAGACAGCGAGTTCCCGATTCCCACCCTCTCAGACAGCGAGTTCCCGATTCCCACCCTCTCAGACAGCGAGTTCCCGATTCCCAGCCTCCTAGACAGCGAGTTCCCGATTCCCACCACCCTCTCAGACAGCGAGTTCCCGATTCCCAGCATCTCAGACAGCGAGTTCCCGATTCCCACCCCCCTCTCAGACAGCGAGTTCCCGATTCCCACCACCCTCTCTGACAGCGAGTTCCCGATTCCCACCCTCTCAGACAGCGAGTTCCTGATTCCTACCCTCTTAGACAGGGAGTTCCCGATTCCCACACTCTCAGTCAGCGAGTTGCTGATTCCCACCCTCTCAGACAGCGAGTTCCCGATTCCCACCCGCTCAGTCAGCGAGTTCCCGATTCCCACCCTCTCAGTCAGCGAGTTCCCGATTCCCACCCTCTCAGACAGCGAGTTCCCGATTCCCACCACCCTCTCAGACAGCGAGTTCCCGATTCCCACCCTCTCAGACTGCGAGTTACCTATTCCGACCCCCCTCTCAGATAGCAAGTTCCCGATTCCCACCACCCTCTCTGACAGCGAGTTCCCGATTCCCACCACCCTCTCAGACAGCGAGATCCCGATTCCCACCCTCTCAGACAGCGAGTTCCCGACTCCCACCCTCTCAGACAGCAAGTTCCTGACTCCCACCCTCTCAGACAGGGAGTTCCCGATTCCCACTCTCTCAGTCAGCGAGTTGCTGATTCCCACCCTCTCAGTCAGCGAGTTCACGATTCCCACCCTCTCAGTCAGCGAGTTCCCGATTCGCACCCTCTCAGACAGCGAGTTCCCGATTCCCACCACCCTCTCAGACAGCGAGTTCCCAATTCCCACCCTCTCAGACTGCGAGTTCCCAATTCCGACCCCCCTCTCAGACAGCAAGTTCCCCATTCCCACCACCCTCTCAGACAGCGAGTTCCCGATTCCCACCCTCTCAGACAGCGAGTTCCCAACTCCCACCCTCTCAGACAGCGAGTTCCTAACTCCCACCCTCTCAGACAGCGAGTTCCCGACTCCCACCCTCTCAGACAGCGAGTTCCCGCTTCCCACCCTCTCAGACAGCGAGTTCACGCTTCCCACCCTCTCAGACAGCGAGTTCCCGATTCCCACCCTCTCAGACAGCGAGTTCCCGATTCCCACCCTCTCAGACAGCGAGTTCCCGATTCTCACCCTCTCAGACAGCGAGTTCCCGATTCCCACCCTCTCAGACAGCGAGTTCCCGATTCCCACCCTCTCAGACAGCGAGTTCCCGATTCCCACCACCCTCTCAGACAGCGAGTCCCGATTCCCACCACCCTCTCAGACAGCGAGTTTCCGATTCCCACCCTCTCTGACAGCGAGTTCCCGATTCCCACCCTCTCAGACAGCGAGTTCCCGATTCCCACCCCCCTCTCAGACAGCGAGTTCCCGATTCCCACCCTCTCAGACAGCAAGTTCCTGATTCCCACCCCCCTCTCAGACAGCGAGTTCCCGATTCCCACCCTCTCAGACAGCAAGTTCCCGATTCCCACCCTCTCAGACAGCGAGTTCCCGATTCCCACCCTCTCAGACAGCGAGTTCGCGATTCACACCACCCTCTCAGACAGCGAGTTCCCGATTCCCACCACCCTCTCAGACAGCGAGTTCCCGATTCCCACCCTCTCAGACAGCGAGTTCCCGATTCCCACCCTCTCAGACAGCGAGTTCCCGATTCCCACCACCCTCTCAGACAGCGAGTTCCCGATTCCCACCACCCTCTCTGACAGCGAGTTCCCGATTCCCACCCTCTCAGACAGCGAGTTCCTGATTCCTACCCTCTTAGACAGGGAGTTCCCGATTCCCACACTCTCAGTCAGCGAGTTGCTGATTCCCACCCTCTCAGACAGCGAGTTCCCGATTCCCACCCGCTCAGTCAGCGAGTTCCCGATTCCCACCCTCTCAGTCAGCGAGTTCCCGATTCCCACCCTCTCAGACAGCGAGTTCCCGATTCCCACCACCCTCTCAGACAGCGAGTTCCCGATTCCCACCCTCTCAGACTGCGAGTTCCCTATTCCGACCCCCCTCTCAGATAGCAAGTTCCCGATTCCTACCACCCTCTCTGACAGCGAGTTCCCGATTCCCACCACCCTCTCAGACAGCGAGACCCCGATTCCCACCCTCTCAGACAGCGAGTTCCCGACTCCCACCCTCTCAGACAGCAAGTTCCTGTCTCCCACCCTCTCAGACAGGGAGTTCCCGATTCCCACTCTCTCAGTCAGCGAGTTGCTGATTCCCACCCTCTCAGACAGGGAGTTCCCGATTCCCACTCTCTCAGTCAGCGAGTTGCTGATTCCCACCCTCTCAGACAGCGAGTTCCCGTTTCCCACCCTCTCAGTCAGCGAGTTCCCGATTCCCACCACCCTCTCAGACAGCGAGTTCCCGATTCCCACCCTCTCAGACAGCGAGTTCCCGATTCCCACCCTCTCAGACAGCGAGTTCCCCATTCCCACCACCCTCTCAGACAGCGAGTTCCCAATTCCGACCCCCCTCTCAGACAGCAAGTTCCCCATTCCCACCACCCTCTCAGACAGCGAGTTCCCGATTCCCACCACCCTCTCAGACAGCGAGTTCCCGATTCCCACCCTCTCAGACAGCGAGTTCCCAACTCCCACCCTCTCAGACAGCGAGTTCCCGACTCCCACCCTCTCAGACAGGGAGTTCCCGATTCCCACTCTCTCAGTCAGCGAGTTGCTGATTCCCACCCTCTCAGTCAGCGAGTTCACGATTCCCACCCTCTCAGTCAGCGAGTTCCCGATTCGCACCCTCTCAGACAGCGAGTTCCCGATTCCCACCACCCTCTCAGACAGCGAGTTCCCAATTCCCACCCTCTCAGACTGCGAGTTCCCAATTCCGACCCCCCTCTCAGACAGCAAGTTCCCCATTCCCACCACCCTCTCAGACAGCGAGTTCCCGATTCCCACCACCCTCTCAGACAGCGAGTTCCCGATTCCCACCCTCTCAGACAGCGAGTTCCCAACTCCCACCCTCTCAGACAGCGAGTTCCCAACTCCCACCCTCTCAGACAGCGAGTTCCCGACTCCCACCCTCTCAGACAGCGAGTTCCCGCTTCCCACCCTCTCAGACAGCGAGTTCACGATTCCCACCCTCTCAGACAGCGAGTTCCCGATTCCCACCCTCTCAGACAGCGAGTTCCCGATTCCCACCCTCTCAGACAGCGAGTTCCCGATTCTCACCCTCTCAGACAGCGAGTTCCCGATTCCCACCCTCTCAGACAGCGAGTTCCCGATTCCCACCCTCTCAGACAGCGAGTTCCCGATTCCCACCACCCTCTCAGACAGCGAGTTTCCGATTCCCACCCTCTCTGACAGCGAGTTCCCGATTCCCACCCTCTCAGACAGCGAGTTCCCGATTCCCACCCCCCTCTCAGACAGCGAGTTCCCGATTCCCACCCTCTCAGACAGCAAGTTCCCGATTCCCACCCTCTCAGACAGCGAGTTCCCGATTCCCACCCTCTCAGACAGCGAGTTCGCGATTCACACCACCCTCTCAGACAGCGAGTTCCCGATTCCCACCACCCTCTCAGACAGCGAGTTCCCGATTCCCACCCTCTCAGACAGCGAGTTCCCGATTCCCACCTTCTCAGACAGCGAATTCCCGATTCCCACCCTCTCAGACAGCGAGTTCCCGATTCCCACCCTCTCAGACAGCGAGTTCCCGATTCCCACCCCCCTCTCAGACAGCGAGTTCCCGATTCCCACCACCCTCTCAGACAGCGAGTTCCCCATTCCCACCCCCCTCTCAGACAGCGAGTTCCCGATTCCCACCCTCTCAGACAGCGAGTTCCCGATTCCCACCCTCTCAGACAGCGAGTTTCCGATTCCCAGCCTCCTAGACAGCGAGTTCCCGATTCCCACCACCCTCTCAGACAGCGAGTTCCCGATTCCCAGCATCTCAGACAGCGAGTTCCCGATTCCCACCCCCCTCTCAGACAGCGAGTTCCCGATTCCCACCACCCTCTCAGACAGCGAGTTCCCGACTCCCACCCTCTCAGACAGCGAGTTCCCGCTTCCCACCCTCTCAGACAGCGAGTTCACGCTTCCCACCCTCTCAGACAGCGAGTTCCCGATTCCCACCCTCTCAGACAGCGAGTTCCCGATTCCCACCCTCTCAGACAGCGAGTTCCCGATTCTCACCCTCTCAGACAGCGAGTTCCCGATTCCCACCCTCTCAGACAGCGAGTTCCCGATTCCCACCACCCTCTCAGACAGCGAGTCCCGATTCCCACCACCCTCTCAGACAGCGAGTTTCCGATTCCCACCCTCTCTGACAGCGAGTTCCCGATTCCCACCCTCTCAGACAGCGAGTTCCCGATTCCCACCCCCCTCTCAGACAGCGAGTTCCCGATTCCCACCCTCTCAGACAGCAAGTTCCTGATTCCCACCCCCCTCTCAGACAGCGAGTTCCCGATTCCCACCCTCTCAGACAGCAAGTTCCCGATTCCCACCCTCTCAGACAGCGAGTTCCCGATTCCCACCCTCTCAGACAGCGGGTTCGCGATTCACACCACCCTCTCAGACAGCGAGTTCCCGATTCCCACCACCCTCTCAGACAGCGAG
Source organism: Scyliorhinus torazame (assembly GCF_047496885.1). Taxonomy (NCBI): domain Eukaryota; kingdom Metazoa; phylum Chordata; class Chondrichthyes; order Carcharhiniformes; family Scyliorhinidae; genus Scyliorhinus; species Scyliorhinus torazame. The sequence goes on along the minus strand of NC_092713.1, from coordinate 304,510 downwards.
TTCCCGATTCCCACCCTCTCAGACAGCGAGTTCCCGATTCCCACCCTCTCAGACAGCGAGTTCCCGATTCCCACCACCCTCTCAGACAGCGAGTTCCCGATTCCCACCACCCTCTCAGACAGCGAGTTCCCGATTCCCACCACCCTCTCAGACAGCGAGTTCCCGATTCCCACCCTCTCAGACAGCGAGTTCCCGATTCCCACCACCCTCTCAGACAGCGAGTTCCCGATTCCCACCACCCTCTCTGACAGCGAGTTCCCGATTCCCACCCTCTCAGACAGCGAGTTCCTGATTCCTACCCTCTTAGACAGGGAGTTCCCGATTCCCACACTCTCAGTCAGCGAGTTGCTGATTCCCACCCTCTCAGACAGCGAGTTCCCGATTCCCACCCGCTCAGTCAGCGAGTTCCCGATTCCCACCCTCTCAGACAGCGAGTTCCCGATTCCCACCACCCTCTCAGACAGCGAGTTCCCGATTCCCACCCTCAGACTGCGAGTTCCCTATTCCGACCCCCCTCTTAGATAGCAAGTTCCCGATTCCCACCACCCTCTCTGACAGCGAGTTCCCGATTCCCACCACCCTCTCAGACAGCGAGATCCCGATTCCCACCCTCTCAGACAGCGAGTTCCCGACTCCCACCCTCTCAGACAGCAAGTTCCTGTCTCCCACCCTCTCAGACAGGGAGTTCCCGATTCCCACTCTCTCAGTCAGCGAGTTGCTGATTCCCACCCTCTCAGACAGGGAGTTCCCGATTCCCACTCTCTCAGTCAGCGAGTTGCTGATTCCCACCCTCTCAGACAGCGAGTTCCCGTTTCCCACCCTCTCAGTCAGCGAGTTCCCGATTCCCACCACCCTCTCAGACAGCGAGTTCCCGATTCCCACCCTCTCAGACAGCGAGTTCCCGATTCCCACCCTCTCAGACAGCGAGTTCCCCATTCCCACCACCCTCTCAGACAGCGAGTTCCCAATTCCGACCCCCCTCTCAGACAGCAAGTTCCCCATTCCCACCACCCTCTCAGACAGCGAGTTCCCGATTCCCACCACCCTCTCAGACAGCGAGTTCCCGATTCCCACCCTCTCAGACAGCGAGTTCCCAACTCCCACCCTCTCAGACAGCGAGTTCCCGACTCCCACCCTCTCAGACAGGGAGTTCCCGATTCCCACTCTCTCAGTCAGTGAGTTGCTGATTCCCACCCTCTCAGTCAGCGAGTTCACGATTCCCACCCTCTCAGTCAGCGAGTTCCCGATTCGCACCCTCTCAGACAGCGAGTTCCCGATTCCCACCACCCTCTCTGACAGCGAGTTCCCAATTCCCACCCTCTCAGACTGCGAGTTCCCAATTCCGACCCCCCTCTCAGACAGCAAGTTCCCCATTCCCACCACCCTCTCAGACAGCGAGTTCCCGATTCCCACCACCCTCTCAGACAGCGAGTTCCCGATTCCCACCCTCTCAGACAGCGAGTTCCCAACTCCCACCCTCTCAGACAGCGAGTTCCCAACTCCCACCCTCTCAGACAGCGAGTTCCCGACTCCCACCCTCTCAGACAGCGAGTTCCCGCTTCCCACCCTCTCAGACAGCGAGTTCACGATTCCCACCCTCTCAGACAGCGAGTTCCCGATTCCCACCCTCTCAGACAGCGAGTTCCCGATTCCCACCCTCTCAGACAGCGAGTTCCCGATTCTCACCCTCTCAGACAGCGAGTTCCCGATTCCCACCCTCTCAGACAGCGAGTTCCCGATTCCCACCCTCTCAGACAGCGAGTTCCCGATTCCCACCACCCTCTCAGACAGCGAGTTTCCGATTCCCACCCTCTCTGACAGCGAGTTCCCGATTTCCACCCTCTCAGACAGCGAGTTCCCGATTCCCACCCCCCTCTCAGACAGCGAGTTCCCGATTCCCACCCTCTCAGACAGCAAGTTCCCGATTCCCACCCTCTCAGACAGCGAGTTCCCGATTCCCACCCTCTCAGACAGCGAGTTCGCGATTCACACCACCCTCTCAGACAGCGAGTTCCCGATTCCCACCACCCTCTCAGACAGCGAGTTCCCGATTCCCACCCTCTCAGACAGCGAGTTCCCGATTCCCACCTTCTCAGACAGCGAATTCCCGATTCCCACCCTCTCAGACAGCGAGTTCCCGATTCCCACCCTCTCAGACAGCGAGTTCCCGATTCCCACCCCCCTCTCAGACAGCGAGTTCCCGATTCCCACCACCCTCTCAGACAGCGAGTTCCCCATTCCCACCCCCCTCTCAGACAGCGAGTTCCCGATTCCCACCCTCTCAGACAGCGAGTTCCCGATTCCCACCCTCTCAGACAGCGAGTTCCCGATTCCCAGCCTCCTAGACAGCGAGTTCCCGATTCCCACCACCCTCTCAGACAGCGAGTTCCCGATTCCCAGCATCTCAGACAGCGAGTTCCCGATTCCCACCCCCCTCTCAGACAGCGAGTTCCCGATTCCCACCACCCTCTCTGACAGCGAGTTCCCGATTCCCACCCTCTCAGACAGCGAGTTCCTGATTCCTACCCTCTTAGACAGGGAGTTCCCGATTCCCACACTCTCAGTCAGCGAGTTGCTGATTCCCACCCTCTCAGACAGCGAGTTCCCGATTCCCACCCGCTCAGTCAGCGAGTTCCCGATTCCCACCCTCTCAGTCAGCGAGTTCCCGATTCCCACCCTCTCAGACAGCGAGTTCCCGATTCCCACCACCCTCTCAGACAGCGAGTTCCCGATTCCCACCCTCTCAGACTGCGAGTTACCTATTCCGACCCCCCTCTCAGATAGCAAGTTCCCGATTCCCACCACCCTCTCTGACAGCGAGTTCCCGATTCCCACCACCCTCTCAGACAGCGAGATCCCGATTCCCACCCTCTCTGACAGCGAGTTCCCGACTCCCACCCTCTCAGACAGCAAGTTCCTGACTCCCACCCTCTCAGACAGGGAGTTCCCGATTCCCACTCTCTCAGTCAGCGAGTTGCTGATTCCCACCCTCTCAGTCAGCGAGTTCACGATTCCCACCCTCTCAGTCAGCGAGTTCCCGATTCGCACCCTCTCAGACAGCGAGTTCCCGATTCCCACCACCCTCTCAGACAGCGAGTTCCCAATTCCCACCCTCTCAGACTGCGAGTTCCCAATTCCGACCCCCCTCTCAGACAGCAAGTTCCCCATTCCCACCACCCTCTCAGACAGCGAGTTCCCGATTCCCACCCTCTCAGACAGCGAGTTCCCAACTCCCACCCTCTCAGACAGCGAGTTCCTAACTCCCACCCTCTCAGACAGCGAGTTCCCGACTCCCACCCTCTCAGACAGCGAGTTCCCGCTTCCCACCCTCTCAGACAGCGAGTTCACGCTTCCCACCCTCTCAGACAGCGAGTTCCCGATTCCCACCCTCTCAGACAGCGAGTTCCCGATTCCCACCCTCTCAGACAGCGAGTTCCCGATTCTCACCCTCTCAGACAGCGAGTTCCCGATTCCCACCCTCTCAGACAGCGAGTTCCCGATTCCCACCCTCTCAGACAGCGAGTTCCCGATTCCCACCACCCTCTCAGACAGCGAGTCCCGATTCCCACCACCCTCTCAGACAGCGAGTTTCCGATTCCCACCCTCTCTGACAGCGAGTTCCCGATTCCCACCCTCTCAGACAGCGAGTTCCCGATTCCCACCCCCCTCTCAGACAGCGAGTTCCCGATTCCCACCCTCTCAGACAGCAAGTTCCTGATTCCCACCCCCCTCTCAGACAGCGAGTTCCCGATTCCCACCCTCTCAGACAGCAAGTTCCCGATTCCCACCCTCTCAGACAGCGAGTTCCCGATTCCCACCCTCTCAGACAGCGAGTTCGCGATTCACACCACCCTCTCAGACAGCGAGTTCCCGATTCCCACCACCCTCTCAGACAGCGAGTTCCCGATTCCCACCCTCTCAGACAGCGAGTTCCCGATTCCCACCCTCTCAGACAGCGAGTTCCCGATTCCCACCACCCTCTCAGACAGCGAGTTCCCGATTCCCACCACCCTCTCTGACAGCGAGTTCCCGATTCCCACCCTCTCAGACAGCGAGTTCCTGATTCCTACCCTCTTAGACAGGGAGTTCCCGATTCCCACACTCTCAGTCAGCGAGTTGCTGATTCCCACCCTCTCAGACAGCGAGTTCCCGATTCCCACCCGCTCAGTCAGCGAGTTCACGATTCCCACCCTCTCAGTCAGCGAGTTCCCGATTCCCACCCTCTCAGACAGCGAGTTCCCGATTCCCACCACCCTCTCAGACAGCGAGTTCCCGATTCCCACCCTCTCAGACTGCGAGTTCCCTATTCCGACCCCCCTCTCAGATAGCAAGTTCCCGATTCCCACCACCCTCTCTGACAGCGAGTTCCCGATTCCCACCACCCTCTCAGACAGCGAGATCCCGATTCCCACCCTCTCAGACAGCGAGTTCCCGACTCCCACCCTCTCAGACAGCAAGTTCCTGTCTCCCACCCTCTCAGACAGGGAGTTCCCGATTCCCACTCTCTCAGTCAGCGAGTTGCTGATTCCCACCCTCTCAGACAGGGAGTTCCCGATTCCCACTCTCTCAGTCAGCGAGTTGCTGATTCCCACCCTCTCAGACAGCGAGTTCCCGTTTCCCACCCTCTCAGTCAGCGAGTTCCCGATTCCCACCACCCTCTCAGACAGCGAGTTCCCGATTCCCACCCTCTCAGACAGCGAGTTCCCGATTCCCACCCTCTCAGACAGCGAGTTCCCCATTCCCACCACCCTCTCAGACAGCGAGTTCCCAATTCCGACCCCCCTCTCAGACAGCAAGTTCCCCATTCCCACCACCCTCTCAGACAGCGAGTTCCCGATTCCCACCACCCTCTCAGACAGCGAGTTCCCGATTCCCACCCTCTCAGACAGCGAGTTCCCAACTCCCACCCTCTCAGACAGCGAGTTCCCGACCTCCACCCTCTCAGACAGGGAGTTCCCGATTCCCACTCTCTCAGTCAGCGAGTTGCTGATTCCCACCCTCTCAGTCAGCGAGTTCACGATTCCCACCCTCTCAGTCAGCGAGTTCCCGATTCGCACCCTCTCAGACAGCGAGTTCCCGATTCCCACCACCCTCTCAGACAGCGAGTTCCCAATTCCCACCCTCTCAGACTGCGAGTTCCCAATTCCGACCCCCCTCTCAGACAGCAAGTTCCCCATTCCCACCACCCTCTCAGACAGCGAGTTCCCGATTCCCACCACCCTCTCAGACAGCGAGTTCCCGATTCCCACCCTCTCAGACAGCGAGTTCCCAACTCCCACCCTCTCAGACAGCGAGTTCCCAACTCCCACCCTCTCAGACAGCGAGTTCCCGACTCCCACCCTCTCAGACAGCGAGTTCCCGCTTCCCACCCTCTCAGACAGCGAGTTCACGATTCCCACCCTCTCAGACAGCGAGTTCCCGATTCCCACCCTCTCAGACAGCGAGTTCCCGATTCCCACCCTCTCAGACAGCGAGTTCCCGATTCTCACCCTCTCAGACAGCGAGTTCCCGATTCCCACCCTCTCAGACAGCGAGTTCCCGATTCCCACCCTCTCAGACAGCGAGTTCCCGATTCCCACCACCCTCTCAGACAGCGAGTTTCCGATTCCCACCCTCTCTGACAGCGAGTTCCCGATTCCCACCCTCTCAGACAGCGAGTTCCCGATTCCCACCCCCCTCTCAGACAGCGAGTTCCCGATTCCCACCCTCTCAGACAGCAAGTTCCCGATTCCCACCCTCTCAGACAGCGAGTTCCCGATTCCCACCCTCTCAGACAGCGAGTTCGCGATTCACACCACCCTCTCAGACAGCGAGTTCCCGATTCCCACCACCCTCTCAGACAGCGAGTTCCCGATTCCCACCCTCTCAGACAGCGAGTTCCCGATTCCCACCCTCTCAGACAGCGAGTTCCCGATTCCCACCACCCTCTCAGACAGCGAGTTCCCGATTCCCACCACCCTCTCTGACAGCGAGTTCCCGATTCCCACCCTCTCAGACAGCGAGTTCCTGATTCCTACCCTCTTAGACAGGGAGTTCCCGATTCCCACACTCTCAGTCAGCGAGTTGCTGATTCCCACCCTCTCAGACAGCGAGTTCCCGATTCCCACCCGCTCAGTCAGCGAGTTCCCGATTCCCACCCTCTCAGTCAGCGAGTTCCCGATTCCCACCCTCTCAGACTGTGAGTTCCCTATTCCGACCCCCCTCTCAGATAGCAAGTTCCCGATTCCCACCACCCTCTCTGACAGCGAGTTCCCGATTCCCACCACCCTCTCAGACAGCGAGATCCCGATTCCCACCCTCTCAGACAGCGAGTTCCCGACTCCCACCCTCTCACACAGCAAGTTCCTGACTCCCACCCTCTCAGACAGGGAGTTCCCGATTCCCACTCTCTCAGTCAGCGAGTTGCTGATTCCCACCCTCTCAGACAGCGAGTTCCCGTTTCCCACCCTCTCAGTCAGCGAGTTCACGATTCCCACCCTCTCAGTCAGCGAGTTCCCGATTCGCACCCTCTCAGACAGCGAGTTCCCGATTCCCACCCTCTCAGGCAGCGAGTTCCCGATTCCCACCACCCTCTCAGACAGCGAGTTCCCGATTCCCACCCTCTCAGACAGCGAGTTCCCGATTCCCACCCTCTCAGACAGCGAGTTCCCCATTCCCACCACCCTCTCAGACAGCGAGTTCCCAATTCCGACCCCCCTCTCAGACAGCAAGTTCCCCATTCCCACCACCCTCTCAGACAGCGAGTTCCCGATTCCCACCACCCTCTCAGACAGCGAGTTCCCGATTCCCACCCTCTCAGACAGCGAGTTCCCGATTCCCACCACCCTCTCTGACAGCGAGTTCCCGATTCCCACCCTCTCAGACAGCGAGTTCCTGATTCCTACCCTCTTAGACAGGGAGTTCCCGATTCCCACACTCTCAGACAGCGAGTTCCCGATTCCCACCCTCTCAGACAGCGAGTTCCCGATTCCCACCCCCCTCTCAGACAGCGAGTTCCCGATTCCCACCACCCTCTCAGACAGCGAGTTCCGCATTCCCAACCCCCTCTCAGACAGCGAGTTCCCGATTCCCACCCTCTCAGACAGCGAGATCCCGATTCCCACCCTCTCAGACAGCGAGTTCCAGATTCCCACCCTCTCAGACAGCGAATTCCCGATTCCCACCCTCTCAGACAGCGAGTTCCCGATTCCCACCCTCTCAGACAGCGAGTTCCCGATTCCCACCCCCCTCTCAGACAGCGAGTTCCCGATTCCCACCACCCTCTCAGACAGCGAGTTCCCCATTCCCACCCCCCTCTCAGACAGCGAGTTCCCGATTCCCACCCTCTCAGACAGCGAGTTCCCGATTCCCACCCTCTCAGACAGCGAGTTCCCGATTCCCAGCCTCCTAGACAGCGAGTTCCCGATTCCCACCACCCTCTCAGACAGCGAGTTCCCGATTCCCAGCATCTCAGACAGCGAGTTCCCGATTCCCACCCCCCTCTCAGACAGCGAGTTCCCGATTCCCACCACCCTCTCTGACAGCGAGTTCCCGATTCCCACCCTCTCAGACAGCGAGTTCCTGATTCCTACCCTCTTAGACAGGGAGTTCCCGATTCCCACACTCTCAGTCAGCGAGTTGCTGATTCCCACCCTCTCAGACAGCGAGTTCCCGATTCCCACCCGCTCAGTCAGCGATTTCCCGATTCCCACCCTCTCAGTCAGCGAGTTCCCGATTCCCACCCTCTCAGACAGCGAGTTCACGATTCCCACCACCCTCTCAGACAGCGAGTTCCCGATTCCCACCCTCTCAGACTGCGAGTTCCCTATTCCGACCCCCCTCTCAGATAGCAAGTTCCCGATTCCCACCACCCTCTCTGACAGCGAGTTCCCGATTCCCACCACCCTCTCAGACAGCGAGATCCCGATTCCCACCCTCTCAGACAGCGAGTTCCCGACTCCCACCCTCTCAGACAGCAAGTTCCTGTCTCCCACCCTCTCAGACAGGGAGTTCCCGATTCCCACTCTCTCAGTCAGCGAGTTGCTGATTCCCACCCTCTCAGACAGGGAGTTCCCGATTCCCACTCTCTCAGTCAGCGAGTTGCTGATTCCCACCCTCTCAGACAGCGAGTTCCCGTTTCCCACCCTCTCAGTCAGCGAGTTCCCGATTCCCACCACCCTCTCAGACAGCGAGTTCCCGATTCCCACCCTCTCAGACAGCGAGTTCCCGATTCCCACCCTCTCAGACAGCGAGTTCCCCATTCCCACCACCCTCTCAGACAGCGAGTTCCCAATTCCGACCCCCCTCTCAGACAGCAAGTTCCCCATTCCCACCACCCTCTCAGACAGCGAGTTCCCGATTCCCACCACCCTCTCAGACAGCGAGTTCCCGATTCCCACCCTCTCAGACAGCGAGTTCCCAACTCCCACCCTCTCAGACAGCGAGTTCCCGACTCCCACCCTCTCAGACAGGGAGTTCCCGATTCCCACTCTCTCAGTCAGCGAGTTGCTGATTCCCACCCTCTCAGTCAGCGAGTTCACGATTCCCACCCTCTCAGTCAGCGAGTTCCCGATTCGCACCCTCTCAGACAGCGAGTTCCCGATTCCCACCACCCTCTCAGACAGCGAGTTCCCAATTCCCACCCTCTCAGACTGCGAGTTCCCAATTCCGACCCCCCTCTCAGACAGCAAGTTCCCCATTCCCACCACCCTCTCAGACAGCGAGTTCCCGATTCCCACCACCCTCTCAGACAGCGAGTTCCCGATTCCCACCCTCTCAGACAGCGAGTTCCCAACTCCCACCCTCTCAGACAGCGAGTTCCCAACTCCCACCCTCTCAGACAGCGAGTTCCCGACTCCCACCCTCTCAGACAGCGAGTTCCCGCTTCCCACCCTCTCAGACAGCGAGTTCACGATTCCCACCCTCTCAGACAGCGAGTTCCCGATTCCCACCCTCTCAGACAGCGAGTTCCCGATTCCCACCCTCTCAGACAGCGAGTTCCCGATTCTCACCCTCTCAGACAGCGAGTTCCCGATTCCCACCCTCTCAGACAGCGAGTTCCCGATTCCCACCCTCTCAGACAGCGAGTTCCCGATTCCCACCACCCTCTCAGACAGCGAGTTTCCGATTCCCACCCTCTCTGACAGCGAGTTCCCGATTCCCACCCTCTCAGACAGCGAGTTCCCGATTCCCACCCCCCTCTCAGACAGCGAGTTCCCGATTCCCACCCTCTCAGACAGCAAGTTCCCGATTCCCACCCTCTCAGACAGCGAGTTCCCGATTCCCACCCTCTCAGACAGCGAGTTCGCGATTCACACCACCCTCTCAGACAGCGAGTTCCCGATTCCCACCACCCTCTCAGACAGCGAGTTCCCGATTCCCACCCTCTCAGACAGCGAGTTCCCGATTCCCACCCTCTCAGACAGCGAGTTCCCGATTCCCACCACCCTCTCAGACAGCGAGTTCCCGATTCCCACCACCCTCTCTGACAGCGAGTTCCCGATTCCCACCCTCTCAGACAGCGAGTTCCTGATTCCTACCCTCTTAGACAGGGAGTTCCCGATTCCCACACTCTCAGTCAGCGAGTTGCTGATTCCCACCCTCTCAGACAGCGAGTTCCCGATTCCCACCCGCTCAGTCAGCGAGTTCCCGATTCCCACCCTCTCAGTCAGCGAGTTCCCGATTCCCACCCTCTCAGACTGTGAGTTCCCTATTCCGACCCCCCTCTCAGATAGCAAGTTCCCGATTCCCACCACCCTCTCTGACAGCGAGTTCCCGATTCCCACCACCCTCTCAGACAGCGAGATCCCGATTCCCACCCTCTCAGACAGCGAGTTCCCGACTCCCACCCTCTCAGACAGCAAGTTCCTGACTCCCACCCTCTCAGACAGGGAGTTCCCGATTCCCACTCTCTCAGTCAGCGAGTTGCTGATTCCCACCCTCTCAGACAGCGAGTTCCCGTTTCCCACCCTCTCAGTCAGCGAGTTCACGATTCCCACCCTCTCAGTCAGCGAGTTCCCGATTCGCACCCTCTCAGACAGCGAGTTCCCGATTCCCACCCTCTCAGGCAGCGAGTTCCCGATTCCCACCACCCTCTCAGACAGCGAGTTCCCGATTCCCACCCTCTCAGACAGCGAGTTCCCGATTCCCACCCTCTCAGACAGCGAGTTCCCCATTCCCACCACCCTCTCAGACAGCGAGTTCCCAATTCCGACCCCCCTCTCAGACAGCAAGTTCCCCATTCCCACCACCCTCTCAGACAGCGAGTTCCCGATTCCCACCACCCTCTCAGACAGCGAGTTCCCGATTCCCACCCTCTCAGACAGCGAGTTCCCGATTCCCACCACCCTCTCTGACAGCGAGTTCCCGATTCCCACCCTCTCAGACAGCGAGTTCCTGATTCCTACCCTCTTAGACAGGGAGTTCCCGATTCCCACACTCTCAGACAGCGAGTTCCCGATTCCCACCCTCTCAGACAGCGAGTTCCCGATTCCCACCCCCCTCTCAGACAGCGAGTTCCCGATTCCCACCACCCTCTCAGACAGCGAGTTCCGCATTCCCAACCCCCTCTCAGACAGCGAGTTCCCGATTCCCACCCTCTCAGACAGCGAGATCCCGATTCCCACCCTCTCAGACAGCGAGTTCCAGATTCCCACCCTCTCAGACAGCGAATTCCCGATTCCCACCCTCTCAGACAGCGAGTTCCCGATTCCCACCCTCTCAGACAGCGAGTTCCCGATTCCCACCCCCCTCTCAGACAGCGAGTTCCCGATTCCCACCACCCTCTCAGACAGCGAGTTCCCCATTCCCACCCCCCTCTCAGACAGCGAGTTCCCGATTCCCACCCTCTCAGACAGCGAGTTCCCGATTCCCACCCTCTCAGACAGCGAGTTCCCGATTCCCAGCCTCCTAGACAGCGAGTTCCCGATTCCCACCACCCTCTCAGACAGCGAGTTCCCGATTCCCAGCATCTCAGACAGCGAGTTCCCGATTCCCACCCCCCTCTCAGACAGCGAGTTCCCGATTCCCACCACCCTCTCTGACAGCGAGTTCCCGATTCCCACCCTCTCAGACAGCGAGTTCCTGATTCCTACCCTCTTAGACAGGGAGTTCCCGATTCCCACACTCTCAGTCAGCGAGTTGCTGATTCCCACCCTCTCAGACAGCGAGTTCCCGATTCCCACCCGCTCAGTCAGCGAGTTCCCGATTCCCACCCTCTCAGTCAGCGAGTTCCCGATTCCCACCCTCTCAGACAGCGAGTTCCCGATTCCCACCACCCTCTCAGACAGCGAGTTCCCGATTCCCACCCTCTCAGACTGCGAGTTACCTATTCCGACCCCCCTCTCAGATAGCAAGTTCCCGATTCCCACCACCCTCTCTGACAGCGAGTTCCCGATTCCCACCACCCTCTCAGACAGCGAGATCCCGATTCCCACCCTCTCAGACAGCGAGTTCCCGACTCCCACCCTCTCAGACAGCAAGTTCCTGACTCCCACCCTCTCAGACAGGGAGTTCCCGATTCCCACTCTCTCAGTCAGCGAGTTGCTGATTCCCACCCTCTCAGTCAGCGAGTTCACGATTCCCACCCTCTCAGTCAGCGAGTTCCCGATTCGCACCCTCTCAGACAGCGAGTTCCCGATTCCCACCACCCTCTCAGACAGCGAGTTCCCAATTCCCACCCTCTCAGACTGCGAGTTCCCAATTCCGACCCCCCTCTCAGACAGCAAGTTCCCCATTCCCACCACCCTCTCAGACAGCGAGTTCCCGATTCCCACCACCCTCTCAGACAGCGAGTTCCCGATTCCCACCCTCTCAGACAGCGAGTTCCCAACTCCCACCCTCTCAGACAGCGAGTTCCCAACTCCCACCCTCTCAGACAGCGAGTTCCCGACTCCCACCCTGTCAGACAGCGAGTTCCCGCTTCCCACCCTCTCAGACAGCGAGTTCACGATTCCCAACCTCTCAGACAGCGAGTTCCCGATTCCCACCCTCTCAGACAGCGAGTTCCCGATTCCCACCCTCTCAGACAGCGAGTTCCCGATTCTCACCCTCTCAGACAGCGAGTTCCCGATTCCCACCCTCTCAGACAGCGAGTTCCCGATTCCCACCCTCTCAGACAGCGAGTTCCCGATTCCCACCACCCTCTCAGACAGCGAGTCCCGATTCCCACCACCCTCTCAGACAGCGAGTTTCCGATTCCCACCCTCTCTGACAGCGAGTTCCCGATTCCCACCCTCTCAGACAGCGAGTTCCCGATTCCCACCCCCCTCTCAGACAGCGAGTTCCCGATTCCCACCCTCTCAGACAGCAAGTTCCCGATTCCCACCCTCTCAGACAGCGAGTTCCCGATTCCCACCCTCTCAGACAGCGAGTTCGCGATTCACACCACCCTCTCAGACAGCGAGTTCCCGATTCCCACCACCCTCTCAGACAGCGAGTTCCCGATTCCCACCCTCTCAGACAGCGAGTTCCCGATTCCCACCCTCTCAGACAGCGAGTTCCCGATTCCCACCACCCTCTCAGACAGCGAGTTCCCGATTCCCAACCTCTCAGACAGCGAGTTCCCGATTCCCACCACCCTGTCAGACAGCGCGTTCCCGATTCCCACCACCCTCTCAGACAGCGAGTTCCCGATTCCCACCCTCTCAGACAGCTAGTTCCCGATTCCCATCCTCTCAGACAGCGAGTTCCCGATTCCCAACTCCCTCTCAGACAGCGAGTTCCCGATTCCCACCCTCTCAGACAGCTAGTTTCCCATTCCCACCACCCTCTCAGACAGCGATTTCCCCATTCCCACCCTCTCAGACAGCGAGTTCCCGATTCCCACCCCACTCTCTGACAGCGAGTTCCCGACTCCCACCCTCTCAGACTGCGAGTTCCTGATTCCCACCCTCTCAGTCAGCGAGTTCCCGATTCCCACCCTCTCAGACAGCGAGTTCCCGATTCCCACCCTCTCAGACAGCGAGTTCCCGATTCCCACCACCCCCTCAGACAGCGAGTTCCCGATTCCCACCACCCTCTCAGACAGCGAGTTTCCGATTCCCACCCTCTCAGACAGCGAGTTCCCGATTCCCACCCTCTCAGACAGCGAGTTCCCGATTCCCACCCTCTCAGACAGCGAGTTCCCGATTCCCACCACCCTCTCAGACAGCGAGTTCCCGATTCCCACCACCCTCTCAGACAGCGAGTTCCCGATTCCCACCCTCTCAGACAGCGAGCTCCCGATTCCCACCCTCTCAGACAGCGAGTTCCCGATTCCCACCCTCTCAGACAGCGAGTTCCCGATTCCCACCCTCTCAGACAGCGAGTTCGCGATTCACACCACCCTCTCAGACAGCGAGTTCCCGATTCCCACCACCCTCTCAGACAGCGAGTTCCCGATTCCCACCCTCTCAGACAGCGAGTTCCCGATTCCCACCCTCTCAGACAGCGAGTTCCCGATTCCCACCACCCTCTCAGACAGCGAGTTCCCGATTCCCACTCTCTCAGACAGCGAGTTCCCGATTCCCACCCTCTCAGACAGCGAGTTCACGATTCCCAACCTCTCAGACAGCGAGTTCCCGATTCCCACCCTCTCAGACAGCGAGTTCCCGATTCCCACCCTCTCAGACAGCGAGTTCCCGATTCTCACCCTCTCAGACAGCGAGTTCCCGATTCCCACCCTCTCAGACAGCGAGTTCCCGATTCCCACCCTCTCAGACAGCGAGTTCCCGATTCCCACCACCCTCTCAGACAGCGAGTCCCGATTCCCACCACCCTCTCAGACAGCGAGTTTCCGATTCCCACCCTCTCTGACAGCGAGTTCCCGATTCCCACCCTCTCAGACAGCGAGTTCCCGATTCCCACCCCCCTCTCAGACAGCGAGTTCCCGATTCCCACCCTCTCAGACAGCAAGTTCCCGATTCCCACCCTCTCAGACAGCGAGTTCCCGATTCCCACCCTCTCAGACAGCGAGTTCGCGATTCACACCACCCTCTCAGACAGCGAGTTCCCGATTCCCACCACCCTCTCAGACAGCGAGTTCCCGATTCCCACCCTCTCAGACAGCGAGTTCCCGATTCCCACCCTCTCAGACAGCGAGTTCCCGATTCCCACCACCCTCTCAGACAGCGAGTTCCCGATTCCCAACCTCTCAGACAGCGAGTTCCCGATTCCCACCACCCTGTCAGACAGCGCGTTCCCGATTCCCACCACCCTCTCAGACAGCGAGTTCCCGATTCCCACCCTCTCAGACAGCTAGTTCCCGATTCCCATCCTCTCAGACAGCGAGTTCCCGATTCCCAACTCCCTCTCAGACAGCGAGTTCCCGATTCCCACCCTCTCAGACAGCGATTTCCCCATTCCCACACTCTCAGACAGCGAGTTCCCGATTCCCACCCCACTCTCTGACAGCGAGTTCCCGACTCCCACCCTCTCAGACAGCGAGTTCCTGATTCCCACCCTCTCAGTCAGCGAGTTCCCGATTCCCACCCTCTCAGACAGCGAGTTCCCGATTCCCACCCTCTCAGACAGCGAGTTCCCGATTCCCACCACCCCCTCAGACAGCGAGTTCCCGATTCCCACCACCCTCTCAGACAGCGAGTTTCCGATTCCCACCCTCTCAGACAGCGAGTTCCCGATTCCCACCCTCTCAGACAGCGAGTTCCCGATTCCCACCCTCTCAGACAGCGAGTTCCCGATTCCCACCACCCTCTCAGACAGCGAGTTCCCGATTCCCACCACCCTCTCAGACAGCGAGTTCCCGATTCCCACCCTCTCAGACAGCGAGCTCCCGATTCCCACCCTCTCAGACAGCGAGTTCCCGATTCCCACCCTCTCAGACAGCGAGTTCCCGATTCCCACCCTCTCAGACAGCGAGTTCGCGATTCACACCACCCTCTCAGACAGCGAGTTCCCGATTCCCACCACCCTCTCAGACAGCGAGTTCCCGATTCCCACCCTCTCAGACAGCGAGTTCCCGATTCCCACCCTCTCAGACAGCGAGTTCCCGATTCCCACCACCCTCTCAGACAGCGAGTTCCCGATTCCCACTCTCTCAGACAGCGAGTTCCCGATTCCCACCACCCTCTCAGACAGCGCGTTCCCGATTCCCACCACCCTCTCAGACAGCGAGTTCCCGATTCCCACCCTCTCAGACAGCGAGTTCCCGATTCCCATCCTCTCAGACAGCGAGTTCCCGATTCCCAACTCCCTCTCAGACAGCGAGTTCCCGATTCCCACCCTCTCAGTCAGCGAGTTCCCCATTCCCACCCTCTCAGACAGCGAGTTCCCGATTCCCACCCTCTCAGACAGCGAGTTCCCGATTCCCACCCACTCAGACAGCGAGTTCCCTATTCCCACCACCCACTCAGACAGCGAGTTCCCGATTCCCACCACCCTCTCAGACAGCGAGTTCCCGATTCCTACCCTCTCAGACAGCGAGTTCCCGATTCCCACCCTCTCAGACAGCGAGTTCCCGATTCCCACCCTCTCAGACAGCGAGTTCCCGATTCCCACCACCCTCTCAGACAGCGAGTTCCCGATTCCCACCACCCTCTCAGACAGCGAGTTCCCGATTCCCACCCCCCTCTCAGACAGCGAGTTCCCGATTCCCACCCCCCTCTCAGACAGCGAGTTCCCCATTCCCACCCCCCTCTCAGACAGCGAGTTCCCGATTCCCACCCTCTCAGACAGCGAGTTCCCGATTCCCACCCTCTCAGACAGCGAGTTCCCGATTCCCACCACCCTCTCAGACAGCGAGTCCCGATTCCCACCACCCTCTCAGACAGCGAGTTTCCGATTCCCACCCTCTCTGACAGCGAGTTCCCGATTCCCACCCTCTCAGACAGCGAGTTCCCGATTCCCACCCCCCTCTCAGACAGCGAGTTCCCGATTCCCACCCTCTCAGACAGCAAGTTCCCGATTCCCACCCTCTCAGACAGCGAGTTCCCGATTCCCACCCTCTCAGACAGCGAGTTCGCGATTCACACCACCCTCTCAGACAGCGAGTTCCCGATTCCCACCACCCTCTCAGACAGCGAGTTCCCGATTCCCACCCTCTCAGACAGCGAGTTCCCGATTCCCACCCTCTCAGACAGCGAGTTCCCGATTCCCACCACCCTCTCAGACAGCGAGTTCCCGATTCCCAACCTCTCAGACAGCGAGTTCCCGATTCCCACCACCCTGTCAGACAGCGCGTTCCCGATTCCCACCACCCTCTCAGACAGCGAGTTCCCGATTCCCACCCTCTCAGACAGCTAGTTCCCGATTCCCATCCTCTCAGACAGCGAGTTCCCGATTCCCAACTCCCTCTCAGACAGCGAGTTCCCGATTCCCACCCTCTCAGACAGCTAGTTTCCCATTCCCACCACCCTCTCAGACAGCGATTTCCCCATTCCCACCCTCTCAGACAGCGAGTTCCCGATTCCCACCCCACTCTCTGACAGCGAGTTCCCGACTCCCACCCTCTCAGACTGCGAGTTCCTGATTCCCACCCTCTCAGTCAGCGAGTTCCCGATTCCCACCCTCTCAGACAGCGAGTTCCCGATTCCCACCCTCTCAGACAGCGAGTTCCCGATTCCCACCACCCCCTCAGACAGCGAGTTCCCGATTCCCACCACCCTCTCAGACAGCGAGTTTCCGATTCCCACCCTCTCAGACAGCGAGTTCCCGATTCCCACCCTCTCAGACAGCGAGTTCCCGATTCCCACCCTCTCAGACAGCGAGTTCCCGATTCCCACCACCCTCTCAGACAGCGAGTTCCCGATTCCCACCACCCTCTCAGACAGCGAGTTCCCGATTCCCACCCTCTCAGACAGCGAGCTCCCGATTCCCACCCTCTCAGACAGCGAGTTCCCGATTCCCACCCTCTCAGACAGCGAGTTCCCGATTCCCACCCTCTCAGACAGCGAGTTCGCGATTCACACCACCCTCTCAGACAGCGAGTTCCCGATTCCCACCACCCTCTCAGACAGCGAGTTCCCGATTCCCACCCTCTCAGACAGCGAGTTCCCGATTCCCACCCTCTCAGACAGCGAGTTCCCGATTCCCACCACCCTCTCAGACAGCGAGTTCCCGATTCCCACTCTCTCAGACAGCGAGTTCCCGATTCCCACCCTCTCAGACAGCGAGTTCACGATTCCCAACCTCTCAGACAGCGAGTTCCCGATTCCCACCCTCTCAGACAGCGAGTTCCCGATTCCCACCCTCTCAGACAGCGAGTTCCCGATTCTCACCCTCTCAGACAGCGAGTTCCCGATTCCCACCCTCTCAGACAGCGAGTTCCCGATTCCCACCCTCTCAGACAGCGAGTTCCCGATTCCCACCACCCTCTCAGACAGCGAGTCCCGATTCCCACCACCCTCTCAGACAGCGAGTTTCCGATTCCCACCCTCTCTGACAGCGAGTTCCCGATTCCCACCCTCTCAGACAGCGAGTTCCCGATTCCCACCCCCCTCTCAGACAGCGAGTTCCCGATTCCCACCCTCTCAGACAGCAAGTTCCCGATTCCCACCCTCTCAGACAGCGAGTTCCCGATTCCCACCCTCTCAGACAGCGAGTTCGCGATTCACACCACCCTCTCAGACAGCGAGTTCCCGATTCCCACCACCCTCTCAGACAGCGAGTTCCCGATTCCCACCCTCTCAGACAGCGAGTTCCCGATTCCCACCCTCTCAGACAGCGAGTTCCCGATTCCCACCACCCTCTCAGACAGCGAGTTCCCGATTCCCAACCTCTCAGACAGCGAGTTCCCGATTCCCACCACCCTGTCAGACAGCGCGTTCCCGATTCCCACCACCCTCTCAGACAGCGAGTTCCCGATTCCCACCCTCTCAGACAGCTAGTTCCCGATTCCCATCCTCTCAGACAGCGAGTTCCCGATTCCCAACTCCCTCTCAGACAGCGAGTTCCCGATTCCCACCCTCTCAGACAGCGATTTCCCCATTCCCACACTCTCAGACAGCGAGTTCCCGATTCCCACCCCACTCTCTGACAGCGAGTTCCCGACTCCCACCCTCTCAGACAGCGAGTTCCTGATTCCCACCCTCTCAGTCAGCGAGTTCCCGATTCCCACCCTCTCAGACAGCGAGTTCCCGATTCCCACCCTCTCAGACAGCGAGTTCCCGATTCCCACCACCCCCTCAGACAGCGAGTTCCCGATTCCCACCACCCTCTCAGACAGCGAGTTTCCGATTCCCACCCTCTCAGACAGCGAGTTCCCGATTCCCACCCTCTCAGACAGCGAGTTCCCGATTCCCACCCTCTCAGACAGCGAGTTCCCGATTCCCACCACCCTCTCAGACAGCGAGTTCCCGATTCCCACCACCCTCTCAGACAGCGAGTTCCCGATTCCCACCCTCTCAGACAGCGAGCTCCCGATTCCCACCCTCTCAGACAGCGAGTTCCCGATTCCCACCCTCTCAGACAGCGAGTTCCCGATTCCCACCCTCTCAGACAGCGAGTTCGCGATTCACACCACCCTCTCAGACAGCGAGTTCCCGATTCCCACCACCCTCTCAGACAGCGAGTTCCCGATTCCCACCCTCTCAGACAGCGAGTTCCCGATTCCCACCCTCTCAGACAGCGAGTTCCCGATTCCCACCACCCTCTCAGACAGCGAGTTCCCGATTCCCACTCTCTCAGACAGCGAGTTCCCGATTCCCACCACCCTCTCAGACAGCGCGTTCCCGATTCCCACCACCCTCTCAGACAGCGAGTTCCCGATTCCCACCCTCTCAGACAGCGAGTTCCCGATTCCCATCCTCTCAGACAGCGAGTTCCCGATTCCCAACTCCCTCTCAGACAGCGAGTTCCCGATTCCCACCCTCTCAGTCAGCGAGTTCCCCATTCCCACCCTCTCAGACAGCGAGTTCCCGATTCCCACCCTCTCAGACAGCGAGTTCCCGATTCCCACCCACTCAGACAGCGAGTTCCCTATTCCCACCACCCCCTCAGACAGCGAGTTCCCGATTCCCACCACCCTCTCAGACAGCGAGTTCCCGATTCCTACCCTCTCAGACAGCGAGTTCCCGATTCCCACCCTCTCAGACAGCGAGTTCCCGATTCCCACCCTCTCAGACAGCGAGTTCCCGATTCCCACCACCCTCTCAGACAGCGAGTTCCCGATTCCCACCACCCTCTCAGACAGCGAGTTCCCGATTCCCACCCCCCTCTCAGACAGCGAGTTCCCGATTCCCACCCCCCTCTCAGACAGCGAGTTCCCCATTCCCACCCCCCTCTCAGACAGCGAGTTCCCGATTCCCACCCTCTCAGACAGCGAGTTCCCGATTCTCACCCTCTCAGACAGTGAGTTCCCGATTCCCACCCCCCTCTCAGACAGTGAGTTCCGCATTCCCACCCCCTTCTCAGACAGCGAGTTCCCGATTCCCACCCTCTCAGACAGCGAGTTCCCGATTCCCACCCTCTCAGACAGCGAGTTCCCGATTCCCACCCTCTCAGACAGCGAGTTCCTGATTCCCACCCTCTCAGACAGCGAGTTCCCCTTTCCCACTACCCTCTCAGACAGCGAGTTCCGCATTCCCACCCCCCTCTCAGACAGCGAGTTCCTGATTCCCACCCTCTCAGACAGCGAGTTCCCGATTCCCACCCTCTCAGACAGCGAGTTCACCTTTCCCACCACCCTCTCAGACAGCGAGTTCCCCATTCCCACCCCCCTCTCAGACAGCGAGTTCCCGATTCCCACCCTCTCAGATAGCGAGTTCCAGATTCCCACCCTCTCAGACAGCGAGTTCCCGATTCCCACCCTCTCAGACAGCGAGTTCCCGATTCTCACCCTCTCAGACAGCGAGTTCCCGATTCCCACCCCCCTCTCAGACAGCGAGTTCCCGATTCCCACCCCCTTCTCAGACAGCGAGTTCCCGATTCCCACCCTCTCAGACAGCGAGTTCCCGATTCCCACCCTCTCAGACAGCGAGTTCCCGATTCCCACCCTCTCAGACAGCGAGTTCCTGATTCCCACCCTCTCAGACAGCGAGTTCCCCTTTCCCACTACCCTCTCAGACAGCGAGTTCCGCATTCCCACCCCCCTCTCAGACAGCGAGTTCCTGATTCCCACCCTCTCAGACAGCGAGTTCCCGATTCCCACCCTCTCAGACAGCGAGTTCACCTTTCCCACCACCCTCTCAGACAGCGAGTTCCCCATTCCCACCCCCCTCTCAGACAGCGAGTTCCCGATTCCCACCCTCTCAGATAGCGAGTTCCAGATTCCCACCCTCTCAGACAGCGAGTTCCCGATTCCCACCCTCTCAGACAGCGAGTTCCCGATTCCCACCCTCTCAGACAGCGAGTTCCCGATTCCCACCACCCTCTCTGACAGCGAGTTCCCGATTCCCACCCCCCTCTCAGACAGCGAGTTCCCGATTCCCCCCCTCTCAGACAGCGATTTCCCAATTCCCACAACCGTCTCAGACAGCGAGTTCCCGATTCCCACCACCGTCTCAGACAGCGAGTTCCCGATTCCCACCCTCCCAGACAGCGAGTTCCCGATTCCCACCCTCTCACACAGCGAGTTCCCCATTCCCACCCTCTCAGACAGCGCGTTCCCGATTCCCACCCTGTCAGGCAGCGACTTCCCGATTCCCACCCTCTCAAACATCGAGTTCCCGATTCCCACCACCCTGTCAGACAGCGAGTTCCCGATTCCCACCCTCTCAGACAGCGAGTTCCCGATTCCCACCCTCTCAGACAGCGAGTTCCCGATTCCCACCACCCTCTCAGACAGCGAGTTCCCCATTCCCACCCCCCTCTCAGACAGCGAGTTCCCGATTCCAACCCTCTCAGACAGCGAGTTCCCCATTCCCACCACCCTCTCAGACAGCGAGTTCCTGATTCCCACCCTCTCAGACAGCGAGTTCCCGATTCCCACCCTCTCAGACAGCGAGTTCCCGATTCCCACCCTCTCAGACAGCGAGATCCCGATTCCCACCCTCTCAGACAGCGAGTTCCCGATTCCAACCACCCTCTCAGACAGCGAGTTCCCGATTCCCACCCTCTCAGACAGCGAGCTCCTGATTCCCACCCTCTCAGACAGCGAGTTCCCGATTCCCACCACCCTCTCTGACAGCGAGTTCCCGATTCCCACCCCCCTCTCAGACAGCGAGTTCACGATTCCCACCCTCTCAGATAGCGAGTTCCCGATTCCCACCCTCTCAGACAGCGAGTTCCCGATTCCCACCCTCTCAGACAGTGAGTTCCCGATTCCCACCACCCTCTCAGACAGCGAGTTCCCGATTCCCACCCTCTCAGTCAGCGAGTTCCCGTTTCCCACCCTCTCAGACAGCGAGTTCCCGATTCCCACCCTCTCAGACAGCGAGTTCCCGATTCCCACCACCCTCTCAGACAGCGAGTTCCCGATTCCCACCCTCTCAGACAGCGAGTTCCCGATTCCCACCACCCTCTCAGACAGCGAGTTCACGATTCCCACCACCTTCTCAGACACCGAGTTCCCGATTACCACCCTCTCAGACAGCGAGTTCCCGATTCCCATCCTCTCAGACAGCGAGTTCCCGATTCCCAACTCCCTCTCAGACAGCGAGTTCACGATTCCCACCACCCTCTCAGACAGCGAGGTCCCGATTCCCACCCTCTCAGACAGCGAGTTCCCGATTCCCACCCTCTCAGACAGCGAGATCCCGATTCCCACCCTCTCAGACAGCGAGTTCCCGATTCCAACCACCCTCTCAGACAGCGAGTTCCCGATTTCCACCCTCTCAGACAGCGAGCTCCTGATTCCCACCCTCTCAGACAGCGAGTTCCCGATTCCCACCACCCTCTCTGACAGCGAGTTCCCGATTCCCACCCCCCTCTCAGACAGCGAGTTCACGATTCCCACCCTCTCAGATAGCGAGTTCCCGATTCCCACCCTCTCAGACAGCGAGTTCCCGATTCCCACCCTCTCAGACAGCGAGTTCCCGATTCCCACCCTCTCAGACAGCGAGTTCCCGATTCCCACCACCCTCTCAGACAGCGAGTTCCCGATTCCCACCACCCTCTCAGACAGCGAGTTCCCGATTCCCACCCTCTCAGACAGCGAGCTCCCGATTCCCACCCTCTCAGACAGCGAGTTCCCGATTCCCACCCTCTCAGACAGCGAGTTCCCGATTCCCACCCTCTCAGACAGCGAGTTCGCGATTCACACCACCCTCTCAGACAGCGAGTTCCCGATTCCCACCACCCTCTCAGACAGCGAGTTCCCGATTCCCACCCTCTCAGACAGCGAGTTCCCGATTCCCACCCTCTCAGACAGCGAGTTCCCGATTCCCACCACCCTCTCAGACAGCGAGTTCCCGATTCCCACTCTCTCAGACAGCGAGTTCCCGATTCCCACCCTCTCAGACAGCGAGTTCACGATTCCCAACCTCTCAGACAGCGAGTTCCCGATTCCCACCCTCTCAGACAGCGAGTTCCCGATTCCCACCCTCTCAGACAGCGAGTTCCCGATTCTCACCCTCTCAGACAGCGAGTTCCCGATTCCCACCCTCTCAGACAGCGAGTTCCCGATTCCCACCCTCTCAGACAGCGAGTTCCCGATTCCCACCACCCTCTCAGACAGCGAGTCCCGATTCCCACCACCCTCTCAGACAGCGAGTTTCCGATTCCCACCCTCTCTGACAGCGAGTTCCCGATTCCCACCCTCTCAGACAGCGAGTTCCCGATTCCCACCCCCCTCTCAGACAGCGAGTTCCCGATTCCCACCCTCTCAGACAGCAAGTTCCCGATTCCCACCCTCTCAGACAGCGAGTTCCCGATTCCCACCCTCTCAGACAGCGAGTTCGCGATTCACACCACCCTCTCAGACAGCGAGTTCCCGATTCCCACCACCCTCTCAGACAGCGAGTTCCCGATTCCCACCCTCTCAGACAGCGAGTTCCCGATTCCCACCCTCTCAGACAGCGAGTTCCCGATTCCCACCACCCTCTCAGACAGCGAGTTCCCGATTCCCAACCTCTCAGACAGCGAGTTCCCGATTCCCACCACCCTGTCAGACAGCGCGTTCCCGATTCCCACCACCCTCTCAGACAGCGAGTTCCCGATTCCCACCCTCTCAGACAGCTAGTTCCCGATTACCATCCTCTCAGACAGCGAGTTCCCGATTCCCAACTCCCTCTCAGACAGCGAGTTCCCGATTCCCACCCTCTCAGACAGCGATTTCCCCATTCCCACCCTCTCGGACAGCGAGTTCCCGATTCCCACCCCACTCTCTGACAGCGAGTTCCCGACTCCCACCCTCTCAGACAGCGAGTTCCTGATTCCCACCCTCTCAGTCAGCGAGTTCCCGATTCCCACCCTCTCAGACAGCGAGTTCCCGATTCCCACCCTCTCAGACAGCGAGTTCCCGATTCCCACCACCCCCTCAGACAGCGAGTTCCCGATTCCCACCACCCTCTCAGACAGCGAGTTTCCGATTCCCACCCTCTCAGACAGCGAGTTCCCGATTCCCACCCTCTCAGACAGCGAGTTCCCGATTCCCACCCTCTCAGACAGCGAGTTCCCGATTCCCACCACCCTCTCAGACAGCGAGTTCCCGATTCCCACCACCCTCTCAGACAGCGAGTTCCCGATTCCCACCCTCTCAGACAGCGAGCTCCCGATTCCCACCCTCTCAGACAGCGAGTTCCCGATTCCCACCCTCTCAGACAGCGAGTTCCCGATTCCCACCCTCTCAGACAGCGAGTTCCCGATTCACACCACCCTCTCAGACAGCGAGTTCCCGATTCCCACCACCCTCTCAGACAGCGAGTTCCCGATTCCCACCCTCTCAGACAGCGAGTTCCCGATTCCCACCCTCTCAGACAGCGAGTTCCCGATTCCCACCACCCTCTCAGACAGCGAGTTCCCGATTCCCACTCTCTCAGACAGCGAGTTCCCGATTCCCACCACCCTCTCAGACAGCGCGTTCCCGATTCCCACCACCCTCTCAGACAGCGAGTTCCCGATTCCCACCCTCTCAGACAGCGAGTTCCCGATTCCCATCCTCTCAGACAGCGAGTTCCCGATTCCCAACTCCCTCTCAGGCAGCGAGTTCCCGATTCCCACCCTCTCAGTCAGCGAGTTCCCCATTCCCACCCTCTCAGACAGCGAGTTCCCGATTCCCACCCTCTCAGACAGCGAGTTCCCGATTCCCACCCTCTCAGACAGCGAGTTCCCTATTCCCACCACCCCCTCAGACAGCGAGTTCCCGATTCCCACCACCCTCTCAGACAGCGAGTTCCCGATTCCTACCCTCTCAGACAGCGAGTTCCCGATTCCCACCCTCTCAGACAGCGAGTTCCCGATTCCCACCCTCTCAGACAGCGAGTTCCCGATTCCCACCACCCTCTCAGACAGCGAGTTCCCGATTCCCACCACCCTCTCAGACAGCGAGTTCCCGATTCCCACCCCCCTCTCAGACAGCGAGTTCCCGATTCCCACCCCCCTCTCAGACAGCGAGTTCCCCATTCCCACCCCCCTCTCAGACAGCGAGTTCCCGATTCCCACCCTCTCAGACAGCGAGTTCCCGATTCTCACCCTCTCAGACAGCGAGTTCCCGATTCCCACCCCCCTCTCAGACAGTGAGTTCCGCATTCCCACCCCCTTCTCAGACAGCGAGTTCCCGATTCCCACCCTCTCAGACAGCGAGTTCCCGATTCCCACCCTCTCAGACAGCGAGTTCCCGATTCCAACCCTCTCAGACAGCGAGTTCCTGATTCCCACCCTCTCAGACAGCGAGTTCCCCTTTCCCACTACCCTCTCAGACAGCGAGTTCCGCATTCCCACCCCCCTCTCAGACAGCGAGTTCCTGATTCCCACCCTCTCAGACAGCGAGTTCCCGATTCCCACCCTCTCAGACAGCGAGTTCCCCTTTCCCACCACCCTCTCAGACAGCGAGATCCCCATTCCCACCCCCCTCTCAGACAGCGAGTTCCCGATTCCCACCCTCTCAGATAGCGAGTTCCAGATTCCCACCCTCTCAGACAGCGAGTTCCCGATTCCCACCCTCTCAGACAGCGAGTTCCCGATTCCCACCACCCTCTCTGACAGCGAGTTCCCGATTCCCACCCCCCTCTCAGACAGCGAGTTCCCGATTCCCACCCTCTCAGACAGCGATTTCCCAATTCCCACAACCGTCTCAGACAGCGAGTTCCCGATTCCCACCACCGTCTCAGACAGCGAGTTCCCGATTCCCACCCTCCCAGACAGCGAGTTCCCGATTCCCACCCTCTCACACAGCGAGTTCCCCATTCCCACCCTCTCAGACAGCGCGTTCCCGATTCCCACCCTGTCAGGCAGCGACTTCCCGATTCCCACCCTCTCAAACATCGAGTTCCCGATTCCCACCACCCTGTCAGACAGCGAGTTCCCGATTCCCACCCTCTCAGACAGCGAGTTCCCGATTCCCACCCTCTCAGACAGCGAGTTCCCGATTCCCACCACCCTCTCAGACAGCGAGTTCCCCATTCCCACCCCCCTCTCAGACAGCGAGTTCACGATTCCCAACCTCTCAGACAGCGAGTTCCCCATTCCCACCCTCTCAGACAGCGAGTTCCCGATTCCCACCCTCTCAGACAGCGAGTTCCCGATTCTCACCCTCTCAGACAGCGAGTTCCCGATTCCCACCCTCTCAGACAGCGAGTTCCCGATTCCCACCCTCTCAGACAGCGAGTTCCCGATTCCCACCACCCTCTCAGACAGCGAGTCCCGATTCCCACCACCCTCTCAGACAGCGAGTTTCCGATTCCCACCCTCTCTGACAGCGAGTTCCCGATTCCCACCCTCTCAGACAGCGAGTTCCCGATTCCCACCCCCCTCTCAGACAGCGAGTTCCCGATTCCCACCCTCTCAGACAGCAAGTTCCCGATTCCCACCCTCTCAGACAGCGAGTTCCCGATTCCCACCCTCTCAGACAGCGAGTTCGCGATTCACACCACCCTCTCAGACAGCGAGTTCCCGATTCCCACCACCCTCTCAGACAGCGAGTTCCCGATTCCCACCCTCTCAGACAGCGAGTTCCCGATTCCCACCCTCTCAGACAGCGAGTTCCCGATTCCCACCACCCTCTCAGACAGCGAGTTCCCGATTCCCAACCTCTCAGACAGCGAGTTCCCGATTCCCACCACCCTGTCAGACAGCGCGTTCCCGATTCCCACCACCCTCTCAGACAGCGAGTTCCCGATTCCCACCCTCTCAGACAGCTAGTTCCCGATTACCATCCTCTCAGACAGCGAGTTCCCGATTCCCAACTCCCTCTCAGACAGCGAGTTCCCGATTCCCACCCTCTCAGACAGCGATTTCCCCATTCCCACCCTCTCGGACAGCGAGTTCCCGATTCCCACCCCACTCTCTGACAGCGAGTTCCCGACTCCCACCCTCTCAGACAGCGAGTTCCTGATTCCCACCCTCTCAGTCAGCGAGTTCCCGATTCCCACCCTCTCAGACAGCGAGTTCCCGATTCCCACCCTCTCAGACAGCGAGTTCCCGATTCCCACCACCCCCTCAGACAGCGAGTTCCCGATTCCCACCACCCTCTCAGACAGCGAGTTTCCGATTCCCACCCTCTCAGACAGCGAGTTCCCGATTCCCACCCTCTCAGACAGCGAGTTCCCGATTCCCACCCTCTCAGACAGCGAGTTCCCGATTCCCACCACCCTCTCAGACAGCGAGTTCCCGATTCCCACCACCCTCTCAGACAGCGAGTTCCCGATTCCCACCCTCTCAGACAGCGAGCTCCCGATTCCCACCCTCTCAGACAGCGAGTTCCCGATTCCCACCCTCTCAGACAGCGAGTTCCCGATTCCCACCCTCTCAGACAGCGAGTTCCCGATTCACACCACCCTCTCAGACAGCGAGTTCCCGATTCCCACCACCCTCTCAGACAGCGAGTTCCCGATTCCCACCCTCTCAGACAGCGAGTTCCCGATTCCCACCCTCTCAGACAGCGAGTTCCCGATTCCCACCACCCTCTCAGACAGCGAGTTCCCGATTCCCACTCTCTCAGACAGCGAGTTCCCGATTCCCACCACCCTCTCAGACAGCGCGTTCCCGATTCCCACCACCCTCTCAGACAGCGAGTTCCCGATTCCCACCCTCTCAGACAGCGAGTTCCCGATTCCCATCCTCTCAGACAGCGAGTTCCCGATTCCCAACTCCCTCTCAGACAGCGAGTTCCCGATTCCCACCCTCTCAGTCAGCGAGTTCCCCATTCCCACCCTCTCAGACAGCGAGTTCCCGATTCCCACCCTCTCAGACAGCGAGTTCCCGATTCCCACCCTCTCAGACAGCGAGTTCCCTATTCCCACCACCCCCTCAGACAGCGAGTTCCCGATTCCCACCACCCTCTCAGACAGCGAGTTCCCGATTCCTACCCTCTCAGACAGCGAGTTCCCGATTCCCACCCTCTCAGACAGCGAGTTCCCGATTCCCACCCTCTCAGACAGCGAGTTCCCGATTCCCACCACCCTCTCAGACAGCGAGTTCCCGATTCCCACCACCCTCTCAGACAGCGAGTTCCCGATTCCCACCCCCCTCTCAGACAGCGAGTTCCCGATTCCCACCCCCCTCTCAGACAGCGAGTTCCCCATTCCCACCCCCCTCTCAGACAGCGAGTTCCCGATTCCCACCCTCTCAGACAGCGAGTTCCCGATTCTCACCCTCTCAGACAGCGAGTTCCCGATTCCCACCCCCCTCTCAGACAGTGAGTTCCGCATTCCCACCCCCTTCTCAGACAGCGAGTTCCCGATTCCCACCCTCTCAGACAGCGAGTTCCCGATTCCCACCCTCTCAGACAGCGAGTTCCCGATTCCCACCCTCTCAGACAGCGAGTTCCTGATTCCCACCCTCTCAGACAGCGAGTTCCCCTTTCCCACTACCCTCTCAGACAGCGAGTTCCGCATTCCCACCCCCCTCTCAGACAGCGAGTTCCTGATTCCCACCCTCTCAGACAGCGAGTTCCCGATTCCCACCCTCTCAGACAGCGAGTTCCCCTTTCCCACCACCCTCTCAGACAGCGAGATCCCCATTCCCACCCCCCTCTCAGACAGCGAGTTCCCGATTCCCACCCTCTCAGATAGCGAGTTCCAGATTCCCACCCTCTCAGACAGCGAGTTCCCGATTCCCACCCTCTCAGACAGCGAGTTCCCGATTCCCACCCTCTCAGACAGCGAGTTCCCGATTCCCACCACCCTCTCTGACAGCGAGTTCCCGATTCCCACCCCCCTCTCAGACAGCGAGTTCCCGATTCCCACCCTCTCAGACAGCGATTTCCCAATTCCCACAACCGTCTCAGACAGCGAGTTCCCGATTCCCACCACCGTCTCAGACAGCGAGTTCCCGATTCCCACCCTCCCAGACAGCGAGTTCCCGATTCCCACCCTCTCACACAGCGAGTTCCCCATTCCCACCCTCTCAGACAGCGCGTTCCCGATTCCCACCCTGTCAGGCAGCGACTTCCCGATTCCCACCCTCTCAAACATCGAGTTCCCGATTCCCACCACCCTGTCAGACAGCGAGTTCCCGATTCCCACCCTCTCAGACAGCGAGTTCCCGATTCCCACCCTCTCAGACAGCGAGTTCCCGATTCCCACCACCCTCTCAGACAGCGAGTTCCCCATTCCCACCCCCCTCTCAGACAGCGAGTTCCCGATTCCAACCCTCTCAGACAGCGAGTTCCCCATTCCCACCACCCTCTCAGACAGCGAGTTCCTGATTCCCACCCTCTCAGACAGCGAGTTCCCGATTCCCACCCTCTCAGACAGCGAGTTCCCGATTCCCACCCTCTCAGACAGCGAGATCCCGATTCCCACCCTCTCAGACAGCGAGTTCCCGATTCCAACCACCCTCTCAGACAGCGAGTTCCCGATTCCCACCCTCTCAGACAGCGAGCTCCTGATTCCCACCCTCTCAGACAGCGAGTTCCCGATTCCCACCACCCTCTCTGACAGCGAGTTCCCGATTCCCACCCCCCTCTCAGACAGCGAGTTCACGATTCCCACCCTCTCAGATAGCGAGTTCCCGATTCCCACCCTCTCAGACAGCGAGTTCCCGATTCCCACCCTCTCAGACAGTGAGTTCCCGATTCCCACCACCCTCTCAGACAGCGAGTTCCCAATTCCCACCCTCTCAGTCAGCGAGTTCCCGTTTCCCACCCTCTCAGACAGCGAGTTCCCGATTCCCACCCTCTCAGACAGCGAGTTCCCGATTCCCACCACCCTCTCAGACAGCGAGTTCCCGATTCCCACCCTCTCAGACAGCGAGTTCCCGATTCCCACCACCCTCTCAGACAGCGAGTTCACGATTCCCACCACCCTCTCAGACACCGAGTTCCCGATTACCACCCTCTCAGACAGCGAGTTCCCGATTCCCATCCTCTCAGACAGCGAGTTCCCGATTCCCAACTCCCTCTCAGACAGCGAGTTCACGATTCCCACCACCCTCTCAGACAGCGAGGTCCCGATTCCCACCCTCTCAGACAGCGAGTTCCCGATTCCCACCCTCTCAGACAGCGAGATCCCGATTCCCACCCTCTCAGACAGCGAGTTCCCGATTCCAACCACCCTCTCAGACAGCGAGTTCCCGATTTCCACCCTCTCAGACAGCGAGCTCCTGATTCCCACCCTCTCAGACAGCGAGTTCCCGATTCCCACCACCCTCTCTGACAGCGAGTTCCCGATTCCCACCCCCCTCTCAGACAGCGAGTTCACGATTCCCACCCTCTCAG
Source organism: Scyliorhinus torazame (assembly GCF_047496885.1). Taxonomy (NCBI): domain Eukaryota; kingdom Metazoa; phylum Chordata; class Chondrichthyes; order Carcharhiniformes; family Scyliorhinidae; genus Scyliorhinus; species Scyliorhinus torazame. The sequence goes on along the minus strand of NC_092713.1, from coordinate 274,842 downwards.
ATAGCGAGTTCCCGATTCCCACCCTCTCAGACAGCGAGTTCCCGATTCCCACCCTCTCAGACAGTGAGTTCCCGATTCCCACCACCCTCTCAGACTGCGAGTTCCCAATTCCGACCCCCCTCTCAGACAGCAAGTTCCCCATTCCCACCACCCTCTCAGACAGCGAGTTCCCGATTCCCACCACCCTCTCAGACAGCGAGTTCCCGATTCCCACCCTCTCAGACAGCGAGTTCCCAACTCCCACCCTCTCAGACAGCGAGTTCCCAACTCCCACCCTCTCAGACAGCGTGTTCCCGACTCCCACCCTCTCAGACAGCGAGTTCCCGCTTCCCACCCTCTCAGACAGCGAGTTCACGATTCCCACCCTCTCAGACAGCGAGTTCCCGATTCCCACCCTCTCAGACAGCGAGTTCCCGATTCCCACCCTCTCAGACAGCGAGTTCCCGATTCTCACCCTCTCAGACAGCGAGTTCCCGATTCCCACCCTCTCAGACAGCGAGTTCCCGATTCCCACCCTCTCAGACAGCGAGTTCCCGATTCCCACCACCCTCTCAGACAGCGAGTTTCCGATTCCCACCCTCTCTGACAGCGAGTTCCCGATTCCCACCCTCTCAGACAGCGAGTTCCCGATTCCCACCCCCCTCTCAGACAGCGAGTTCCCGATTCCCACCCTCTCAGACAGCAAGTTCCCGATTCCCACCCTCTCAGACAGCGAGTTCCCGATTCCCACCCTCTCAGACAGCGAGTTCGCGATTCACACCACCCTCTCAGACAGCGAGTTCCCGATTCCCACCACCCTCTCAGACAGCGAGTTCCCGATTCCCACCCTCTCAGACAGCGAGTTCCCGATTCCCACCCTCTCAGACAGCGAGTTCCCGATTCCCACCACCCTCTCAGACAGCGAGTTCCCGATTCCCACCACCCTCTCTGACAGCGAGTTCCCGATTCCCACCCTCTCAGACAGCGAGTTCCTGATTCCTACCCTCTTAGACAGGGAGTTCCCGATTCCCACACTCTCAGTCAGCGAGTTGCTGATTCCCACCCTCTCAGACAGCGAGTTCCCGATTCCCACCCGCTCAGTCAGCGAGTTCCCGATTCCCACCCTCTCAGTCAGCGAGTTCCCGATTCCCACCCTCTCAGACTGTGAGTTCCCTATTCCGACCCCCCTCTCAGATAGCAAGTTCCCGATTCCCACCACCCTCTCTGACAGCGAGTTCCCGATTCCCACCACCCTCTCAGACAGCGAGATCCTGATTCCCACCCTCTCAGACAGCGAGTTCCCGACTCCCACCCTCTCAGACAGCAAGTTCCTGACTCCCACCCTCTCAGACAGGGAGTTCCCGATTCCCACTCTCTCAGTCAGCGAGTTGCTGATTCCCACCCTCTCAGACAGCGAGTTCCCGTTTCCCACCCTCTCAGTCAGCGAGTTCACGATTCCCACCCTCTCAGTCAGCGAGTTCCCGATTCGCACCCTCTCAGACAGCGAGTTCCCGATTCCCACCCTCTCAGGCAGCGAGTTCCCGATTCCCACCACCCTCTCAGACAGCGAGTTCCCGATTCCCACCCTCTCAGACAGCGAGTTCCCGATTCCCAACCTCTCAGACAGCGAGTTCCCCATTCCCACCACCCTCTCAGACAGCGAGTTCCCAATTCCGACCCCCCTCTCAGACAGCAAGTTCCCCATTCCCACCACCCTCTCAGACAGCGAGTTCCCGATTCCCACCACCCTCTCAGACAGCGAGTTCCCGATTCCCACCCTCTCAGACAGCGAGTTCCCGATTCCCACCACCCTCTCAGACAGCGAGTTCACGATTCCCACCACCCTCTCAGACACCGAGTTCCCGATTACCACCCTCTCAGACAGCGAGTTCCCGATTCCCATCCTCTCAGACAGCGAGTTCCCGATTCCCAACTCCCTCTCAGACAGCGAGTTCACGATTCCCACCACCCTCTCAGACAGCGAGGTCCCGATTCCCACCCTCTCAGACAGCGAGTTCCCGATTCCCACCCTCTCAGACAGCGAGATCCCGATTCCCACCCTCTCAGACAGCGAGTTCCCGATTCCAACCACCCTCTCAGACAGCGAGTTCCCGATTTCCACCCTCTCAGACAGCGAGCTCCTGATTCCCACCCTCTCAGACAGCGAGTTCCCGATTCCCACCACCCTCTCTGACAGCGAGTTCCCGATTCCCACCCCCCTCTCAGACAGCGAGTTCACGATTCCCACCCTCTCAGATAGCGAGTTCCCGATTCCCACCCTCTCAGACAGCGAGTTCCCGATTCCCACCCTCTCAGACAGTGAGTTCCCGATTCCCACCACCCTCTCAGACTGCGAGTTCCCAATTCCGACCCCCCTCTCAGACAGCAAGTTCCCCATTCCCACCACCCTCTCAGACAGCGAGTTCCCGATTCCCACCACCCTCTCAGACAGCGAGTTCCCGATTCCCACCCTCTCAGACAGCGAGTTCCCAACTCCCACCCTCTCAGACAGCGAGTTCCCAACTCCCACCCTCTCAGACAGCGAGTTCCCGACTCCCACCCTCTCAGACAGCGAGTTCCCGCTTCCCACCCTCTCAGACAGCGAGTTCACGATTCCCACCCTCTCAGACAGCGAGTTCCCGATTCCCACCCTCTCAGACAGCGAGTTCCCGATTCCCACCCTCTCAGACAGCGAGTTCCCGATTCTCACCCTCTCAGACAGCGAGTTCCCGATTCCCACCCTCTCAGACAGCGAGTTCCCGATTCCCACCCTCTCAGACAGCGAGTTCCCGATTCCCACCACCCTCTCAGACAGCGAGTTTCCGATTCCCACCCTCTCTGACAGCGAGTTCCCGATTCCCACCCTCTCAGACAGCGAGTTCCCGATTCCCACCCCCCTCTCAGACAGCGAGTTCCCGATTCCCACCCTCTCAGACAGCAAGTTCCCGATTCCCACCCTCTCAGACAGCGAGTTCCCGATTCCCACCCTCTCAGACAGCGAGTTCGCGATTCACACCACCCTCTCAGACAGCGAGTTCCCGATTCCCACCACCCTCTCAGACAGCGAGTTCCCGATTCCCACCCTCTCAGACAGCGAGTTCCCGATTCCCACCCTCTCAGACAGCGAGTTCCCGATTCCCACCACCCTCTCAGACAGCGAGTTCCCGATTCCCACCACCCTCTCTGACAGCGAGTTCCCGATTCCCACCCTCTCAGACAGCGAGTTCCTGATTCCTACCCTCTTAGACAGGGAGTTCCCGATTCCCACACTCTCAGTCAGCGAGTTGCTGATTCCCACCCTCTCAGACAGCGAGTTCCCGATTCCCACCCGCTCAGTCAGCGAGTTCCCGATTCCCACCCTCTCAGTCAGCGAGTTCCCGATTCCCACCCTCTCAGACTGTGAGTTCCCTATTCCGACCCCCCTCTCAGATAGCAAGTTCCCGATTCCCACCACCCTCTCTGACAGCGAGTTCCCGATTCCCACCACCCTCTCAGACAGCGAGATCCCGATTCCCACCCTCTCAGACAGCGAGTTCCCGACTCCCACCCTCTCAGACAGCAAGTTCCTGACTCCCACCCTCTCAGACAGGGAGTTCCCGATTCCCACTCTCTCAGTCAGCGAGTTGCTGATTCCCACCCTCTCAGACAGCGAGTTCCCGTTTCCCACCCTCTCAGTCAGCGAGTTCACGATTCCCACCCTCTCAGTCAGCGAGTTCCCGATTCGCACCCTCTCAGACAGCGAGTTCCCGATTCCCACCCTCTCAGGCAGCGAGTTCCCGATTCCCACCACCCTCTCAGACAGCGAGTTCCCGATTCCCACCCTCTCAGACAGCGAGTTCCCGATTCCCAACCTCTCAGACAGCGAGTTCCCCATTCCCACCACCCTCTCAGACAGCGAGTTCCCAATTCCGACCCCCCTCTCAGACAGCAAGTTCCCCATTCCCACCACCCTCTCAGACAGCGAGTTCCCGATTCCCACCACCCTCTCAGACAGCGAGTTCCCGATTCCCACCCTCTCAGACAGCGAGTTCCCAACTCCCACCCTCTCAGACAGCGAGTTCCCGATTCCCACCCTCTCAGACAGCGTGTTCCAGATTCCCACCCTCTCAGACAGCGAATTCCCGATTCCCACCCTCTCAGACAGCGAGTTCCCGATTCCCACCCTCTCAGACAGCGAGTTCCCGATTCCCACCCCCCTCTCAGACAGCGAGTTCCCGATTCCCACCACCCTCTCAGACAGCGAGTTCCGCATTCCCAACCCCCTCTCAGACAGCGAGTTCCCGATTCCCACCCTCTCAGACAGCGAGATCCCGATTCCCACCCTCTCAGACAACGAGTTCCAGATTCCCACCCTCTCAGACAGCGAATTCCCGATTCCCACCCTCTCAGACAGCGAGTTCCCGATTCCCACCCTCTCAGACAGCGAGTTCCCGATTCCCACCCCCCTCTCAGACAGCGAGTTCCCGATTCCCACCACCCTCTCAGACAGCGAGTTCCCCATTCCCACCCCCCTCTCAGACAGCGAGTTCCCGATTCCCACCCTCTCAGACAGCGAGTTCCCGATTCCCAGCCTCCTAGACAGCGAGTTCCCGATTCCCACCACCCTCTCAGACAGCGAGTTCCCGATTCCCAGCATCTCAGACAGCGAGTTCCCGATTCCCACCCCCCTCTCAGACAGCGAGTTCCCGATTCCCACCACCCTCTCTGACAGCGAGTTCCCGATTCCCACCCTCTCAGACAGCGAGTTCCTGATTCCTACCCTCTTAGACAGGGAGTTCCCGATTCCCACACTCTCAGTCAGCGAGTTGCTGATTCCCACCCTCTCAGACAGCGAGTTCCCGATTCCCACCCGCTCAGTCAGCGAGTTCCCGATTCCCACCCTCTCAGTCAGCGAGTTCCCGATTCCCACCCTCTCAGACAGCGAGTTCCCGATTCCCACCACCCTCTCAGACAGCGAGTTCCCGATTCCCACCCTCTCAGACTGCGAGTTACCTATTCCGACCCCCCTCTCAGATAGCAAGTTCCCGATTCCCACCACCCTCTCTGACAGCGAGTTCCCGATTCCCACCACCCTCTCAGACAGCGAGATCCCGATTCCCACCCTCTCAGACAGCGAGTTCCCGACTCCCACCCTCTCAGACAGCAAGTTCCTGACTCCCACCCTCTCAGACAGGGAGTTCCCGATTCCCACTCTCTCAGTCAGCGAGTTGCTGATTCCCACCCTCTCAGTCAGCGAGTTCACGATTCCCACCCTCTCAGTCAGCGAGTTCCCGATTCGCACCCTCTCAGACAGCGAGTTCCCGATTCCCACCACCCTCTCAGACAGCGAGTTCCCAATTCCCACCCTCTCAGACTGCGAGTTCCCAATTCCGACCCCCCTCTCAGACAGCAAGTTCCCCATTCCCACCACCCTCTCAGACAGCGAGTTCCCGATTCCCACCACCCTCTCAGACAGCGAGTTCCCGATTCCCACCCTCTCAGACAGCGAGTTCCCAACTCCCACCCTCTCAGACAGCGAGTTCCCAACTCCCACCCTCTCAGACAGCGAGTTCCCGACTCCCACCCTCTCAGACAGCGAGTTCCCGCTTCCCACCCTCTCAGACAGCGAGTTCACGATTCCCAACCTCTCAGACAGCGAGTTCCCGATTCCCACCCTCTCAGACAGCGAGTTCCCGATTCCCACCCTCTCAGACAGCGAGTTCCCGATTCTCACCCTCTCAGACAGCGAGTTCCCGATTCCCACCCTCTCAGACAGCGAGTTCCCGATTCCCACCCTCTCAGACAGCGAGTTCCCGATTCCCACCACCCTCTCAGACAGCGAGTCCCGATTCCCACCACCCTCTCAGACAGCGAGTTTCCGATTCCCACCCTCTCTGACAGCGAGTTCCCGATTCCCACCCTCTCAGACAGCGAGTTCCCGATTCCCACCCCCCTCTCAGACAGCGAGTTCCCGATTCCTACCCTCTCAGACAGCAAGTTCCCGATTCCCACCCTCTCAGACAGCGAGTTCCCGATTCCCACCCTCTCAGACAGCGAGTTCGCGATTCACACCACCCTCTCAGACAGCGAGTTCCCGATTCCCACCACCCTCTCAGACAGCGAGTTCCCGATTCCCACCCTCTCAGACAGCGAGTTCCCGATTCCCACCCTCTCAGACAGCGAGTTCCCGATTCCCACCACCCTCTCAGACAGCGAGTTCCCGATTCCCAACCTCTCAGACAGCGAGTTCCCGATTCCCACCACCCTGTCAGACAGCGCGTTCCCGATTCCCACCACCCTCTCAGACAGCGAGTTCCCGATTCCCACCCTCTCAGACAGCTAGTTCCCGATTCCCATCCTCTCAGACAGCGAGTTCCCGATTCCCAACTCCCTCTCAGACAGCGAGTTCCCGATTCCCACCCTCTCAGACAGCTAGTTTCCCATTCCCACCACCCTCTCAGACAGCGATTTCCCCATTCCCACCCTCTCAGACAGCGAGTTCCCGATTCCCACCCCACTCTCTGACAGCGAGTTCCCGACTCCCACCCTCTCAGACAGCGAGTTCCTGATTCCCACCCTCTCAGTCAGCGAGTTCCCGATTCCCACCCTCTCAGACAGCGAGTTCCCGATTCCCACCCTCTCAGACAGCGAGTTCCCGATTCCCACCACCCCCTCAGACAGCGAGTTCCCGATTCCCACCACCCTCTCACACAGCGAGTTTCCGATTCCCACCCTCTCAGACAGCGAGTTCCCGATTCCCACCACCCTCTCAGACAGCGAGTTCCCCATTCCCACCCCCCTCTCAGACAGCGAGTTCCCGATTCCCACCCTCTCAGACAGCGAGTTCCCGATTCCCAGCCTCCTAGACAGCGAGTTCCCGATTCCCACCACCCTCTCAGACAGCGAGTTCCCGATTCCCAGCATCTCAGACAGCGAGTTCCCGATTCCCACCCCCCTCTCAGACAGCGAGTTCCCGATTCCCACCACCCTCTCTGACAGCGAGTTCCCGATTCCCACCCTCTCAGACAGCGAGTTCCTGATTCCTACCCTCTTAGACAGGGAGTTCCCGATTCCCACACTCTCAGTCAGCGAGTTGCTGATTCCCACCCTCTCAGACAGCGAGTTCCCGATTCCCACCCGCTCAGTCAGCGAGTTCCCGATTCCCACCCTCTCAGTCAGCGAGTTCCCGATTCCCACCCTCTCAGACAGCGAGTTCCCGATTCCCACCACCCTCTCAGACAGCGAGTTCCCGATTCCCACCCTCTCAGACTGCGAGTTACCTATTCCGACCCCCCTCTCAGATAGCAAGTTCCCGATTCCCACCACCCTCTCTGACAGCGAGTTCCCGATTCCCACCACCCTCTCAGACAGCGAGATCCCGATTCCCACCCTCTCAGACAGCGAGTTCCCGACTCCCACCCTCTCAGACAGCAAGTTCCTGACTCCCACCCTCTCAGACAGGGAGTTCCCGATTCCCACTCTCTCAGTCAGCGAGTTGCTGATTCCCACCCTCTCAGTCAGCGAGTTCACGATTCCCACCCTCTCAGTCAGCGAGTTCCCGATTCGCACCCTCTCAGACAGCGAGTTCCCGATTCCCACCACCCTCTCAGACAGCGAGTTCCCAATTCCCACCCTCTCAGACTGCGAGTTCCCAATTCCGACCCCCCTCTCAGACAGCAAGTTCCCCATTCCCACCACCCTCTCAGACAGCGAGTTCCCGATTCCCACCACCCTCTCAGACAGCGAGTTCCCGATTCCCACCCTCTCAGACAGCGAGTTCCCAACTCCCACCCTCTCAGACAGCGAGTTCCCAACTCCCACCCTCTCAGACAGCGAGTTCCCGACTCCCACCCTCTCAGACAGCGAGTTCCCGCTTCCCACCCTCTCAGACAGCGAGTTCACGATTCCCAACCTCTCAGACAGCGAGTTCCCGATTCCCACCCTCTCAGACAGCGAGTTCCCGATTCCCACCCTCTCAGACAGCGAGTTCCCGATTCTCACCCTCTCAGACAGCGAGTTCCCGATTCCCACCCTCTCAGACAGCGAGTTCCCGATTCCCACCCTCTCAGACAGCGAGTTCCCGATTCCCACCACCCTCTCAGACAGCGAGTCCCGATTCCCACCACCCTCTCAGACAGCGAGTTTCCGATTCCCACCCTCTCTGACAGCGAGTTCCCGATTCCCACCCTCTCAGACAGCGAGTTCCCGATTCCCACCCCCCTCTCAGACAGCGAGTTCCCGATTCCTACCCTCTCAGACAGCAAGTTCCCGATTCCCACCCTCTCAGACAGCGAGTTCCCGATTCCCACCCTCTCAGACAGCGAGTTCGCGATTCACACCACCCTCTCAGACAGCGAGTTCCCGATTCCCACCACCCTCTCAGACAGCGAGTTCCCGATTCCCACCCTCTCAGACAGCGAGTTCCCGATTCCCACCCTCTCAGACAGCGAGTTCCCGATTCCCACCACCCTCTCAGACAGCGAGTTCCCGATTCCCAACCTCTCAGACAGCGAGTTCCCGATTCCCACCACCCTGTCAGACAGCGCGTTCCCGATTCCCACCACCCTCTCAGACAGCGAGTTCCCGATTCCCACCCTCTCAGACAGCTAGTTCCCGATTCCCATCCTCTCAGACAGCGAGTTCCCGATTCCCAACTCCCTCTCAGACAGCGAGTTCCCGATTCCCACCCTCTCAGACAGCTAGTTTCCCATTCCCACCACCCTCTCAGACAGCGATTTCCCCATTCCCACCCTCTCAGACAGCGAGTTCCCGATTCCCACCCCACTCTCTGACAGCGAGTTCCCGACTCCCACCCTCTCAGACAGCGAGTTCCTGATTCCCACCCTCTCAGTCAGCGAGTTCCCGATTCCCACCCTCTCAGACAGCGAGTTCCCGATTCCCACCCTCTCAGACAGCGAGTTCCCGATTCCCACCACCCCCTCAGACAGCGAGTTCCCGATTCCCACCACCCTCTCACACAGCGAGTTTCCGATTCCCACCCTCTCAGACAGCGAGTTCCCGATTCCCACCCTCTCAGACAGCGAGTTCCCGATTCTCACCCTCTCAGACAGCGAGTTCCCGATTCCCACCACCCTCTCACACAGCGAGTTCCCGATTCTCACCCTCTCAGGCAGCGAGTTCCCGATTCCCACCCTCTCACACAGCGAGTTTCCGATTCCCACCCTCTCAGACAGCGAGTTCCCGATTCCCACCCTCTCAGACAGCGAGTTCCCGATTCCCACCACCCTCTCAGACAGCGAGTTCCCGATTCCCACCACCCTCTCAGACAGCGAGTTCCCGATTCCCACCCTCTCAGACAGCGAGCTCCCGATTCCCACCCTCTCAGACAGCGAGTTCCCGATTCCCACCCTCTCAGACAGCGAGTTCCCGATTCCCACCCTCTCAGACAGCGAGTTCGCGATTCACACCACCCTCTCAGACAGCGAGTTCCCGATTCCCACCACCCTCTCAGACAGCGAGTTCCCGATTCCCACCCTCTCAGACAGCGAGTTCCCGATTCCCACCCTCTCAGACAGCGAGTTCCCGATTCCCACCACCCTCTCAGACAGCGAGTTCCCGATTCCCACTCTCTCAGACAGCGAGTTCCCGATTCCCACCCTCTCAGACAGCGAGTTCACGATTCCCAACCTCTCAGACAGCGAGTTCCCGATTCCCACCCTCTCAGACAGCGAGTTCCCGATTCCCACCCTCTCAGACAGCGAGTTCCCGATTCTCACCCTCTCAGACAGCGAGTTCCCGATTCCCACCCTCTCAGACAGCGAGTTCCCGATTCCCACCCTCTCAGACAGCGAGTTCCCGATTCCCACCACCCTCTCAGACAGCGAGTCCCGATTCCCACCACTCTCTCAGACAGCGAGTTTCCGATTCCCACCCTCTCTGACAGCGAGTTCCCGATTCCCACCCTCTCAGACAGCGAGTTCCCGATTCCCACCCCCCTCTCAGACAGCGAGTTCCCGATTCCCACCCTCTCAGACAGCAAGTTCCCGATTCCCACCCTCTCAGACAGCGAGTTCCCGATTCCCACCCTCTCAGACAGCGAGTTCGCGATTCACACCACCCTCTCAGACAGCGAGTTCCCGATTCCCACCACCCTCTCAGACAGCGAGTTCCCGATTCCCACCCTCTCAGACAGCGAGTTCCCGATTCCCACCCTCTCAGACAGCGAGTTCCCGATTCCCACCACCCTCTCAGACAGCGAGTTCCCGATTCCCAACCTCTCAGACAGCGAGTTCCCGATTCCCACCACCCTGTCAGACAGCGCGTTCCCGATTCCCACCACCCTCTCAGACAGCGAGTTCCCGATTCCCACCCTCTCAGACAGCTAGTTCCCGATTCCCATCCTCTCAGACAGCGAGTTCCCGATTCCCAACTCCCTCTCAGACAGCGAGTTCCCGATTCCCACCCTCTCAGACAGCTAGTTCCCCATTCCCACCACCCTCTCAGACAGCGATTTCCCCATTCCCACCCTCTCAGACAGCGAGTTCCCGATTCCCACCCCACTCTCTGACAGCGAGTTCCCGACTCCCACCCTCTCAGACAGCGAGTTCCTGATTCCCACCCTCTCAGTCAGCGAGTTCCCGATTCCCACCCTCTCAGACAGCGAGTTCCCGATTCCCACCCTCTCAGACAGCGAGTTCCCGATTCCCACCACCCCCTCAGACAGCGAGTTCCCGATTCCCACCACCCTCTCAGACAGCGAGTTTCCGATTCCCACCCTCTCAGACAGCGAGTTCCCGATTCCCACCCTCTCAGACAGCGAGTTCCCGATTCCCACCCTCTCAGACAGCGAGTTCCCGATTCCCACCACCCTCTCAGACAGCGAGTTCCCGATTCCCACCACCCTCTCAGACAGCGAGTTCCCGATTCCCACCCTCTCAGACAGCGAGCTCCCGATTCCCACCCTCTCAGACAGCGAGTTCCAGATTCCCACCCTCTCAGACAGCGAGTTCCCGATTCCCACCCTCTCAGACAGCGAGTTCGCGATTCACACCACCCTCTCAGACAGCGAGTTCCCGATTCCCACCACCCTCTCAGACAGCGAGTTCCCGATTCCCACCCTCTCAGACAGCGAGTTCCCGATTCCCACCCTCTCAGACAGCGAGTTCCCGATTCCCACCACCCTCTCAGACAGCGAGTTCCCGATTCCCACTCTCTCAGACAGCGAGTTCCCGATTCCCACCACCCTCTCAGACAGCGCGTTCCCGATTCCCACCACCCTCTCAGACAGCGAGTTCCCGATTCCCACCCTCTCAGACAGCGAGTTCCCAATTCCCATCCTCTCAGACAGCGAGTTCCCGATTCCCAACTCCCTCTCAGACAGCGAGTTCCCGATTCCCACCCTCTCAGTCAGCGAGTTCCCCATTCCCACCCTCTCAGACAGCGAGTTCCCGATTCCCACCCTCTCAGACAGCGAGTTCCCGATTCCCACCCTCTCAGACAGCGAGTTCCCGATTCCCACCCTCTCAGACAGCGAGTTCCCGATTCCCACCACCCTCTCAGACAGCGAGTTTCCGATTCCCACCCTCTCTGACAGCGAGTTCCCGATTCCCACCCTCTCAGACAGCGAGTTCCCGATTCCCACCCCCCTCTCAGACAGCGAGTTCCCGATTCCCACCCTCTCAGACAGCAAGTTCCCGATTCCCACCCTCTCAGACAGCGAGTTCCCGATTCCCACCCTCTCAGACAGCGAGTTCGCGATTCACACCACCCTCTCAGACAGCGAGTTCCCGATTCCCACCACCCTCTCAGACAGCGAGTTCCCGATTCCCACCCTCTCAGACAGCGAGTTCCCGATTCCCACCCTCTCAGACAGCGAGTTCCCGATTCCCACCACCCTCTCAGACAGCGAGTTCCCGATTCCCACCACCCTCTCTGACAGCGAGTTCCCGATTCCCACCCTCTCAGACAGCGAGTTCCTGATTCCTACCCTCTTAGACAGGGAGTTCCCGATTCCCACACTCTCAGTCAGCGAGTTGCTGATTCCCACCCTCTCAGACAGCGAGTTCCCGATTCCCACCCGCTCAGTCAGCGAGTTCCCGATTCCCACCCTCTCAGTCAGCGAGTTCCCGATTCCCACCCTCTCAGACTGTGAGTTCCCTATTCCGACCCCCCTCTCAGATAGCAAGTTCCCGATTCCCACCACCCTCTCTGACAGCGAGTTCCCGATTCCCACCACCCTCTCAGACAGCGAGATCCCGATTCCCACCCTCTCAGACAGCGAGTTCCCGACTCCCACCCTCTCAGACAGCAAGTTCCTGACTCCCACCCTCTCAGACAGGGAGTTCCCGATTCCCACTCTCTCAGTCAGCGAGTTGCTGATTCCCACCCTCTCAGACAGCGAGTTCCCGTTTCCCACCCTCTCAGTCAGCGAGTTCACGATTCCCACCCTCTCAGTCAGCGAGTTCCCGATTCGCACCCTCTCAGACAGCGAGTTCCCGATTCCCACCCTCTCAGGCAGCGAGTTCCCGATTCCCACCACCCTCTCAGACAGCGAGTTCCCGATTCCCACCCTCTCAGACAGCGAGTTCCCGATTCCCAACCTCTCAGACAGCGAGTTCCCCATTCCCACCACCCTCTCAGACAGCGAGTTCCCAATTCCGACCCCCCTCTCAGACAGCAAGTTCCCCATTCCCACCACCCTCTCAGACAGCGAGTTCCCGATTCCCACCACCCTCTCAGACAGCGAGTTCCCGATTCCCACCCTCTCAGACAGCGAGTTCCCAACTCCCACCCTCTCAGACAGCGAGTTCCCGATTCCCACCCTCTCAGACAGCGAGTTCCAGATTCCCACCCTCTCAGACAGCGAATTCCCGATTCCCACCCTCTCAGACAGCGAGTTCCCGATTCCCACCCTCTCAGACAGCGAGTTCCCGATTCCCACCCCCCTCTCAGACAGCGAGTTCCCGATTCCCACCACCCTCTCAGACAGCGAGTTCCGCATTCCCAACCCCCTCTCAGACAGCGAGTTCCCGATTCCCACCCTCTCAGACAGCGAGATCCCGATTCCCACCCTCTCAGACAACGAGTTCCAGATTCCCACCCTCTCAGACAGCGAATTCCCGATTCCCACCCTCTCAGACAGCGAGTTCCCGATTCCCACCCTCTCAGACAGCGAGTTCCCGATTCCCACCCCCCTCTCAGACAGCGAGTTCCCGATTCCCACCACCCTCTCAGACAGCGAGTTTCCCATTCCCACCCCCCTCTCAGACAGCGAGTTCCCGATTCCCAGCCTCCTAGACAGCGAGTTCCCGATTCCCACCACCCTCTCAGACAGCGAGTTCCCGATTCCCAGCATCTCAGACAGCGAGTTCCCGATTCCCACCCCCCTCTCAGACAGCGAGTTCCCGATTCCCACCACCCTCTCTGACAGCGAGTTCCCGATTCCCACCCTCTCAGACAGCGAGTTCCTGATTCCTACCCTCTTAGACAGGGAGTTCCCGATTCCCACACTCTCAGTCAGCGAGTTGCTGATTCCCACCCTCTCAGACAGCGAGTTCCCGATTCCCACCCGCTCAGTCAGCGAGTTCCCGATTCCCACCCTCTCAGTCAGCGAGTTCCCGATTCCCACCCTCTCAGACAGCGAGTTCCCGATTCCCACCACCCTCTCAGACAGCGAGTTCCCGATTCCCACCCTCTCAGACTGCGAGTTACCTATTCCGACCCCCCTCTCAGATAGCAAGTTCCCGATTCCCACCACCCTCTCTGACAGCGAGTTCCCGATTCCCACCACCCTCTCAGACAGCGAGATCCCGATTCCCACCCTCTCAGACAGCGAGTTCCCGACTCCCACCCTCTCAGACAGCAAGTTCCTGACTCCCACCCTCTCAGACAGGGAGTTCCCGATTCCCACTCTCTCAGTCAGCGAGTTGCTGATTCCCACCCTCTCAGTCAGCGAGTTCACGATTCCCACCCTCTCAGTCAGCGAGTTCCCGATTCGCACCCTCTCAGACAGCGAGTTCCCGATTCCCACCACCCTCTCAGACAGCGAGTTCCCAATTCCCACCCTCTCAGACTGCGAGTTCCCAATTCCGACCCCCCTCTCAGACAGCAAGTTCCCCATTCCCACCACCCTCTCAGACAGCGAGTTCCCGATTCCCACCACCCTCTCAGACAGCGAGTTCCCGATTCCCACCCTCTCAGACAGCGAGTTCCCAACTCCCACCCTCTCAGACAGCGAGTTCCCAACTCCCACCCTCTCAGACAGCGAGTTCCCGACTCCCACCCTCTCAGACAGCGAGTTCCCGCTTCCCACCCTCTCAGACAGCGAGTTCACGATTCCCAACCTCTCAGACAGCGAGTTCCCGATTCCCACCCTCTCAGACAGCGAGTTCCCGATTCCCACCCTCTCAGACAGCGAGTTCCCGATTCTCACCCTCTCAGACAGCGAGTTCCCGATTCCCACCCTCTCAGACAGCGAGTTCCCGATTCCCACCCTCTCAGACAGCGAGTTCCCGATTCCCACCACCCTCTCAGACAGCGAGTCCCGATTCCCACCACCCTCTCAGACAGCGAGTTTCCGATTCCCACCCTCTCTGACAGCGAGTTCCCGATTCCCACCCTCTCAGACAGCGAGTTCCCGATTCCCACCCCCCTCTCAGACAGCGAGTTCCCGATTCCTACCCTCTCAGACAGCAAGTTCCCGATTCCCACCCTCTCAGACAGCGAGTTCCCGATTCCCACCCTCTCAGACAGCGAGTTCGCGATTCACACCACCCTCTCAGACAGCGAGTTCCCGATTCCCACCACCCTCTCAGACAGCGAGTTCCCGATTCCCACCCTCTCAGACAGCGAGTTCCCGATTCCCACCCTCTCAGACAGCGAGTTCCCGATTCCCACCACCCTCTCAGACAGCGAGTTCCCGATTCCCAACCTCTCAGACAGCGAGTTCCCGATTCCCACCACCCTGTCAGACAGCGCGTTCCCGATTCCCACCACCCTCTCAGACAGCGAGTTCCCGATTCCCACCCTCTCAGACAGCTAGTTCCCGATTCCCATCCTCTCAGACAGCGAGTTCCCGATTCCCAACTCCCTCTCAGACAGCGAGTTCCCGATTCCCACCCTCTCAGACAGCTAGTTTCCCATTCCCACCACCCTCTCAGACAGCGATTTCCCCATTCCCACCCTCTCAGACAGCGAGTTCCCGATTCCCACCCCACTCTCTGACAGCGAGTTCCCGACTCCCACCCTCTCAGACAGCGAGTTCCTGATTCCCACCCTCTCAGTCAGCGAGTTCCCGATTCCCACCCTCTCAGACAGCGAGTTCCCGATTCCCACCCTCTCAGACAGCGAGTTCCCGATTCCCACCACCCCCTCAGACAGCGACTTCCCGATTCCCACCACCCTCTCACACAGCGAGTTTCCGATTCCCACCCTCTCAGACAGCGAGTTCCCGATTCCCACCCTCTCAGACAGCGAGTTCCCGATTCCCACCCTCTCAGACAGCGAGTTCCCGATTCCCACCACCCTCTCAGACAGCGAGTTCCCGATTCCCACCACCCTCTCAGACAGCGAGTTCCCGATTCCCACCCTCTCAGACAGCGAGCTCCCGATTCCCACCCTCTCAGACAGCGAGTTCCCGATTCCCACCCTCTCAGACAGCGAGTTCCCGATTCCCACCCTCTCAGACAGCGAGTTCGCGATTCACACCACCCTCTCAGACAGCGAGTTCCCGATTCCCACCACCCTCTCAGACAGCGAGTTCCCGATTCCCACCCTCTCAGACAGCGAGTTCCCGATTCCCACCCTCTCAGACAGCGAGTTCCCGATTCCCACCACCCTCTCAGACAGCGAGTTCCCGATTCCCACTCTCTCAGACAGCGAGTTCCCGATTCCCACCCTCTCAGACAGCGAGTTCACGATTCCCAACCTCTCAGACAGCGAGTTCCCGATTCCCACCCTCTCAGACAGCGAGTTCCCGATTCCCACCCTCTCAGACAGCGAGTTCCCGATTCTCACCCTCTCAGACAGCGAGTTCCCGATTCCCACCCTCTCAGACAGCGAGTTCCCGATTCCCACCCTCTCAGACAGCGAGTTCCCGATTCCCACCACCCTCTCAGACAGCGAGTCCCGATTCCCACCACTCTCTCAGACAGCGAGTTTCCGATTCCCACCCTCTCTGACAGCGAGTTCCCGATTCCCACCCTCTCAGACAGCGAGTTCCCGATTCCCACCCCCCTCTCAGACAGCGAGTTCCCGATTCCCACCCTCTCAGACAGCAAGTTCCCGATTCCCACCCTCTCAGACAGCGAGTTCCCGATTCCCACCCTCTCAGACAGCGAGTTCGCGATTCACACCACCCTCTCAGACAGCGAGTTCCCGATTCCCACCACCCTCTCAGACAGCGAGTTCCCGATTCCCACCCTCTCAGACAGCGAGTTCCCGATTCCCACCCTCTCAGACAGCGAGTTCCCGATTCCCACCACCCTCTCAGACAGCGAGTTCCCGATTCCCAACCTCTCAGACAGCGAGTTCCCGATTCCCACCACCCTGTCAGACAGCGCGTTCCCGATTCCCACCACCCTCTCAGACAGCGAGTTCCCGATTCCCACCTTCTCAGACAGCTAGTTCCCGATTCCCATCCTCTCAGACAGCGAGTTCCCGATTCCCAACTCCCTCTCAGACAGCGAGTTCCCGATTCCCACCCTCTCAGACAGCTAGTTCCCCATTCCCACCACCCTCTCAGACAGCGATTTCCCCATTCCCACCCTCTCAGACAGCGAGTTCCCGATTCCCACCCCACTCTCTGACAGCGAGTTCCCGACTCCCACCCTCTCAGACAGCGAGTTCCTGATTCCCACCCTCTCAGTCAGCGAGTTCCCGATTCCCACCCTCTCAGACAGCGAGTTCCCGATTCCCACCCTCTCAGACAGCGAGTTCCCGATTCCCACCACCCCCTCAGACAGCGAGTTCCCGATTCCCACCACCCTCTCAGACAGCGAGTTTCCGATTCCCACCCTCTCAGACAGCGAGTTCCCGATTCCCACCCTCTCAGACAGCGAGTTCCCGATTCCCACCCTCTCAGACAGCGAGTTCCCGATTCCCACCACCCTCTCAGACAGCGAGTTCCCGATTCCCACCACCCTCTCAGACAGCGAGTTCCCGATTCCCACCCTCTCAGACAGCGAGCTCCCGATTCCCACCCTCTCAGACAGCGAGTTCCAGATTCCCACCCTCTCAGACAGCGAGTTCCCGATTCCCACCCTCTCAGACAGCGAGTTCGCGATTCACACCACCCTCTCAGACAGCGAGTTCCCGATTCCCACCACCCTCTCAGACAGCGAGTTCCCGATTCCCACCCTCTCAGACAGCGAGTTCCCGATTCCCACCCTCTCAGACAGCGAGTTCCCGATTCCCACCACCCTCTCAGACAGCGAGTTCCCGATTCCCACTCTCTCAGACAGCGAGTTCCCGATTCCCACCACCCTCTCAGACAGCGCGTTCCCGATTCCCACCACCCTCTCAGACAGCGAGTTCCCGATTCCCACCCTCTCAGACAGCGAGTTCCCAATTCCCATCCTCTCAGACAGCGAGTTCCCGATTCCCAACTCCCTCTCAGACAGCGAGTTCCCGATTCCCACCCTCTCAGTCAGCGAGTTCCCCATTCCCACCCTCTCAGACAGCGAGTTCCCGATTCCCACCCTCTCAGACAGCGAGTTCCCGATTCCCACCCTCTCAGACAGCGAGTTCCCGATTCCCACACTCTCAGACAGCGAGTTCCCTATTCCCACCACCCCCTCAGACAGCGAGTTCCCGATTCCCACCACCCTCTCAGACAGCGAGTTCCCGATTCCTACCCTCTCAGACAGCGAGTTCCCGATTCCCACCCTCTCAGACAGCGAGTTCCCGATTCCCACCCTCTCAGACAGCGAGTTCCCGATTCCCACCACCCTCTCAGACAGCGAGTTCCCGATTCCCACCACCCTCTCAGAAAGCGAGTTCCCGATTCCCACCCCCCTCTCAGACAGCGAGTTCCCGATTCCCACCCCCCTCTCAGACAGCGAGTTCCCCATTCCCACCCCCCTCTCAGACAGCGAGTTCCCGATTCCCACCCTCTCAGACAGCGAGTTCCCGATTCTCACCCTCTCAGACAGCGAGTTCCCGATTCCCACCCCCCTCTCAGACAGTGAGTTCCGCATTCCCACCCCCCTCTCAGACAGCGAGTTCCCGATTCCCACCCTCTCAGACAGCGAGTTCCCGATTCCCACCCTCTCAGACAGCGAGTTCCCGATTCCCACCCTCTCAGACAGCGAGTTCCTGATTCCCACCCTCTCAGACAGCGAGTTCCCCTTTCCCACCACCCTCTCAGACAGCGAGTTCCGCATTCCCACCCCCCTCTCAGACAGCGAGTTCCTGATTCCCACCCTCTCAGACAGCGAGTTCCCGATTCCCACCCTCTCAGACAGCGAGTTCCCCTTTCCCACCACCCTCTCAGACAGCGAGTTCCCCATTCCCACCCCCCTCTCAGACAGCGAGTTCCCGATTCCCACCCTCTCAGATAGCGAGTTCCAGATTCCCACCCTCTCAGACAGCGAGTTCCCGATTCCCACCCTCTCAGACAGCGAGTTCCCGATTCCCACCCTCTCAGACAGCGAGTTCCCGATTCCCACCACCCTCTCTGACAGCGAGTTCCCGATTCCCACCCCCCTCTCAGACAGCGAGTTCCCGATTCCCCCCCTCTCAGACAGATATTTCCCAATTCCCACAACCGTCTCAGACAGCGAGTTCCCGATTCCCACCACCGTCTCAGACAGCGAGTTCCCGATTCCCACCCTCCCAGACAGCGAGTTCCTGATTCCCACCCTCTCACACAGCGAGTTCCCCATTCCCACCCTCTCAGACAGCGCGTTCCCGATTCCCACCCTGTCAGGCAGCGACTTCCCGATTCCCACCCTCTCAAACATCGAGTTCCCGATTCCCACCACCCTGTCAGACAGCGAGTTCCCGATTCCCACCCTCTCAGACAGCGAGTTCCCGATTCCCACCCTTTCAGACAGCGAGTTCCCGATTCCCACCACCCTCTCAGACAGCGAGTTCCCAATTCCCACCCCCCTCTCAGACAGCGAGTTCCCGATTCCAACCCTCTCAGACAGCGAGTTCCCCATTCCCACCACCCTCTCAGACAGCGAGTTCCTGATTCCCACCCTCTCAGACAGCGAGTTCCCGATTCCCACCCTCTCAGACAGCGAGTTCCCGATTCCCACCCTCTCAGACAGCGAGATCCCGATTCCCACCCTCTCAGACAGCGAGTTCCCGATTCCAACCACCCTCTCAGACAGCGAGTTCCCGATTCCCACCCTCTCAGACAGCGAGCTCCTGATTCCCACCCTCTCAGACAGCGAGTTCCCGATTCCCACCACCCTCTCTGACAGCGAGTTCCCGATTCCCACCCCCCTCTCAGACAGCGAGTTCACGATTCCCACCCTCTCAGATAGCGAGTTCCCGATTCCCACCCTCTCAGACACCGAGTTCCCGATTCCCACCCTCTCAGACAGTGAGTTCCCGATTCCCACCACCCTCTCAGACAGCGAGTTCCCGATTCCCACCCTCTCAGACAGCGAGTTCCCGATTCCCACCCTCTCAGACAGCGAGTTCCCGATTCCCACCCTCTCAGTCAGCGAGTTCCCGTTTCCCACCCTCTCAGACAGCGAGTTCCCGATTCCCACCCTCTCAGACAGCGAGTTCCCGATTCCCACCACCCTCTCAGACAGCGAGTTCCCGATTCCCACCCTCTCAGACAGCGAGTTCCCGATTCCCACCACCCTCTCAGACAGCGAGTTCACGATTCCCACCACCCTCTCAGACACCGAGTTCCCGATTACCACCCTCTCAGACAGCGAGTTCCCGATTCCCATCCTCTCAGACAGCGAGTTCCCGATTCCCAACTCCCTCTCAGACAGCGAGTTCACGATTCCCACCACCCTCTCAGACAGCGAGGTCCCGATTCCCACCCTCTCAGACAGCGAGTTCCCGATTACCACCCTCTCAGACAGCGAGATCCCGATTCCCACCCTCTCAGACAGCGAGTTCCCGATTCCAACCACCCTCTCAGACAGCGAGTTCCCGATTCCCACCCTCTCAGACAGCGAGCTCCTGATTCCCACCCTCTCAGACAGCGAGTTCCCGATTCCCACCACCCTCTCTGACAGCGAGTTCCCGATTCCCACCCCCCTCTCAGACAGCGAGTTCCCGATTCCTACCCTCTCAGATAGCGAGTTCCCGATTCCCACCCTCTCAGACAGCGAGTTCCCGATTCCCACCCTCTCAGACAGTGAGTTCCCGATTCCCACCACCCTCTCAGACAGCGAGTTCCCGATTCCCACCCTCTCAGACAGCGAGTTCCCGATTCCCACCCTCTCAGACAGCGAGTTCCCGATTCCCACCCTCTCAGTCAGCGAGTTCCCGTTTCCCACCCTCTCAGACAGCGAGTTCCCGATTCCCACCCTCTCAGACAGCGAGTTCCCGATTCCCACCACCCTCTCAGACAGCGAGTTCCCGATTCCCACCCTCTCAGACAGCGAGTTCCCGATTCCCACCACCCTCTCAGGCAGCGAGTTCACGATTCCCACCACCCTCTCAGACACCGAGTTCCCGATTACCACCCTCTCAGACAGCGAGTTCCCGATTCCCATCCTCTCAGACAGCGAGTTCCCGATTCCCAACTCCCTCTCAGACAGCGAGTTCCCAATTCCCACCACCCTCTCAGACAGCGAGGTCCCGATTCCCACACTCTCAGACAGCGAGTTCCCGATTCCCACCCTCTCAGACAGCGAGTTCCCGATTCCCACCCTCTCAGACAGCGAGTTCCCGATTCCCAACACCCTCTCAGACAGCGAGTTCCCGATTCCCACCCTCTCAGACAGCGAGTTCCCGATTCCCACCACCCTCTCTGACAGCGAGTTCCCGATTCCCAACCCCCTCTCAGACAGTGAGCTCCCGATTCCCCCCCTCTCAGACAGCGATTTCCCGATTCCCACCACCGTCTCAGACAGCGAGTTCCCGATTCCCACCCTCTCAGACAGCGAGTTCCCGATTCCCACCCTCTCAGACAGCGAGTTACCGATTCCCACCCTCTCAGACAGCGAGTTCCCGATTCCCACCCTCTCAGACAGCGAGTTCCCGATTCCCACCATCCTCTCAGACAGCGAGTTCCCGATTCCCACCCTCTCAGACAGTGAGTTCCCGATTCCCACCACCCTCTCAGACAGCGAGTTCCCGATTCCCACCCTCTCAGACAGCGGGTTCCCGATTCCCACCCTCTCAGACAGCGAGTTCCCGATTCCCACCCTCTCACACAGCGGGTTCCCGATTCCCAACCTCTCAGACAGCGAGTTCCCGATTCCCACCACCCTGTCAGACAGCGAGTTCCTGATTCCCACCCACTCAGACAGCGAGTTCCTGATTCCCACCCTCTCAGACAGCGAGTTCCCGATTCCCACCATCTCAGACAGCGAGTTCCCGATTCCCACCACCCTCTCTGACAGCGAGTTCCCGATTCCCACCACCCTCTCAGACAGCGAGTTCCCGATTCCCACCTCTCAGACAGCTAGTTCCCGATTCCCATCCTCTCAGACAGCGAGTTCCCGATTCCCAACTCCCTCTCAGACAGCGAGTTCCCGATTCCCACCCTCTCAGACCGCTAGTTCCCCATTCCCACCACCCTCTCAGACAGCGATTTCCCCATTCCCATCCTCTCAGACAGCGAGTTCCCGATTCCCACCCCACTCTCTGACAGCGAGTTCCCGACTCCCACCCTCTCAGACAGCGAGTTCCCGATTCCCACCCTCTCAGACAGCGAGTTCCCGATTCCCACCCTCTCAGACAGCGAGTTACCGATTCCCACCCTCTCAGACAGCGAGTTCCCGATTCCCACCCTCTCAGACAGCGAGTTCCCGATTCCCACCATCCTCTCAGACAGCGAGTTCCCGATTCCCACCCTCTCAGACAGTGAGTTCCCGATTCCCACCACCCTCTCAGACAGCGAGTTCCCGATTCCCACCCTCTCAGACAGCGGGTTCCCGATTCCCACCCTCTCAGACAGCGAGTTCCCGATTCCCACCCTCTCACACAGCGGGTTCCCGATTCCCAACCTCTCAGACAGCGAGTTCCCGATTCCCACCACCCTGCCAGACAGCGAGTTCCTGATTCCCACCCTCTCAGACAGCGAGTTCCTGATTCCCACCCTCTCAGACAGCGAGTTCCCGATTCCCACCATCTCAGACAGCGAGTTCCCGATTCCCACCACCCTCTCTGACAGCGAGTTCCCGATTCCCACCCCCCTCTCAGACAGCGAGTTCCCGATTCCCCCCCTCTCAGACAGCGATTTCCCAATTCCCACAACCGTCTCAGACAGCGAGTTCCCGATTCCCACCACCGTCTCAGACAGCGAGTTCCCGATTCCCACCCTCCCAGACAGCGAGTTCCCGATTCCCACCCTCTCACACAGCGAGTTCCCCATTCCCACCCTCTCAGACAGCGCGTTCCCGATTCCCACCCTGTCAGGCAGCGAGTTCCCGATTCCCACCCTCTCAAACATCGAGTTCCCGATTCCCACCACCCTGTCAGACAGCGAGTTCCCGATTCCCACCCTCTCAGACAGCGAGTTCCTGATTCCCACCCTCTCAGACAGCGAGTTCCCGATTCCCACCAACTCAGACAGCGAGTTACCGATTCCCACCCTCTCAGACAGCGAGTTCCCGATTCCCACCCTCTCAGACAGCGAGTTCCCGATTCCCACCATCCTCTCAGACAGCGAGTTCCCGATTCCCACCCTCTCAGACAGTGAGTTCCCGATTCCCACCACCCTGTCAGGCAGCGAGTTCCCGATTCCCACCCTCTCAAACAGCGAGTTCCCGATTCCCACCGTCTCAGACAGCGAGTTCCCGATTCCCACCCTCTCAGACAGCGAGTTCCCGATTCCCACCCTCTCAGACAGCGGGTTCCCGATTCCCACCCTCTCAGACAGCGAGTTCCCGATTCCCACCCTCTCACACAGCGGGTTCCCGATTCCCAACCTCTCAGACAGCGAGTTCCCGATTCCCACCACCCTGTCAGACAGCGAGTTCCTGATTCCCACCCTCTCAGACAGCGAGTTCCTGATTCCCACCCTCTCAGACAGCGAGTTCCCGATTCCCACCATCTCAGACAGCGAGTTCCCGATTCCCACCACCCTCTCTGACAGCGAGTTCCCGATTCCCACCCCCCTCTCAGACAGCGAGTTCCCGATTCCCACCCTCTCACACAGCGAGTTCCCGATTCCCACCCTCTCAGACAGCGAGTTACCGATTCCCACCCTCTCAGACAGCGAGTTCCCGATTCCCACCCTCTCAGACAGCGAGTTCCCGATTCCCACCATCCTCTCAGACAGCGAGTTCCCGATTCCCACCCTCTCAGACAGTGAGTTCCCGATTCCCACCACCCTGTCAGGCAGCGAGTTCCCGATTCCCACCCTCTCAAACAGCGAGTTCCCGATTCCCACCGTCTCAGACAGCGAGTTCCCGATTCCCACCCTCTCAGACAGCGAGTTCCCGATTCCCACCCTCTCAGACAGCGGGTTCCCGATTCCCACCCTCTCAGACAGCGAGTTCCCGATTCCCACCCTCTCACACAGCGGGTTCCCGATTCCCAACCTCTCAGACAGCGAGTTCCCGATTCCCACCACCCTGTCAGACAGCGAGTTCCTGATTCCCACCCTCTCAGACAGCGAGTTCCTGATTCCCACCCTCTCAGACAGCGAGTTCCCGATTCCCACCATCTCAGACAGCGAGTTCCCGATTCCCACCACCCTCTCTGACAGCGAGTTCCCGATTCCCACCCCCCTCTCAGACAGCGAGTTCCCGATTCCCACCCTCTCACACAGCGAGTTCCCGATTCCCACCCTCTCAGACAGCGAGTTACCGATTCCCACCCTCTCAGACAGCGAGTTCCCGATTCCCACCCTCTCAGACAGCGAGTTCCCGATTCCCACCATCCTCTCAGACAGCGAGTTCCCGATTCCCACCCTCTCAGACAGTGAGTTCCCGATTCCCACCACCCTCTCAGACAGCGAGTTCCCGATTCCCACCCTCTCAGACAGCGGGTTCCCGATTCCCACCCTCTCAGACAGCGAGTTCCCGATTCCCACCCTCTCACACAGCGGGTTCCCGATTCCCAACCTCTCAGACAGCGAGTTCCCGATTCCCACCACCCTGCCAGACAGCGAGTTCCTGATTCCCACCCTCTCAGACAGCGAGTTCCTGATTCCCACCCTCTCAGACAGCGAGTTCCCGATTCCCACCATCTCAGACAGCGAGTTCCCGATTCCCACCACCCTCTCTGACAGCGAGTTCCCGATTCCCACCCCCCTCTCAGACAGCGAGTTCCCGATTCCCCCCCTCTCAGACAGCGATTTCCCAATTCCCACAACCGTCTCAGACAGCGAGTTCCCGATTCCCACCACCGTCTCAGACAGCGAGTTCCCGATTCCCACCCTCCCAGACAGCGAGTTCCCGATTCCCACCCTCTCACACAGCGAGTTCCCCATTCCCACCCTCTCAGACAGCGCGTTCCCGATTCCCACCCTGTCAGGCAGCGAGTTCCCGATTCCCACCCTCTCAAACATCGAGTTCCCGATTCCCACCACCCTGTCAGACAGCGAGTTCCCGATTCCCACCCTCTCAGACAGCGAGTTCCTGATTCCCACCCTCTCAGACAGCGAGTTCCCGATTCCCACCCTCTCAGACAGCGAGTTCCCGATTCCCACCCTCTCAGACAGCGAGTTCCCGATTCCCACCCTCTCAGACAGCGAGTTCCCGATTCCCACCATCCTCTCAGACAGCGAGTTCCCGATTCCCACCCTCTCAGACAGTGAGTTCCCGATTCCCACCACCCTGTCAGGCAGCGAGTTCCCGATTCCCACCCTCTCAAACAGCGAGTTCCCGATTCCCACCGTCTCAGACAGCGAGTTCCCGATTCCCACCCTCTCAGACAGCGAGTTCCCGATTCCCACCCTCTCAGACAGCGGGTTCCCGATTCCCACCCTCTCAGACAGCGAGTTCCCGATTCCCACCCTCTCACACAGCGGGTTCCCGATTCCCAACCTCTCAGACAGCGAGTTCCCGATTCCCACCACCCTGTCAGACAGCGAGTTCCTGATTCCCACCCTCTCAGACAGCGAGTTCCTGATTCCCACCCTCTCAGACAGCGAGTTCCCGATTCCCACCATCTCAGACAGCGAGTTCCCGATTCCCACCACCCTCTCTGACAGCGAGTTCCCGATTCCCACCCCCCTCTCAGACAGCGAGTTCCCGATTCCCCCCCTCTCAGACAGCGATTTCCCAATTCCCACAACCGTCTCAGACAGCGAGTTCCCGATTCCCACCACCGTCTCAGACAGCGAGTTCCCGATTCCCACCCTCCCAGACAGCGAGTTCCCGATTCCCACCCTCTCACACAGCGAGTTCCCCATTCCCACCCTCTCAGACAGCGCGTTCCCGATTCCCACCCTGTCAGGCAGCGAGTTCCCGATTCCCACCCTCTCAAACATCGAGTTCCCGATTCCCACCACCCTGTCAGACAGCGAGTTCCCGATTCCCACCCTCTCAGACAGCGAGTTCCTGATTCCCACCCTCTCAGACAGCGAGTTCCCGATTCCCACCCTCTCAGACAGCGAGTTCCCGATTCCCACCCTCTCAGACAGCGAGTTCCCGATTCCCACTCTCTCAGACAGCGAGTTCCCGATTCCCACCACCCTCTCAGACAGCGTGTTCCCGATTCCCAACCCCTCTCAGACAGCGAGTTCCCGATTCCCACCCCCCTCTCAGACAGCGAGTTCCCGATTCCCACCACCCTGTCAGACAGCGCGTTCCCGATTCCCACCACCCTCTCAGACAGCGAGTTCCCGATTCCCACCTCTCAGACAGCTAGTTCCCGATTCCCATCCTCTCAGACAGCGAGTTCCCGATTCCCAACTCCCTCTCAGACAGCGAGTTCCCGATTCCCACCCTCTCAGACAGCTAGTTCCCCATTCCCACCACCCTCTCAGACAGCGATTTCCCCATTCCCACCCTCTCAGACAGCGAGTTCCCGATTCCCACCCCACTCTCTGACAGCGAGTTCCCGACTCCCACCCTCTCAGACAGCGAGTTCCCGATTCCCACCCTCTCAGACAGCGAGTTCCCGATTCCCACCCTCTCAGACAGCGAGTTACCGATTCCCATCCACTCAGACAGCGAGTTCCCGATTCCCACCCTCTCAGACAGCGAGTTTCCGATTCCCACCACCCTCTCAGACAGCGAGTTCCCGATTCCCACCGTCTCATACAGCGAGTTCCCGATTCCCACCCCCTCTCAGACAGCGGGTTCCCGATTCCCACCCTCTCAGACAGCGAGTTCCCGATTCCCACCCTCTCAGTCAGCGAGTTCACGATTCCCACCACCTTCTCAGACAGCGAGTTCCCGATTCCCACCCTCTCAGACAGCGAGTTCCCGATTCCCATCCTCTCAGACAGCGAGTTCCCGATTCCCAACTCCCTCTCAGACAGCGAGTTCCTGATTCCCACCACCCTCTCAGACACCGAGCTCCCGATTCCCACCCTCTCAGACAGCGAGTTCCCAATTCCCACCCTCTCAGACAACGAGTTCCTGATTCCCCCCCTCTTAGACAGCGAGTTCCCGATTCCCACCACCCTCTCAGACACCGAGCTCCCGATTCCCATCCTCTCAGACAGCGAGTTCCCAATTCCCACCCTCTCAGACAGCGAGTTCCGGATTC
The DNA here is from genome assembly GCF_047496885.1 of Scyliorhinus torazame. NCBI lineage: Eukaryota > Metazoa > Chordata > Chondrichthyes > Carcharhiniformes > Scyliorhinidae > Scyliorhinus > Scyliorhinus torazame. The sequence goes on along the minus strand of NC_092713.1, from coordinate 248,118 downwards.
CCACCCTTTCAGACAGCGCGCTCCCGATTCCCACCCTCTCAGACAGCGAGTTCCCGATTCCCACCCTCTTAGACAGCGAGTTCCCGATTCCCACCCTCTCAGACAGCGAGTTCCCGATTCCCACCGTCTCAGAAAGCGAGTTCCCGATTCCCAACTTCTCAGACAGCGAGTTCTTGATTCCCACCCTCTCAGACAGCGAGTTCCCAATTCCCACCCTCTCAGACAGCGAGTTCCCGATTCCCACCCTCTCAGACAGCGAGTTCCTGATTCCCACCCTCTCAGACAACGAGTTCCCGATTCCCCCCCTCTTAGACAGCGAGTTCCCGATTCCCACCACCGTCTCAGACAGCGAGTTCCCGATTCCCAGCCTCTCAGACAGCGAGTTCCCGCTTCCCACCCTCTCAGACAGCGAGTTCCCGATTCCCACCCTCTCAGACAGCGCGTTCCCGATTCCCACCCTCTCAGACAGTGAGTTCCCGATTCCCACCCTCTTAGACAGCGAGTTCCCGATTCCCACCCTCTCAGACAGCGAGTTCCCGATTCCCACCGTCTCAGGCAGCGAGTTCCCGATTCCCAACTTCTCAGACAGCGAGTTCTTGATTCCCACCCTCTCAGACAGCGAGTTCCCAATTCCCACCCTCTCAGACAGCGAGTTCCCGATTCCCACCCTCTCTGACAGCGAGTTCCCGATTCCCACCACCCTCTCAGACAGCGAGTTCCCCATTCCCACCCCCCTCTCAGACAGCGAGTTCCCGATTGCAACCCTCTCAGACAGCGAGTTCCCCATTCCCACCACCCTCTCAGACAGCGAGTTCCTGATTCCCACCCTCTCAGACAGCGAGTTCCCGATTCCCACCCTCTCAGACAGCGAGTTCCCGATTCCCACCCTCTCAGACAGCGAGTTCCCGATTCCAACCACCCTCTCAGACAGCGAGTTCCCGATTCCCACCCTCTCAGACAGCGAGCTCCTGATTCCCACCCTCTCAGACAGCGAGTTCCCGATTCCCACCACCCTCTCTGACAGCGAGTTCCCGATTCCCACCCCCCTCTCAGACAGCGAGTTCACGATTCCCACCCTCTCAGATAGCGAGTTCCCGATTCCCACCCTCTCAGACAGCGAGTTCCCGATTCCCACCCTCTCAGACAGTGAGTTCCCGATTCCCACCACCCTCTCAGACAGCGAGTTCCCGATTCCCACCCTCTCAGACAGCGAGTTCCCGATTCCCACCCTCTCAGACAGCGAGTTCCCGATTCCCACCCTCTCAGTCAGCGAGTTCCCGTTTCCCACCCTCTCAGACAGCGAGTTCCCGATTCCCACCCTCTCAGACAGCGAGTTCCCGATTCCCACCACCCTCTCAGACAGCGAGTTCCCGATTCCCACCCTCTCAGACAGCGAGTTCCCGATTCCCACCACCCTCTCAGACAGCGAGTTCACGATTCCCACCACCCTCTCAGACACCGAGTTCCCGATTACCACCCTCTCAGACAGCGAGTTCCCGATTCCCATCCTCTCAGACAGCGAGTTCCCGATTCCCAACTCCCTCTCAGACAGCGAGTTCCCGATTCCCACCACCCTCTCAGACAGCGAGGTCCCGATTCCCACCCTCTCAGACAGCGAGTTCCCGATTCCCACCCTCTCAGACAGCGAGTTCACGATTCCCACCACCCTCTCAGACACCGAGTTCCCGATTACCACCCTCTCAGACAGCGAGTTCCCGATTCCCATCCTCTCAGACAGCGAGTTCCCGATTCCCAACTCCCTCTCAGACAGCGAGTTCCCGATTCCCACCACCCTCTCAGACAGCGAGGTCCCGATTCCCACCCTCTCAGACAGCGAGTTCCCGATTCCCACCCTCTCAGACAGCGAGTTCCCGATTCCCACCCTCTCAGACAGCGAGTTCCCGATTCCCAACACCCTCTCAGACAGCGAGTTCCCGATTCCCACCCTCTCAGACAGCGAGTTCCCGATTCCCACCACCCTCTCTGACAGCGAGTTCCCGATTCCCAACCCCCTCTCAGACAGTGAGCTCCCGATTCCCACCACCCTCTCAGACAGCGATTTCCCGATTCCCACCACCGTCTCAGACAGCGAGTTCCCGATTCCCACCCTCTCAGACAGCGAGTTCCAGATTCCCAGCCTCTCAGACAGCGAGTTCCCGATTCCCACCACCGTCTCAGACAGCGAGTTCCCGATTCCCACCCTCTCAGACAGCGAGTTCCAGATTCCCAGCCTCTCAGACAGCGAGTTCCCGATTCCCACCACCGTCTCAGACAGCGAGTTCCCCATTCCCACCCTCTCAGACAGCGCGTTCCCGATTCCCACCCTCTCAGGCAGCGAGTTCCCGATTCCCACCCTCTCAGACAGCGAGTTACCGATTCCCACCCTCTCAGACAGCGAGTTCCCGATTCCCACCCTCTCAGACAGCGAGTTACCGATTCCCACCATCCTCTCAGACAGCGAGTTCCCGATTCCCACCCTCTCAGACAGCGAGTTCCCGATTCCCACCATCCTGTCAGGCAGCGAGTTCCCGATTCCCACCCTCTCAAACAGCGAGTTCCCGATTCCCACCGTCTCAGACAGCGAGTTCCCGATTCCCACCCTCTCAGACAGCGAGTTCCCGATTCCTACCCTCTCAGACAGCGGGTTCCCGATTCCCACCCTCTCAGACAGCGAGTTCCCGATTCCCACCCTCTCACACAGCGGGTTCCCGATTCCCAACCTCTCAGACAGCGAGTTCCCGATTCCCACCACCCTGTCAGACAGCGAGTTCCTGATTCCCACCCTCTCAGACAGCGAGTTCCTGATTCCCACCCTCTCAGACAGCGAGTTCCCGATTCCCACCATCTCAGACAGCGAGTTCCCGATTCCCAGCCTCTCAGACAGCGAGTTCCCGATTCCCACCCTCTCAGACAGCGAGTTCCCGATTCCCACCCCCCTCTCAGAATACGTGTTCCCGATTCCCACCCTCTCAGACAGCGAGTTCACGATTCACACCCTCTCAGACAGCGAGTTCCCGATTCCCACTCTCTCAGTCAGCGAGTTGCTGATCCCCACCCTCTCTGACAGCGAGTTCCCGATTCCCACTCTCTCAGTCAGCGAGTTCCCGAATCCCACCCTCTCAGACAGCGAGTTCCCGATTCCCAGCCTCTCAGACAGCGAGTTCCCGATTCCCACCCTCTCACACAGCAAGTTCCCCATTCCCACCCTCTCAGACAGCAAGTTCCCAATTCAAACCCCCTTCTCAGACACCGAGTTCCCGATTCCCACACGCTCAGACAGCGAGTTCCCGATTCCCACCCTCTCAGACAACGAGTTCCCGATTCCCCCCCTCTTAGACAGCTAGTTCCCGATTCCCACCACCCTCTCAGACAGCGAGTTCCCGATTCCCAGCCTCTCAGACAGCGAGTTCCCGCTTCCCACCCTCTCAGACAGCGAGTTCCCGATTCCCACCCTCTCAGACAGCGCGTTCCCGATTCCCACCCTCTCAGACAGCGAGTTCCCGATTCCCACCCTCTTAGACAGCGAGTTCCCGATTCCCACCCTCTCAGACAGCGAGTTCCCGATTCCCACCCTCTCAGACAGCGAGTTCCCGATTCCCACCCTCACAGACAGCGAGTTCCCGATTCCCACCCTCTCAGACAACGAGTTCCCGATTCCCCCCCTCTTAGACAGCGAGTTCCCGATTCCCACCACCGTCTCAGACAGCGAGTTCCCGATTCCCAGCCTCTCAGACAGCGAGTTCCGGCTTCCCACACTCTCAGACAGCGAGTTCCCGATTCCCACCATCCTCTCAGACAGCGAGTTCCCGATTCCCACACTCTCAGACAGCGAGTTCCCGATTCCCACCACCCTGTCGGGCAGCGAGTTCCCGATTCCCACCCTCTCAAACAGCGAGTTCCCGATTCCCACCGTCTCAGACAGCGAGTTCCCGATTCCCACCCTCTCAGACAGCGAGTTCCCGATTCCCACCCTCTCAGACAGCGGGTTCCCGATTCCCACCCTCTCAGACAGCGAGTTCCCGATTCCCACCCTCTCACACAGCGGGTTCCCGATTCCCAACCTCTCAGACAGCGAGTTCCCGATTCCCACCACCCTGTCAGACAGCGAGTTCCTGATTCCCACCCTCTCAGACAGCGAGTTCCTGATTCCCACCCTCTCAGACAGCGAGTTCCCGATTCCCACCATCTCAGACAGCGAGTTCCCGATTCCCAGCCTCTCAGACAGCGAGTTCCCGATTCCCACCCTCTCAGACAGCGAGTTCCCGATTCCCACCCCCCTCTCAGAATACGTGTTCCCGATTCCCTCCCTCTCAGACAGCGAGTTCACGATTCACACCCTCTCAGACAGCGAGTTCCCGATTCCCACTCTCTCAGTCAGCGAGTTGCTGATCCCCACCCTCTCAGACAGCGAGTTCCCGAATCCCACCCTCTCAGACAGCGAGTTCCCGATTTCCAGCCTCTCAGACAGCGAGTTCCCGATTCCCACCACCGTCTCAGACAGCGAGTTCCCGATTCCCACCCTCTCAGACAGCGAGTTCCCGATTCCCACCCTCTCACACAGCAAGTTCCCCATTCCCACCCTCTCAGACAGCAAGTTCCCAATTCCGACCCCCTTCTCAGACACCGAGTTCCCGATTCCCACACTCTCAGACAGCGAGTTCCCGATTCCCACCCTCTCAGACAACGAGTTCCCGATTCCCCCCCTCTTAGACAGCGAGTTCCCGCTTCCCACCCTCTCAGACAGCGAGTTCCCGATTCCCACCCTCTCAGACAGCGCGTTCCCGATTCCCACCCTCTCAGACAGCGAGTTCCCGATTCCCACCCTCTTAGACAGCGAGTTCCCCATTCCCACCCTCTCAGACAGCGAGTTCCCGATTCCCACCCTCTCAGAGAGCGAGTTCCCGATTCCCACCCTCACAGACAGCGAGTTCCCGATTCCCACCCTCTCAGACAACGAGTTCCCGATTCCCCCCCTCTTAGACAGCGAGTTCCCGATTCCCACCACCGTCTCAGACAGCGAGTTCCCGATTCCCAGCCTCTCAGACAGCGAGTTCCGGCTTCCCACACTCTCAGACAGCGAGTTCCCGATTCCCACCCTCTCAGACAGCGCGTTCCCGATTCACACCCTCTCAGACAGCGAGTTCCCGATTCCCACCCTCTTAGACAGCGAGTTCCCGATTCCCACCCTCTCAGACAGCGAGTTCCCGATTCCCACCGTCTCAGACAGCGAGTTCCCGATTCCCAACTTCTCAGAATGCGAGTTCTTGATTCCCACCCTCTCAGACAGCGAGTTCCCAATTCCCACCCTCTCAGACAGCGAGTTCCCGATTCCCACCCTCTCAGACAGCGAGTTCCCGATTCCCACCCTCTCAGACAGCGAGTTCCCAATTCCCACCATCCTCTCAGACAGCGAGTTCCCGATTCCCACCACCCTCTCAGACAGCGAGTTCCCCATTCCCACCCCCCTCTCAGACAGCGAGTTCCCGATTCCAACCCTCTCAGACAGCGAGTTCACCATTCCCACCACCCTCTCAGACAGCGAGTTCCTGATTCCCACCCTCTCCGACAGCTAGTTCCCGATTCCCACCCTCTCAGACAGCGAGTTCCCGATTCCCAACTTCTCAGACAGCGAGTTCTTGATTCCCACCCTCTCAGACAGCGAGTTCCCAATTCCCACCCTCTCAGACAGCGAGTTCCCGATTCCCACCACCCTGTCAGACAGCGAGTTCCTGATTCCCACCCTCTCAGACAGCGAGTTCCTGATTCCCACCCTCTCAGACAGCGAGTTCCCGATTCCCACCATCTCAGACAGCGAGTTCCCGATTCCCAGCCTCTCAGACAGCGAGTTCCCGATTCCCACCCTCTCAGACAGCGAGTTCCCGATTCCCACCCCCCTCTCAGAATACGTGTTCCCGATTCCCACCCTCTCAGACAGCGAGTTCACGATTCACACCCTCTCAGACAGCGAGTTCCCGATTCCCACTCTCTCAGTCAGCGAGTTGCTGATCCCCACCCTCTCTGACAGCGAGTTCCCGATTCCCACTCTCTCAGTCAGCGAGTTCCCGAATCCCACCCTCTCAGACAGCGAGTTCCCGATTCCCAGCCTCTCAGACAGCGAGTTCCCGATTCCCACCACCGTCTCAGACAGCGAGTTCCCGATTCCCACCCTCTCAGACAGCGAGTTCCCGATTCCCACCCTCTCACACAGCAAGTTCCCCATTCCCACCCTCTCAGACAGCAAGTTCCCAATTCAAACCCCCTTCTCAGACACCGAGTTCCCGATTCCCACACGCTCAGACAGCGAGTTCCCGATTCCCACCCTCTCAGACAACGAGTTCCCGATTCCCCCCCTCTTAGACAGCTAGTTCCCGATTCCCACCACCCTCTCAGACAGCGAGTTCCCGATTCCCAGCCTCTCAGACAGCGAGTTCCCGCTTCCCACCCTCTCAGACAGCGAGTTCCCGATTCCCACCCTCTCAGACAGCGCGTTCCCGATTCCCACCCTCTCAGACAGCGAGTTCCCGATTCCCACCCTCTTAGACAGCGAGTTCCCGATTCCCACCCTCTCAGACAGCGAGTTCCCGATTCCCACCCTCTCAGACAGCGAGTTCCCGATTCCCACCCTCACAGACAGCGAGTTCCCGATTCCCACCCTCTCAGACAACGAGTTCCCGATTCCCCCCCTCTTAGACAGCGAGTTCCCGATTCCCACCACCGTCTCAGACAGCGAGTTCCCGATTCCCAGCCTCTCAGACAGCGAGTTCCGGCTTCCCACACCCTCAGACAGCGAGTTCCCGATTCCCACCATCCTCTCAGACAGCGAGTTCCCGATTCCCACCCTCTCAGACAGCGAGTTCCCGATTCCCACCACCCTGTCGGGCAGCGAGTTCCCGATTCCCACCCTCTCAAACAGCGAGTTCCCGATTCCCACCGTCTCAGACAGCGAGTTCCCGATTCCCACCCTCTCAGACAGCGAGTTCCCGATTCCCACCCTCTCAGACAGCGGGTTCCCGATTCCCACCCTCTCAGACAGCGAGTTCCCGATTCCCACCCTCTCACACAGCGGGTTCCCGATTCCCAACCTCTCAGACAGCGAGTTCCCGATTCCCACCACCCTGTCAGACAGCGAGTTCCTGATTCCCACCCTCTCAGACAGCGAGTTCCTGATTCCCACCCTCTCAGACAGCGAGTTCCCGATTCCCACCATCTCAGACAGCGAGTTCCCGATTCCCAGCCTCTCAGACAGCGAGTTCCCGATTCCCACCCTCTCAGACAGCGAGTTCCCGATTCCCACCCCCCTCTCAGAATACGTGTTCCCGATTCCCTCCCTCTCAGACAGCGAGTTCACGATTCACACCCTCTCAGACAGCGAGTTCCCGATTCCCACTCTCTCAGTCAGCGAGTTGCTGATCCCCACCCTCTCAGACAGCGAGTTCCCGAATCCCACCCTCTCAGACAGCGAGTTCCCGATTCCCAGCCTCTCAGACAGCGAGTTCCCGATTCCCACCACCGTCTCAGACAGCGAGTTCCCGATTCCCACCCTCTCAGACAGCGAGTTCCCGATTCCCACCCTCTCACACAGCAAGTTCCCCATTCCCACCCTCTCAGACAGCAAGTTCCCAATTCCGACCCCCTTCTCAGACACCGAGTTCCCGATTCCCACACTCTCAGACAGCGAGTTCCCGATTCCCACCCTCTCAGACAACGAGTTCCCGATTCCCCCCCTCTTAGACAGCGAGTTCCCGCTTCCCACCCTCTCAGACAGCGAGTTCCCGATTCCCACCCTCTCAGACAGCGCGTTCCCGATTCCCACCCTCTCAGACAGCGAGTTCCCGATTCCCACCCTCTTAGACAGCGAGTTCCCGATTCCCACCCTCTCAGACAGCGAGTTCCCGATTCCCACCCTCTCAGACAGCGAGTTCCCGATTCCCACCCTCACAGACAGCGAGTTCCCGATTCCCACCCTCTCAGACAACGAGTTCCCGATTCCCCCCCTCTTAGACAGCGAGTTCCCGATTCCCACCACCGTCTCAGACAGCGAGTTCCCGATTCCCAGCCTCTCAGACAGCGAGTTCCGGCTTCCCACACTCTCAGACAGCGAGTTCCCGATTCCCACCCTCTCAGACAGCGCGTTCCCGATTCACACCCTCTCAGACAGCGAGTTCCCGATTCCCACCCTCTTAGACAGCGAGTTCCCGATTCCCACCCTCTCAGACAGCGAGTTCCCGATTCCCACCGTCTCAGACAGCGAGTTCCCGATTCCCAACTTCTCAGAATGCGAGTTCTTGATTCCCACCCTCTCAGACAGCGAGTTCCCAATTCCCACCCTCTCAGACAGCGAGTTCCCGATTCCCACCCTCTCAGACAGCGAGTTCCCGATTCCCACCCTCTCAGACAGCGAGTTCCCAATTCCCACCATCCTCTCAGACAGCGAGTTCCCGATTCCCACCACCCTCTCAGACAGCGAGTTCCCCATTCCCACCCCCCTCTCAGACAGCGAGTTCCCGATTCCAACCCTCTCAGACAGCGAGTTCACCATTCCCACCACCCTCTCAGACAGCGAGTTCCTGATTCCCACCCTCTCCGACAGCTAGTTCCCGATTCCCACCCTCTCAGACAGCGAGTTCCCGATTCCCAACTTCTCAGACAGCGAGTTCTTGATTCCCACCCTCTCAGACAGCGAGTTCCCAATTCCCACCCTCTCAGACAGCGAGTTCCCGATTCCCACCCTCTCAGACTGCGAGTTCCCGATTCCCACCCTCTCAGACAGCGAGTTCCTGATTCCCACCCTCTCAGACAACGAGTTCCCGATTCCCCCCCTCTTAGACAGCGAGTTCCCGATTCCCACCACCGTCTCAGACAGCGAGTTCCCGATTCCCAGCCTCTCAGACAGCGAGTTCCCGCTTCCCACCCTCTTTGACAGCGAGTTCCCGATTCCCACCCTCTCAGACAGCGAGTTCCCAATTCCCACCCTCTCAGACAGCGAGTTCCCGATTCCCACCCTCTCAGACAGCGAGTTCCCGATTCCCAGCCTCTCAGACAGCGAGTTCCCGATTCCCACCATCCTCTCAGACAGCGAGTTCCCGATTCCCACCACCCTCTCAGACAGCGAGTTCCCCATTCCCACCCCCCTCTCAGACAGCGAGTTCCCGATTCCAACCCTCTCACACAGCGAGTTCCCCATTCCCACCACCCTCTCAGACAGCGAGTTCCTGATTCCCACCCTCTCAGACAGCTAGTTCCCGATTCCCACCCTCTGAGACAGCGAGTTCCCGATTCCCAATTTCTCAGACAGCGAGTTCCCGATTCCCACCCTCTCAGACAGCGAGTTCCCGATTCCCACCCTCTCAGACAGCGAGTTCCCGATTCCCACCCTCTCAGACAGCGAGTTCCCGATTCCCACCCTCTCAGACAGCGAGTTCCCGATTCCCACCCTCTCAGACAGCGAGTTCCTGATTCCCACCCTCTCAGACAACGAGTTCCCGATTCCCCCCCTCTTAGACAGCGAGTTCCCGATTCCCACCACCGTCTCAGACAACGAGTTCCCGATTCCCCCCCTCTTAGACAGCGAGTTCCCGATTCCCACCACCGTCTCAGACAGCGAGTTCCCGATTCCCAGCCTCTCAGACAGCGAGTTCCGGCTTCCCACACTCTCAGACAGCGAGTTCCCGATTCCCACCCTCTCAGACAGCGCGTTCCCGATTCACACCCTCTCAGACAGCGAGTTCCCGATTCCCACCCTCTTAGACAGCGAGTTCCCGATTCCCACCCTCTCAGACAGCGAGTTCCCGATTCCCACCGTCTCAGACAGCGAGTTCCCGATTCCCAACTTCTCAGAATGCGAGTTCTTGATTCCCACCCTCTCAGACAGCGAGTTCCCAATTCCCACCCTCTCAGACAGCGAGTTCTCGATTCCCACCCTCTCAGACAGCGAGTTCCCGATTCCCACCCTCTCAGACAGCGAGTTCCCAATTCCCACCATCCTCTCAGACAGCGAGTTCCCGATTCCCACCACCCTCTCAGACAGCGAGTTCCCCATTCCCACCCCCCTCTCAGACAGCGAGTTCCCGATTCCAACCCTCTCAGACAGCGAGTTCACCATTCCCACCACCCTCTCAGACAGCGAGTTCCTGATTCCCACCCTCTCCGACAGCTAGTTCCCGATTCCCACCCTCTCAGACAGCGAGTTCCCGATTCCCAACTTCTCAGACAGCGAGTTCTTGATTCCCACCCTCTCAGACAGCGAGTTCCCAATTCCCACCCTCTCAGACAGCGAGTTCCCGATTCCCACCCTCTCAGACTGCGAGTTCCCGATTCCCACCCTCTCAGACAGCGAGTTCCTGATTCCCACCCTCTCAGACAACGAGTTCCCGATTCCCCCCCTCTTAGACAGCGAGTTCCCGATTCCCACCACCGTCTCAGACAGCGAGTTCCCGATTCCCAGCCTCTCAGACAGCGAGTTCCCGCTTCCCACCCTCTTTGACAGCGAGTTCCCGATTCCCACCCTCTCAGACAGCGAGTTCCCAATTCCCACCCTCTCAGACAGCGAGTTCCCGATTCCCACCCTCTCAGACAGCGAGTTCCCGATTCCCAGCCTCTCAGACAGCGAGTTCCCGATTCCCACCATCCTCTCAGACAGCGAGTTCCCGATTCCCACCACCCTCTCAGACAGCGAGTTCCCCATTCCCACCCCCCTCTCAGACAGCGAGTTCCCGATTCCAACCCTCTCACACAGCGAGTTCCCCATTCCCACCACCCTCTCAGACAGCGAGTTCCTGATTCCCACCCTCTCAGACAGCTAGTTCCCGATTCCCACCCTCTGAGACAGCGAGTTCCCGATTCCCAACTTCTCAGACAGCGAGTTCCCGATTCCCACCCTCTCAGACAGCGAGTTCCCGATTCCCACCCTCTCAGACAGCGAGTTCCCGATTCCCACCCTCTCAGACAGCGAGTTCCCAATTCCCACCCTCTCAGACAGCGAGTTCCCGATTCCCACCCTCTCAGACAGCGAGTTCCTGATTCCCACCCTCTCAGACAACGAGTTCCCGATTCCCCCCCTCTTAGACAGCGAGTTCCCGATTCCCACCACCGTCTCAGACAGCGAGTTCCCGATTCCCAGCCTCTCAGACAGCGAGTTCCCGATTCCCACCACCGTCTCAGACAGCGAGTTCCCGCTTCCCACCCTCTCAGACAGCGAGTTCCCGATTCCCACCCTCTCAGACAGCGCGTTCCCGATTCCCACCCTCTCAGACAGTGAGTTTCCGATTCCCACCCTCTTAGACAGCGAGTTCCCGATTCCCAGCCTCTCAGACAGCGAGTTCCCGATTCCCACCGTCTCAGGCAGCGAGTTCCCGATTCCCAACTTCTCAGACAGCGAGTTCTTGATTCCCACCCTCTCAGACAGCGAGTTCCCAATTCCCACCCTCTCAGACAGCGAGTTCCCGATTCCCACCCTCTCAGACAGCGAGTTCCCGCTTCCCACCCTCTCAGACAGCGAGTTCCCGATTCCCACCACCCTCTCAGACAGCGAGTTCCCCATTCCCACCCCCCTCTCAGACAGCGAGTTCCCGATTCCAACCCTCTCACACAGCGAGTTCCCCATTCCCACCACCCTCTCAGACAGCGAGTTCCTGATTCCCACCCTCTCAGACAGCTAGTTCCCGATTCCCAGCCTCTGAGACAGCGAGTTCCCGATTCCCAACTTCTCAGACAGCGAGTTCCCGATTCCCACCCTCTCAGACAGCGAGTTCCCGATTCCCACCCTCTCAGACAGCGAGTTCCCGATTCCCACCCTCTCAGACAGCGAGTTCCCGATTCCCACCCTCTCAGACAGCGAGTTCCTGATTCCCACCCTCTCAGACAACGAGTTCCCGATTCCCCCCCTCTTAGACAGCGAGTTCCCGATTCCCACCACCGTCTCAGACAGCGAGTTCCCGATTCCCAGCCTCTCAGACAGCGAGTTCCCGATTCCCACCACCGTCTCAGACAGCGAGTTCCCGCTTCCCACCCTCTCAGACAGCGAGTTCCCGATTCCCACCCTCTCAGACAGCGCGTTCCCGATTCCCACCCTCTCAAAGAACAAAGAACAAAGAAATGTACAGCACAGGAACAGGCCCTTCGGCCCTCCAAGCCCGTGCCGACCATACTGCCCGACTAAACTACAATCTTCTACACTTCCTGGGTCCGTATCCTTCTATTCCCATCCTATTCATATATTTGTCAAGATGCCCCTTAAATGTCCCTATCGTCCCTGCCTCCACTACCACCTCCGGTAGTGAGTTCCAGGCACCCACTACCCTCTGTGTAAAAAACTTGCCTCGTACATCTACTCTAAACTTTGCCCCTCTCACCTTAAACCTATGCCCCCTAGTAATTGACCCCTCTACCCTGGGGAAAAGCCTCTGACTATCCACTCTGTCTATGCCCCTCATAATTTTGTATACCTCTATCAGGTCGCCCCTCAACCTCCTTCGTTCCAGTGAGAACAAACCGAGTTTATTCAATCGCTCCTCATAGCTTATGCCCTCCATACCAGGCAACATTCTGGTAAATCTCTTCTGCACCCTCTCTAAAGCCTCCACATCCTTCTGGTAGTGTGGCGACCAGAATTGAACACTATACTCCAAGTGTGGCCTAACTAAGGTTCTATACAGCTGCAACATGACTTGCCAATTCTTATACTCAATGCCCCGGCCAATGAAGGCAAGCATGCCGTATGCCTTCTTGACTACCTTCTCCACCTGTGTAGCCCCTTTCAGTGATCTGTGGACCTGTACTCCTAGATCTCTTTGACTTTCAATACTCTTGAGGGTTCTACCATTCACTGTATATTCCCTACCTGCATTAGCCCTTCCAAAATGCATTACCTCACATTTGTCCAGGTTAAACTCCATCTGCCATCTCTCCGCCCAAGTCTCCAGACAATCTAAATCCTGCTGTATCCTCAGACAGTCCTCATCGCTATCCGCAATTCCACCAACCTTTGTGTCGTCTGCAAACTTACTAATCAGACCAGTTACATTTTCCTCCAAATCATTTATATATACTACAAAGAGCAAAGGTCCCAGCACTGATCCCTGTGGAACACCACTGGTCACAGCCCTCCAATTAGAAAAGCATCCCTCCATTGCTACCCTCTGCCTTCTATGGCCTAGCCAGTTCTGTATCCACCTTGCCAGTTCACCCCTGATCCCGTGTGACTTCACCTTTTGTACTAGTCTACCATGAGGGACCTTGTCAAAGGCCTTACTGAAGTCCATATAGACAACATCTACTGCCCTACCTGCATCAATCATCTTAGTGACCTCCTCGAAAAACTCTATCAAGTTAGTGAGACACGACCTCCCCTTCACAAAACCGTGCTGCCTCTCACTAATACGTCCATTTGCTTCCAAATGGGAGTAGATCCTGTCTCGAAGAATTCTCTCCAGTAATTTCCCTACCACTGAAGTAAGGCTCACCGGCCTGTAGTTCCCGGGATTATCCCTGCCACCCTTCTTAAACAGAGGAACAACATTGGCTATTCTCCAGTCCTCCGGGACATCCCCTGAAGACAGCGAGGATCCAAAGATTTCTGTCAAGGCCTCAGCAATTTCCTCTCCAGCCTCCTTCAGTATTCTGGGGTAGATCCCATCCGGCCCTGGGGACTTATCTACCTTAATATTTTTTAAGACACCCAACACCTCGTCTTTTTGGATCACAATGTGACCCAGGCTATCTACACCCCCTTCTCCAGACTCAACATCTACCAATTCCTTCTCTTTGGTGAATACTGATGCAAAGTATTCATTTAGTACCTCGCCCATTTCCTCTGGCTCCACACATAGATTCCCTTGCCTATCCTTCAGTGGGCCAACCCTTTCCCTGGCTACCCTCTTACTTTTTATGTAAGTGTAAAAAGCCTTGGGATTTTCCTTAACCCTATTTGCCAATGCCTTTTCATGACCCCTTCTAGCCCTCCTGACTCCTTGCTTAAGTTCCTTCCTACTTTCCTTATATGCCACACAGGCTTCGTCTGTTCCCAGCCTTTTAGCCCTGACAAATGCCTCCTTTTTCTTTTTGACGAGGCCTACAATATCACTCGTCATCCAAGGTTCCCGAAAATTGCCGTATTTATCTTTCTTCCTCACAGGAACATGCCTGTCCTGTATTCCTTTCAACTGACACTTGAAAGCCTCCCACATGTCAGATGTTGATTTGCCCTCAAACATCCGCCCCCAATCTATGTTCTTCAGTTCCCGCCTAATATTGTTATAATTAGCCTTCCCCCAATTTAGCACATTCATCCTCGGACCACTCTTATCCTTGTCCACCAGTACTTTAAAACTTACTGAATTGTGGTCACTGTTACCGAAATGCTCCCCTACTGAAACATCTACCACCTGGCCGGGCTCATTCCCCAATACCAGGTCCAGTACCGCCCCTTCCCTAGTTGGACTGTTTACATATTGTTTTAAGAAGCCCTCCTGGATGCTCCTTACAAACTCTGCCCCGTCTAAGCCCCTGGCACTAAGTGAGTCCCAGTCAATATTGGGGAAGTTGAAGTCTCCCATCACCACAACCCTGTTGTTTTTACTCATTTCCAAAATCTGTCTACCTATCTGCTCCTCTATCTCCCGCTGGCTGTTGGGAGGCCTGTAGTATACCCCCAACATTGTGACTGCACCCTTCTTATTCCTGATCTCTACCCATATAGCCTCACTGCCCTCTGAGGTGTCCTCTCGCTGTATAGCTGTGATACTCGACAGTGAGTTCCCGATTCCCACCCTCTCAGACAGCGAGTTCCCGATTCCCACCGTCTCAGGCAGCGAGTTCCCGATTCCCAACTTCTCAGACAGCGAGTTCTTGATTCCCACCCTCTCAGACAGCGAGTTCCCAATTCCCACCCTCTCAGACAGCGAGTTCCTGATTCCCACCCTCTCAGACAGCGAGTTCCCGATTCCCACCACCCTCTCAGACAGCGAGTTCCCCATTCCCACCCCCTTCTCAGACAGTTCCCGATTCCAACCCTCTCAGACAGCGAGTTCACCATTCCCACCACCCTCTCAGACAGCGAGTTCCTGATTCCCACCCTCTCAGACAGCGAGTTCCCGATTCCCACCCTCTCAGACAGCGAGTTCCCGATTCCCACCCTCTCAGACAGCGAGATCCCGATTCCCACCCTCTCAGACAGCGAGTTCCCGATTCCAACCACCCTCTCAGACAGCGAGTTCCCGATTCCCACCCTCTCAGACAGCGAGCTCCTGATTCCCACCCTCTCAGACAGCGAGTTCCCGATTCCCACCACCCTCTCTGACAGCGAGTTCCCGATTCCCACCCCCCTCTCAGACAGCGAGTTCACGATTCCAACCCTCTCAGATAGCGAGTTCCCGATTCCCACCCTCTCAGACAGCGAGTTCCCGATTCCCACCCTCTCAGACAGTGAGTTCCCGATTCCCACCACCCTCTCAGACAGCGAGTTCCCGATTCCCACCCTCTCAGACAGCGAGTTCCCGATTCCCACCCTCTCAGACAGCAAGTTCCCGATTCCCACCCTCTCAGTCAGCGAGTTCCCGTTTCCCACCCTCTCAGACAGCGAGTTCCCGATTCCCACCCTCTCAGACAGCGAGTTCCCGATTCCCACCACCCTCTCAGACAGCGAGTTCCCGATTCCCACCCTCTCAGACAGCGAGTTCCCGATTCCCACCACCATCTCAGACAGCGAGTTCACGATTCCCACCACCCTCTCAGACACCGAGTACCCGATTCCCACCCTCTCAGACAGCGAGTTCCCGATTCCCATCCTCTCAGACAGCGAGTTCCCGATTCCCAACTCCCTCTCAGACAGCGAGTTCCCGATTCCCACCACCCTCTCAGACAGCGAGGTCCCGATTCCCACCCTCTCAGACAGCGAGTTCCCGATTCCCACCCTCTCAGACAGCGAGTTCCCGATTCCCACCCTCTCAGACAGCGAATTCCCGATTCCCACCACCCTCTCAGACAGCGAGTTCCCGATCCCCACCCTCTCAGACTGCGAGTTCCTGATTCCCACCCTCTCAGACAGCGAGTTCCTGATTCCCACCCTCTCAGACAGCGAGTTCCCGATTCCCACCACCCTCTCTGACAGCGAGTTCCCGATTCCCAACCCCCTCTCAGACAGTGAGCTCCCGATTCCCCCCCTCTCACACAGCGATTTCCCGATTCCCACCACCGTCTCAGACAGCGAGTTCCCGATTCCCACCCTCTCAGACAGCGAGTTCCAGATTCCCAGCCTCTCAGACAGCGAGTTCCCGATTCCCACCACCGTCTCAGACAGCGAGTTTCCGATTCCCACCCTCTCAGACAGCGAGTTTCCGATTCCCACCCTCTCACACAGCGAGTTCCCCATTCCCACCCTCTCAGACAGCGCGTTCCCGATTCCCACCCTCTCAGGCAGCGAGTTCCCGATTCCCACCCTCTCAGACAGCGAGTTACCGATTCCCACCCTCTCAGACAGCGAGTTCCCGATTCCCACCCTCTCAGACAGCGAGTTCCCGATTCCCACCATCCTCTCAGACAGCGAGTTCCCGATTCCCACCCTCTCAGACAGCGAGTTCCCGATTCCCACCACCCTGTCAGGCAGCGAGTTCCCGATTCCCACCCTCTCAAACAGCGAGTTCGCGATTCCCACCGTCTCAGACAGCGAGTTCCCGATTCCCACCCTCTCAGACAGCGAGTTCCCGATTCCCACCCTCTCAGACAGCGGGTTCCCGATTCCCACCCTCTCAGACAGTGAGTTCCCGATTCCCACCACCCTGTCAGACAGCGAGTTCCTGATTCCCACCCTCTCAGACAGCGAGTTCCTGATTCTCACCCTCTCAGAGAGCGAGTTCCCGATTCCCACCATCTCAGACAGCGAGTTCCCGATTCCCAGCCTCTCAGACAGCGAGTTCCCGATTCCCACCCTCTCAGACAGCGAGTTCCCGATTCCCACCCCCCTCTCAGAATACGTGTTCCCGATTCCCACCCTCTCAGACAGCGAGTTCACGATTCACACCCTCTCAGACAGCGAGTTCCCGATTCCCACTCTCTCAGTCAGCGAGTTGCTGATCCCCACCCTCTCAGTCAGCGAGTTCCCGATTCCCAGCCTCTCAGACAGCGAGTTCCCGATTCCCACCACCGTCTCAGACAGCGAGTTCCCGATTCCCACCCTCTCAGACAGCGAGTTCCCGATTCCCACCCTCTCACACAGCAAGTTCCCCATTCCCACCCTCTCAGACAGCAAGTTCCCAATTCCGACCCCCTTCTCAGACACCGAGTTCCCGATTCCCACACTCTCAGACAGCGAGTTCCCAATTCCCACCCTCTCAGACAGCGAGTTCCCGATTCCCACCCTCTCAGACAGCGAGTTCCCGATTCCCACCCTCTCAGACAGCGAGTTCCCGATTCCCACCATCCTCTCAGACAGCGAGTTCCCGATTCCCACCACCCTCTCAGACAGCGAGTTCCCCATTCCCACCCCCCTCTCAGACAGCGAGTTCCCGATTCCAACACTCTCAGACAGCGAGTTCCCCATTCCCACCACCCTCTCAGACAGCGAGTTCCTGATTCCCACCCTCTCAGACAGCTAGTTCCCGATTCCCACCCTCTGAGACAGCGAGTTCCCGATTCCCAACTTCTCAGACAGCGAGTTCCCGATTCCCACCCTCTCAGACAGCGAGTTCCCGATTCCCACCCTCTCAGACAGCGAGTTCCCGATTCCCACCCTCTCAGACAGCGAGTTCCCGATTCCCACCCTCTCAGACAGCGAGTTCCAGATTCCAACCCTCTCAGACAACGAGTTCCCGATTCCCCCCCTCTTAGACAGCGAGTTCCCGATTCCCACCACCGTCTCAGACAGCGAGTTCCCGATTCCCAGCCTCTCAGACAGCGAGTTCCCGATTCCCACCACCGTCTCAGACAGCGAGTTCCCGCTTCCCACCCTCTCAGACAGCGAGTTCCCGATTCCCACCCTCTCAGACAGCGCGTTCCCGATTCCCACCCTCTCAGACAGTGAGTTCCCGATTCCCACCCTCTTAGACAGCGAGTTCCCGATTCCCACCCTCTCAGACAGCGAGTTCCCGATTCCCACCGTCTCAGGCAGCGAGTTCCCGATTCCCAACTTCTCAGACAGCGAGTTCTTGATTCCCACCCTCTCAGACAGCGAGTTCCCAATTCCCACCCTCTCAGACAGCGAGTTCCCGATTCCCACCCTCTCAGACAGCGAGTTCCCGATTCCCACCACCCTCTCAGACAGCGAGTTCCCCATTCCCACCCCCCTCTCAGACAGTTCCCGATTCCAACCCTCTCAGACAGCGAGTTCACCATTCCCACCACCCTCTCAGACAGCGAGTTCCTGATTCCCACCTTCTCAGACAGCGAGTTCCCGATTCCCACCCTCTCAGACAGCGAGTTCCCGATTCCCACCCTCTCAGACAGCGAGTTCCCGATTCCCACCCTCTCAGACAGCGAGCTCCTGATTCCCACCCTCTCAGACAGCGAGTTCCCGATTCCCACCACCCTCTCTGACAGCGAGTTCCCGATTCCCACCCTCTCAGACAGCGAGTTCCCGATTCCCACCCTCTCAGTCAGCGAGTTCCCGTTTCCCACCCTCTCAGACAGCGAGTTCCCGATTCCCACCACCCTCTCAGACAGCGAGTTCACGATTCCCACCACCCTCTCAGACACCGAGTACCCGATTCCCACCCTCTCAGACAGCGAGTTCCCGATTCCCATCCTCTCAGACAGCGAGTTCCCGATTCCCAACTCCCTCTCAGACAGCGAGTTCCCGATTCCCACCACCCTCTCAGACAGCGAGGTCCCGATTCCCACCGTCTCAGACAGCGAGTTCCCGATTCCCACCCTCTCAGACAGCGAGTTCCCGATTCCCACCCTCTCAGACAGCGAGTTCCCGATTCCCACCACCCTCTCAGACAGCGAGTTCCCGATCCCCACCCTCTCAGACTGCGAGTTACTGATTCCCACCCTCTCAGACAGCGAGTTCCTGATTCCCACCCTCTCAGACAGCGAGTTCCCGATTCCCACCACCCTCTCTGACAGCGAGTTCCCGATTCCCAACCCCCTCTCAGACAGTGAGCTCCCGATTCCCCCCCTCTCAGACAGCGATTTCCCGATTCCCACCACCGTCTCAGACAGCGAGTTCCCGATTCCCACCCTCTCAGACAGCGAGTTCCAGATTCCCAGCCTCTCAGACAGCGAGTTCCCGATTCCCACCACCGTCTCAGACAGCGAGTTTCCGATTCCCACCCTCTCAGACAGCGAGTTTCCGATTCCCACCCTCTCACACAGCGAGTTCCCCATTCCCACCCTCTCAGACAGCGCGTTCCCGATTCCCACCCTCTCAGGCAGCGAGTTCCCGATTCCCACCCTCTCAGACAGCGAGTTACCGATTCCCACCCTCTCAGACAGCGAGTTCCCGATTCCCACCCTCTCAGACAGCGAGTTCCCGATTCCCACCATCCTCTCAGACAGCGAGTTCCCGATTCCCACCCTCTCAGACAGCGAGTTCCCGATTCCCACCACCCTGTCAGGCAGCGAGTTCCCGATTCCCACCCTCTCAAACAGCGAGTTCGTGATTCCCACCGTCTCAGACAGCGAGTTCCCGATTCCCACACTCTCAGACAGTGAGTTCCCGATTCCCACCCTCTCAGACAGCGGGTTCCCGATTCCCACCCTCTCAGACAGTGAGTTCCTGATTCCCACCACCATGTCAGACAGCGAGTTCCTGATTCCCACCCTCTCAGACAGCGAGTTCCTGATTCCCACCCTCTCAGAGAGCGAGTTCCCGATTCCCACCATCTCAGACAGCGAGTTCCCGATTCCCAGCCTCTCAGACAGCGAGTTCCCGATTCCCACCCTCTCAGACAGCGAGTTCCCGATTCCCACCCCCCTCTCAGAATACGTGTTCCCGATTCCCACCCTCTCAGACAGCGAGTTCACGATTCACACCCTCTCAGACATCGAGTTCCCGATTCCCACTCTCTCAGTCAGCGAGTTGCTGATCCCCACCCTCTCAGACAGCGAGTTCCCGATTCCCACCATCGTCTCAGACAGCGAGTTCCCGATTCCCACCCTCTCAGACAGCGAGTTCCCGATTCCCACCCTCTCACACAGCAAGTTCCCCATTCCCACCCTCTCAGACAGCAAGTTCCCAATTCCGACCCCCTTCTCAGACACCGAGTTCCCGATTCCCACACTCTCAGACAGCGAGTTCCCGATTCCCACCCTCTCAGACAACGAGTTCCCGATTCCCCCCCTCTTAGACAGCGAGTTCCCGATTCCCACCACCCTCTCAGACAGCGAATTCCCGATTCCCATCCTCTTAGACTGCGAGTTCCCGCTTCCCACCCTCTCAGACAGCGAGTTCCCGATTCCCACCCTCTCAGACAGCGCGTTCCCGATTCCCACCCTCTCAGACAGCGAGTTCCCGATTCCCACCCTCTTAGACAGCGAGTTCCCGATTCCCACCCTCTCAGACAGCGAGTTCCCGATTCCCACCCTCTCAGACAGCGAGTTCCCGATTCCCACCCTCTCAGACAGCGAGTTCCCGATTCCCACCCTCTCAGACAACGAGTTCCCGATTCCCCCCCTCTTAGACAGCGAGTTCCCGATTCCCACCACCGTCTCAGACAGCGAGTTCCCGATTCCCAGCCTCTCAGACAGCGCGTTCCCGATTCACACCCTCTCAGACAGCGAGTTCCCGATTCCCACCCTCTTAGACAGCGAGTTCCCGATTCCCACCCTCTCAGACAGCGAGTTCCCGATTCCCACCGTCTCAGACAGCGAGTTCCCGATTCCCAACTTCTCAGAATGCGAGTTCTTGATTCCCACCCTCTCAGACAGCGAGTTCCCAATTCCCACCCTCTCAGACAGCGAGTTCCCGATTCCCACCCTCTCAGACAGCGAGTTCCCGATTCCCACCCTCTCAGACAGCGTGTTCCCGATTCCCACCATCCTCTCAGACAGCGAGTTCCCGATTCCCACCACCCTCTCAGACAGCGAGTTCCCCATTCCCACCCCCTCTCAGACAGCGAGTTCCCGATTCCAACCCTCTCAGACAGCGAGTTCCCCATTCCCACCACCCTCTCAGACAGCGAGTTCCCGATTCCCACCCTCTCAGACAGCGAGTTTCCGATTCCCACCCTCTCACACAGCGAGTTCCCCATTCCCACCCTCTCAGACAGCGCGTTCCCGATTCCCACCCTCTCAGGCAGCGAGTTCCCGATTCCCACCCTCTCAGACAGCGAGTTACCGATTCCCACCCTCTCAGACAGCGAGTTCCCGATTCCCACCCTCTCAGACAGCGAGTTCCCGATTCCCACCATCCTCTCAGACAGCGAGTTCCCGATTCCCACCCTCTCAGACAGCGAGTTTCCGATTCCCACCACCCTGTCAGGCAGCGAGTTCCCGATTCCCACCCTCTCAAACAGCGAGTTCCCGATTCCCACCGTCTCAGACAGCGAGTTCCCGATTCCCACCCTCTCAGACAGCGAGTTCCCGATTCCCACCCTCTCAGACAGCGGGTTCCCGATTCCCACCCTCTCAGACAGTGAGTTCCCGATTCCCACCACCCTGTCAGACAGCGAGTTCCCGATTCCCACCCTGTCAGACAGCGAGTTCCTGATTCCCACCCTCTCAGACAGCGAGTTCCCGATTCCCACCGTCTCAGACAGCGAGTTCCCGATTCCCAGCCTCTCAGACAGCGAGTTCCCGATTCCCACCCTCTCAGACAGCGAGTTCCCGATTCCCATCCTCTCAGACAGCGAGTTCCCGATTCCCAACTCCCTCTCAGACAGCGAGTTCCCGATTCCCACCACCCTCTCAGACAGCGAGTTCCCGATTCCCACCCTCTCAGACAGCGAGTTCCCGATTCCCACCCTCTCAGACAGCGAGTTCCCGATTCCCACCCTCTCAGACAGCGAGTTCCCGATTCCCACCACCCTCTCAGACAGCGAGTTCCCGATCCCCACCCTCTCAGACTGCGAGTTCCCGAATCCCACCCTCTCAGACAGCGAGTTCCTGATTCCCACCCTCACAGACAGCGAGTTCCCGATTCCCACCACCCTCTCTGACAGCGAGTTCCCGATTCCCAACCCCCTCTCAGACAGTGAGCTCCCGATTCCCCCTCTCTCAGACAGCGATTTCCCGATTCCCACCACCGTCTCAGACAGCGAGTTCCCGATTCCCACCCTCTCAGACAGCGAGTTCCAGATTCCCAGCCTCTCAGACAGCGAGTTCCCGATTCCCACCACCGTCTCAGACAGCGAGTTTCCGATTCCCACCCTCTCAGACAGCGAGTTTCCGATTCCCACCCCCTCACACAGCGAGTTCCCCATTCCCACCCTCTCAGACAGCGCGTTCCCGATTCCCACCCTCTCAGGCAGCGAGTTCCCGATTCCCACCCTCTCAGACAGCGAGTTACCGATTCCCACCCTCTCAGACAGCGAGTTCCCGATTCCCACCCTCTCAGACAGCGAGTTCCCGATTCCCACCATCCTCTCAGACAGCGAGTTCCCGATTCCCACCCTCTCAGACAGCGAGTTTCCGATTCCCACCACCCTGTCAGGCAGCGAGTTCCCGATTCCCACCCTCTCAAACAGCGAGTTCCCGATTCCCACCGTCTCAGACAGCGAGTTCCCGATTCCCACCCTCTCAGACAGCGAGTTCCCGATTCCAACCCTCTCAGACAGCGGGTTCCCGATTCCCACCCTCTCAGACAGTGAGTTCCCGATTCCCACCACCCTGTCAGACAGCGAATTCCCGATTCCCACCCTGTCAGACAGCGAGTTCCTGATTCCCACCCTCTCAGACAGCGAGTTCCCGATTCCCACCGTCTCAGACAGCGAGTTCCCGATTCCCAGCCTCTCAGACAGCGAGTTCCCGATTCCCACCCTCTCAGACAGCGAGTTCCCGATTCCCATCCTCTCAGACAGCGAGTTCCCGATTCCCAACTCCCTCTCAGACAGCGAGTTCCCGATTCCCACCACCCTCTCAGACAGCGAGTTCCCGATTCCCACCCTCTCAGACAGCGAGTTCCCGATTCCCACCCTCTCAGACAGCGAGTTCCCGATTCCCACCCTCTCAGACAGCGAGTTCCCGATTCCCACCACCCTCTCAGACAGCGAGTTCCCGATCCCAACCCTCTCAGACTGCGAGTTCCCGAATCCCACCCTCTCAGACAGCGAGTTCCTGATTCCCACCCTCTCAGACAGCGAGTTCCCGATTCCCGCCACCCTCTCTGACAGCGAGTTCCCGATTCCCAACCCCCTCTCAGACAGTGAGCTCCCGATTCCCCCCCTCTCAGACAGCGATTTCCCGATTCCCACCACCGTCTCAGACAGCGAGTTCCCGATTCCCACCCTCTCAGACAGCGAGTTCCAGATTCCCAGCCTCTCAGACAGCGAGTTCCCGATTCCCACCACCGTCTCAGACAGCGAGTTTCCGATTCCCACCCTCTCAGACAGCGAGTTTCCGATTCCCACCCTCTCACACAGCGAGTTCCCCATTCCCACCCTCTCAGACAGCCCGTTCCCGATTCCCACCCTCTCAGGCAGCGAGTTCCCGATTCCCACCCTCTCAGACAGCGAGTTACCGATTCCCACCCTCTCAGACAGCGAGTTCCCGATTCCCACCCTCTCAGACAGCGAGTTCCCGATTCCCACCATCCTCTCATACAGCGAGTTCCCGATTCCCACCCTCTCAGACAGCGAGTTCCCGATTCCCACCACCCTGTCAGGCAGCGAGTTCCCGATTCCCACCCTCTCAAACAGCGAGTTCCCGATTCCCACCGTCTCAGACAGCGAGTTCCCAATTCCCACCCTCTCAGACAGCGAGTTCCCGATTCCCACCCTCTCAGACAGCGGGTTCCCGATTCCCAAACTCTCAGACAGTGAGTTCCCGATTCCCACCACCCTGTCAGACAGCGAGTTCCCGATTCCCACCCTGTCAGACAGCGAGTTCCCGATTCCCACCCTCTCAGACAGCGAGTTCCCGATTCCCACCCTCTCAGACAGCGAGTTCCCGATTCCCACCATCCTCTCAGACAGCGAGTTCCCGATTCCCACCCTCTCAGACAGCGAGTTCCCGATTCCCACCACCCTGTCAGGCAGCGAGTTCCCGATTCCCACCCTCTCAAACAGCGAGTTCCCGATTCCCACCGTCTCAGACAGCGAGTTCCCGATTCCCACCCTCTCAGACAGCGAGTTCCCGATTCCCACCCTCTCAGACAGCGGGTTCCCGATTCCCACCCTCTCAGACAGTGAGTTCCCGATTCCCACCACCCTGTCAGACAGCGAGTTCCCGATTCCCACCCTGTCAGACAGCGAGTTCCCGATTCCCACCACCCTCTCAGACAGCGAGTTCCCGATTCCCACCCTCTCAAACAGCGAGTTCCCGATTCCCACCGTCTCAGACAGCGAGTTCCCGATTCCCACCCTCTCAGACAGCGAGTTCCCGATTCCCACACTATCAGACAGCGAGTTCCCGATTCCCACCCTCTCAGACAGCGAGTTCCCGATTCCCACCCTCTCAGACAGCGAGTTCCCGATTCCCACCATCCTCTCAGACAGCGAGTTCCCGATTCCCACCCTCTCAGACAGCGAGTTTCCGATTCCCACCACCTTGTCAGGCAGCGAGTTCCCGATTCCCACCCTCTCAAACAGCGAGTTCCCGATTCCCACCGTCTCAGACAGCGAGTTCCCGATTCCCACCCTCTCAGACAGCGAGTTCCCGATTCCCACCCTCTCAGACAGCGGGTTCCCGATTCCCACCCTCTCAGACAGTGAGTTCCCGATTCCCACCACCCTGTCAGACAGCGAGTTCCCGATTCCCACCCTGTCAGACAGCGAGTTCCTGATTCCCACCCTCTCAGACAGCGAGTTCCCGATTCCCACCGTCTCAGACAGCGAGTTCCCGATTCCCAGCCTCTCAGACAGCGAGTTCCCGATTCCCACCCTCTAAGACAGCGAGTTTCCGATTCCCATCCTCTCAGACAGCGAGTTCCCGATTCCCAACTCCCTCTCAGACAGCGAGTTCCCGATTCCCACCACCCACTCAGACAGCGAGTTCCCGATTCCCACCCTCTCAGACAGCGAGTTCCCGATTCCCACCCTCTCAGACAGCGAGTTTCCGATTCCCACCACCCTGTCAGGCAGCGAGTTCCCGATTCCCACCCTCTCAAACAGCGAGTTCCCGATTCCCACCGTCTCAGACAGCGAGTTCCCGATTCCCACCCTCTCAGACAGCGAGTTCCCGATTCCCACCCTCTCAGACAGCGGGTTCCCGATTCCCACCCTCTCAGACAGTGAGTTCCCGATTCCCACCACCCTGTCAGACAGCGAGTTCCCGATTCCCACCCTGTCAGACAGCGAGTTCCTGATTCCCACCCTCTCAGACAGCGAGTTCCCGATTCCCACCGTCTCAGACAGCGAGTTCCCGATTCCCAGCCTCTCAGACAGCGAGTTCCCGATTCCCACCCTCTCAGACAGCGAGTTCCCGATTCCCATCCTCTCAGACAGCGAGTTCCCGATTCCCAACTCCCTCTCAGACAGCGAGTTCCCGATTCCCACCACCCTCTCAGACAGCGAGTTCCCGATTCCCACCCTCTCAGACAGCGAGTTCCCGATTCCCACCCTCTCAGACAGCGAGTTCCCGATTCCCACCCTCTCAGACAGCGAGTTCCCGATTCCCACCACCCTCTCAGACAGCGAGTTCCCGATCCCCACCCTCTCAGACTGCGAGTTCCCGAATCCCACCCTCTCAGACAGCGAGTTCCTGATTCCCACCCTCACAGACAGCGAGTTCCCGATTCCCACCACCCTCTCTGACAGCGAGTTCCCGATTCCCAACCCCCTCTCAGACAGTGAGCTCCCGATTCCCCCCCTCTCAGACAGCGATTTCCCGATTCCCACCACCGTCTCAGACAGCGAGTTCCCGATTCCCACCCTCTCAGACAGCGAGTTCCAGATTCCCAGCCTCTCAGACAGCGAGTTCCCGATTCCCACCACCGTCTCAGACAGCGAGTTTCCGATTCCCACCCTCTCAGACAGCGAGTTTCCGATTCCCACCCTCTCACACAGCGAGTTCCCCATTCCCACCCTCTCAGACAGCGCGTTCCCGATTCCCACCCTCTCAGGCAGCGAGTTCCCGATTCCCACCCTCTCAGACAGCGAGTTACCGATTCCCACCCTCTCAGACAGCGAGTTCCTGATTCCCACCCTCTCAGACAGCGAGTTCCCGATTCCCACCATCCTCTCAGACAGCGAGTTCCCGATTCCCACCCTCTCAGACAGCGAGTTTCCGATTCCCACCACCCTGTCAGGCAGCGAGTTCCCGATTCCCACCCTCTCAAACAGCGAGTTCCCGATTCCCACCGTCTCAGACAGCGAGTTCCCGATTCCCACCCTCTCAGACAGCGAGTTCCCGATTCCCACCCTCTCAGACAGCGGGTTCCCGATTCCCACCCTCTCAGACAGTGAGTTCCCGATTCCCACCACCCTGTCAGACAGCGAGTTCCCGATTCCCACCCTGTCAGACAGCGAGTTCCTGATTCCCACCCTCTCAGACAGCGAGTTCCCGATTCCCACCGTCTCAGACAGCGAGTTCCCGATTCCCAGCCTCTCAGACAGCGAGTTCCCGATTCCCACCCTCTCAGACAGCGAGTTCCCGATTCCCATCCTCTCAGACAGCGAGTTCCCGATTCCCAACTCCCTCTCAGACAGCGAGTTCCCGATTCCCACCACCCTCTCAGACAGCGAGTTCCCGATTCCCACCCTCTCAGACAGCGAGTTCCCGATTCCCACCCTCTCAGACAGCGAGTTCCCGATTCCCACCCTCTCAGACAGCGAGTTCCCGATTCCCACCACCCTCTCAGACAGCGAGTTCCCGATCCCAACCCTCTCAGACTGCGAGTTCCCGAATCCCACCCTCTCAGACAGCGAGTTCCTGATTCCCACCCTCTCAGACAGCGAGTTCCCGATTCCCGCCACCCTCTCTGACAGCAAGTTCCCGATTCCCAACCCCCTCTCAGACAGTGAGCTCCCGATTCCCCCCCTCTCAGACAGCGATTTCCCGATTCCCACCACCGTCTCAGACAGCGAGTTCCCGATTCCCACCCTCTCAGACAGCGAGTTCCAGATTCCCAGCCTCTCAGACAGCGAGTTCCCGATTCCCACCACCGTCTCAGACAGCGAGTTTCCGATTCCCACCCTCTCAGACAGCGAGTTTCCGATTCCCACCCTCTCACACAGCGAGTTCCCCATTCCCACCCTCTCAGACAGCGCGTTCCCGATTCCCACCCTCTCAGGCAGCGAGTTCCCGATTCCCACCCTCTCAGACAGCGAGTTACCGATTCCCACCCTCTCAGACAGCGAGTTCCCGATTCCCACCCTCTCAGACAGCGAGTTCCCGATTCCCACCATCCTCTCAGACAGCGAGTTCCCGATTCCCACCCTCTCAGACAGCGAGTTCCCGATTCCCACCACCCTGTCAGGCAGCGAGTTCCCGATTCCCACCCTCTCAAACAGCGAGTTCCCGATTCCCACCGTCTCAGACAGCGAGTTCCCGATTCCCACCCTCTCAGACAGCGAGTTCCCGATTCCCACCCTCTCAGACAGCGGGTTCCCGATTCCCACCCTCTCAGACAGTGAGTTCCCGATTCCCACCACCCTGTCAGACAGCGAGTTCCCGATTCCCACCCTGTCAGACAGCGAGTTCCCGATTCCCACCACCCTCTCAGACAGCGAGTTCCCGATTCCCACCCTCTCAGACAGCGAGTTTCCGATTCCCACCCTCTCACACAGCGAGTTCCCCATTCCCACCCTCTCAGACAGTGAGTTCCCGATTCCCACCACCCTGTCAGACAGCGAGTTCCCGATTCCCACCCTGCCAGACCGCGAGTTCCCGATTCCCACCACCCTCTCAGACAGCGAGTTCCCGATTCCCACCCTCTCAGACAGCGAGTTCCCGATTCCCACCCTCTCAGACAGCGAGTTCCCGATTCCCACCCTCTCAGACAGCGAGTTCCCGATTCCCACCACCCTCTCAGACAGCGAGTTCCCGATCCCCACCCTGTCAGACTGCGAGTTCCCGAATCCCACCCTCTCAGACAGCGAGTTCCTGATTCCCACCCTCTCAGACAGCGAGTTCCAGATTCCCAGCCTCTCAGACAGCGAGTTCCCGATTCCCACCACCGTCTCAGACAGCGAGTTTCCGATTCCCACCCTCTCAGACAGCGATTTCCCGATTCCCACCACCGTCTCAGACAGCGAGTTCCCGATTCCCACCCTCTCAGACAGCGAGTTCCAGATTCCCAGCCTCTCAGACAGCGAGTTCCCGATTCCCACCACCGTCTCAGACAGCGAGTTTCCGATTCCCACCCTCTCAGACAGCGAGTTTCCGATTCCCACCCTCTCACACAGCGAGTTCCCCATTCCCACCCTCTCAGACAGCGCGTTCCCGATTCCCACCCTCTCAGGCAGCGAGTTCCCGATTCCCACCCTCTCAGACAGCGAGTTCCCGATTCCCACCATCCTCTCAGACAGCGAGTTCCCGATTCCCACTCTCTCAGACAGCGAGTTCCCGATTCCCACCACCCTGTCAGGCAGCGAGTTCCCGATTCCCACCCTCTCAAACAGCGAGTTCCCGATTCCCACCGTCTCAGACAGCGAGTTCCCAATTCCCACCCTCTCAGACAGCGAGTTCCCGATTCCCACCCTCTCAGACAGCGGGTTCCCGATTCCCACCCTCTCAGACAGTGAGTTCCCGATTCCCACCACCCTGTCAGACAGCGAGTTCCCGATTCCCACCCTGTCAGACAGCGAGTTCCCGATTCCCACCCTCTCAGACAGCGAGTTCCCGATTCCCACCCTCTCAGACAGCGAGTTCCCGATTCCCACCATCCTCTCAGACAGCGAGTTCCCGATTCCCACCCTCTCAGACAGCGAGTTCCCGATTCCCACCACCCTGTCAGGCAGCGAGTTCCCGATTCCCACCCTCTCAAACAGCGAGTTCCCGATTCCCACCGTCTCAGACAGCGAGTTCCCGATTCCCACCCTCTCAGACAGCGAGTTCCCGATTCCCACCCTCTCAGACAGCGGGTTCCCGATTCCCACCCTCTCAGACAGTGAGTTCCCGATTCCCACCACCCTGTCAGACAGCGAGTTCCCGATTCCCACCCTGTCAGACAGCGAGTTCCCGATTCCCACCACCCTCTCAGGCAGCGAGTTCCCGATTCCCACCCTCTCAGACAGCGAGTTCCCGATTCCCACCCACTCAGACAGCGAGTTCCCGATTCCCACCACCCTCTCAGACAGCGCGTTCCCGATCCCCACCCTGTCAGACTGCGAGTTCCAGAATCCCACCCTCTCAGACAGCGAGTTCCTGATTCCCACCCTCTCAGACAGCGAGTTCCCGATTCCCACCACCCTCTCTGACAGCGAGTTCCCGATTCCCAACCCCCTCTCAGACAGTGAGCTCCCGATTCCCCCCCTCTCAGACAGCGATTTCCCGATTCCCACCACCCTCTCAGACAGCGAGTTCCTGATTCCCACCCTCTCAGACAGCGAGTTCCAGATTCCCAGCCTCTCAGACAGCGAGTTCCCGATTCCCACCACCGTCTCAGACAGCGAGTTTCCGATTCCCACCCTCTCAGACAGCGAGTTTCCGATTCCCACCCTCTCACACAGCGAGTTCCCCATTCCCACCCTCTCAGACAGCGCGTTCCCGATTCCCACCCTCTCAGGCAGCGAGTTCCCGATTCCCACCCTCTCAGACAGCGAGTTACCGATTCCCACCCTCTCAGACAGCGAGTTCCCGATTCCCACCCTCTCAGACAGCGAATTCCCGATTCCCACCATACTCTCAGACAGCGAGTTCCCGATTCCCACCCTCTCAGACAGCGAGTTCCCGATTCCCACCACCCTGTCAGGCAGCGAGTTCCCGATTCCCACCCTCTCAAACAGCGAGTTCCCGATTCCCACCCTCTCAGACAGCGAGTTCCCGATTCCCACCCTCTCAGACAGCGGGTTCCCGATTCCCACCCTCTCAGACAGTGAGTTCCCGATTCCCACCACCCTGTCAGACAGCGAGTTCCCGATTCCCACCCTGTCAGACAGCGAGTTCCCGATTCCCACCACCCTCTCAGACAGCGAGTTCCCGATTCCCACCCTCTCAGACAGCGAGTTCCCGAATCCCACTCTCTCAGACAGCGAGTTCCTGATTCCCACCCTCTCAGACAGCGAGTTCCCGATTCCCACCACCCTCTCTGACAGCGAGTTCCCGATTCCCAACCCCCTCTCAGACAGTGAGCTCCCGATTCCCCCCCTCTCAGACAGCGATTTCCCGATTCCCACCACCGTCTCAGACAGCGAGTTCCCGATTCCCACCCTCTCAGACAGCGAGTTCCAGATTCCCAGCCTCTCAGACAGCGAGTTTCCGATTCCCACCACCGTCTCAGACAGCGCGTTCCCGATTCCCACCCTCTCAGGCAGCGAGTTCCCGATTCCCACCCTCTCAGACAGCGAGTTACCGATTCCCACCACCCTCTCTGACAGCGAGTTCCCGATTCCCAACCCCCTCTCAGACAGTGAGCTCCCGATTCCCCCCCTCTCAGACAGCGATTTCCCGATTCCCACCACCGTCTCAGACAGTGAGCTCCCGATTCCCCCCCTCTCAGACAGCGATTTCCCGATTCCCACCACCGTCTCAGACAGCGAGTTCCCGATTCCCACCCTCTCAGACAGCGAGTTCCAGATTCCCAGCCTCTCAGACAGCGAGTTCCCGATTCCCACCACCGTCTCAGACAGCGAGTTTCCGATTCCCACCCTCTCAGACAGCGAGTTTCCGATTCCCACCCTCTCACACAGCGAGTTCCCCATTCCCACCCTCTCAGACAGCGCGTTCCCGATTCCCACCCTCTCAGGCAGCGAGTTCCCGATTCCCACCCTCTCAGACAGCGAGTTACCGATTCCCACCCTCTCAGACAGCGAGTTCCCGATTCCCACCCTCTCAGACAGCGAGTTCCCGATTCCCACCATCCTCTCAGACAGCGAGTTCCCGATTCCCACCCTCTCAGACAGCGAGTTCCCGATTCCCACCATCCTCTCAGACAGCGAGTTCCCGATTCCCACCACCCTCTCAGACAGCGAGTTCCCGATTCCCACCCTCTCAGACAGCGAGTTCCCGATTCCCACCCACTCAGACAGCGAGTTCCCGATTCCCACCACCCTCTCAGACAGCGCGTTCCCGATCCCCACCCTGTCAGACTGCGAGTTCCCGAATCCCACCCTCTCAGACAGCGAGTTCCTGATTCCCACCCTCTCAGACAGCGAGTTCCCGATTCCCACCACCCTCTCTGACAGCGAATTCCCGATTCCCAACCCCCTCTCAGACAGTGAGCTCCCGATTCCCCCCCTCTCAGACAGCGAGTTCCCGATTCCCACCACCCTCTCAGACAGCGAGTTCCTGATTCCCACCCTCTCAGACAGCGAGTTCCAGATTCCCAGCCTCTCAGACAGCGAGTTCCCGATTCCCACCACCGTCTCAGACAGCGAGTTTCCGATTCCCACCCTCTCAGACAGCGAGTTTCCGATTCCCACCCTCTCACACAGCGAGTTCCCCATTCCCACCCTCTCAGACAGCGCGTTCCCGATTCCCACCCTCTCAGGCAGCGAGTTCCCGATTCCCACCCTCTCAGACAGCGAGTTACCGATTCCCACCCTCTCAGACAGCGAGTTCCCGA
This sequence comes from Scyliorhinus torazame, assembly GCF_047496885.1. Taxonomy (NCBI): domain Eukaryota; kingdom Metazoa; phylum Chordata; class Chondrichthyes; order Carcharhiniformes; family Scyliorhinidae; genus Scyliorhinus; species Scyliorhinus torazame. The sequence continues at coordinate 216,365 of NC_092713.1, read as the reverse complement.
TTCCCACCCTCTCAGACAGCGGGTTCCCGATTCCCACCCTCTCAGACAGTGAGTTCCCGATTCCCACCACCCTGTCAGACAGCGAGTTCCCGATTCCCACCCTGTCAGACAGCGAGTTCCCGATTCCCACCACCCTCTCAGACAGCGAGTTCCCGATTCCCACCCTCTCAGACAGCGAGTTCCCGAATCCCACTCTCTCAGACAGCGAGTTCCTGATTCCCACCCTCTCAGACAGCGAGTTCCCGATTCCCACCACCCTCTCTGACAGCGAGTTCCCGATTCCCAACCCCCTCTCAGACAGTGAGCTCCCGATTCCCCCCCTCTCAGACAGCGATTTCCCGATTCCCACCACCGTCTCAGACAGCGAGTTCCCGATTCCCACCCTCTCAGACAGCGAGTTCCAGATTCCCAGCCTCTCAGACAGCGAGTTCCCGATTCCCACCACCGTCTCAGACAGCGCGTTCCCGATTCCCACCCTCTCAGGCAGCGAGTTCCCGATTCCCACCCTCTCAGACAGCGAGTTACCGATTCCCACCACCCTCTCTGACAGCGAGTTCCCGATTCCCAACCCCCTCTCAGACAGTGAGCTCCCGATTCCCCCCCTCTCAGACAGCGATTTCCCGATTCCCACCACCGTCTCAGACAGTGAGCTCCCGATTCCCCCCTCTCAGACAGCGATTTCCCGATTCCCACCACCGTCTCAGACAGCGAGTTCCCGATTCCCACCCTCTCAGACAGCGAGTTCCAGATTCCCAGCCTCTCAGACAGCGAGTTCCCGATTCCCACCACCGTCTCAGACAGCGAGTTTCCGATTCCCACCCTCTCAGACAGCGAGTTTCCGATTCCCACCCTCTCACACAGCGAGTTCCCCATTCCCACCCTCTCAGACAGCGCGTTCCCGATTCCCACCCTCTCAGGCAGCGAGTTCCCGATTCCCACCCTCTCAGACAGCGAGTTACCGATTCCCACCCTCTCAGACAGCGAGTTCCCGATTCCCACCCTCTCAGACAGCGAGTTCCCGATTCCCACCATCCTCTCAGACAGCGAGTTCCCGATTCCCACCCTCTCAGACAGCGAGTTCCCGATTCCCACCATCCTCTCAGACAGCGAGTTCCCGATTCCCACCACCCTCTCAGACAGCGAGTTCCCGATTCCCACCCTCTCAGACAGCGAGTTCCCGATTCCCACCCACTCAGACAGCGAGTTCCCGATTCCCACCACCCTCTCAGACAGCGCGTTCCCGATCCCCACCCTGTCAGACTGCGAGTTCCCGAATCCCACCCTCTCAGACAGCGAGTTCCTGATTCCCACCCTCTCAGACAGCGAGTTCCCGATTCCCACCACCCTCTCTGACAGCGAATTCCCGATTCCCAACCCCCTCTCAGACAGTGAGCTCCCGATTCCCCCCCTCTCAGACAGCGATTTCCCGATTCCCACCACCGTCTCAGACAGCGAGTTCCTGATTCCCACCCTCTCAGACAGCGAGTTCCAGATTCCCAGCCTCTCAGACAGCGAGTTCCCGATTCCCACCACCGTCTCAGACAGCGAGTTTCCGATTCCCACCCTCTCAGACAGCGAGTTTCCGATTCCCACCCTCTCACACAGCGAGTTCCCCATTCCCACCCTCTCAGACAGCGCGTTCCCGATTCCCACCCTCTCAGGCAGCGAGTTCCCGATTCCCACCCTCTCAGACAGCGAGTTACCGATTCCCACCCTCTCAGACAGCGAGTTCCCGATTCCCACCCTCTCAGACAGCGAGTTCCCGATTCCCACCATCCTCTCAGACAGCGAGTTCCCGATTCCCACCCTCTCAGACAGCGAGTTCCCGATTCCCACCACCCTGTCAGGCAGCGAGTTCCCGATTCCCACCCTCTCAGACAGCGGGTTCCCGATTCCCACCCTCTCAGACAGTGAGTTCCCGATTCCCACCACCCTGTCAGACAGCGAGTTCCCGATTCCCACCCTGTCAGACAGCGAGTTCCCGATTCCCACCACCCTCTCAGACAGCGAGTTCCCGATTCCCACCCTCTCAGACAGCGAGTTCCCGATTCCCACCCTCTCAGACAGCGAGTTCCCGATTCCCACCCTCTCAGACAGCGAGTTCCCGATTCCCACCACCCTCTCAGACAGCGAGTTCCCGATCCCCACCCTGTCAGACTGCGAGTTCCCGAATCCCACCCTCTCAGACAGCGAGTTCCTGATTCCCACCCTCTCAGACAGCGAGTTCCCGAATCCCACCCTCTCAGACAGCGAGTTCCTGATTCCCACCCTCTCAGACAGTGAGTTCCCGATTCCCACCATCCTCTCAGACAGCGAGTTCCCGATTCCCACCCTCTCAGACAGCGAGTTCCCGATTCCCACCACCCTGTCAGGCAGCGAGTTCCCGATTCCCACCCTCTCAAACAGCGAGTTCCCGATTCCCACCGTCTCAGACAGCGAGTTCCCAATTCCCACCCTCTCAGACAGCGAGTTCCCGATTCCCACCCTCTCAGACAGCGGGTTCCCGATTCCCACCCTCTCAGACAGTGAGTTCCCGATTCCCACCACCCTGTCAGACAGCGAGTTCCCGATTCCCACCCTGTCAGACAGCGAGTTCCCGATTCCCACCCTCTCAGACAGCGAGTTCCCGATTCCCACCCTCTCAGACAGCGAGTTCCCGATTCCCACCATCCTCTCAGACAGCGAGTTCCCGATTCCCACCCTCTCAGACAGCGAGTTCCCGATTCCCACCACCCTGTCAGGCAGCGAGTTCCCGATTCCCACCCTCTCAAACAGCGAGTTCCCGATTCCCACCGTCTCAGACAGCGAGTTCCCGATTCCCACCCTCTCAGACAGCGAGTTCCCGATTCCCACCCTCTCAGACAGCGGGTTCCCTATTCCCACCCTCTCAGACAGTGAGTTCCCGATTCCCACCACCCTGTCAGACAGCGAGTTCCCGATTCCCACCCTGTCAGACAGCGAGTTCCCGATTCCCACCACCCTCTCAGACAGCGAGTTCCCGATTCCCACCCTCTCAGACAGCGAGTTCCCGATTCCCACCCACTCAGACAGCGAGTTCCCGATTCCCACCACCCTCTCAGACAGCGCGTTCCCGATCCCCACCCTGTCAGACTGCGAGTTCCCGAATCCCACCCTCTCAGACAGCGAGTTCCTGATTCCCACCCTCTCAGACAGCGAGTTCCCGATTCCCACCACCCTCTCTGACAGCGAGTTCCCGATTCCCAACCCCCTCTCAGACAGTGAGCTCCCGATTCCCCCCCTCTCAGACAGCGATTTCCCGATTCCCACCACCCTCTCAGACAGCGAGTTCCTGATTCCCACCCTCTCAGACAGCGAGTTCCAGATTCCCAGCCTCTCAGACAGCGAGATCCCGATTCCCACCACCGTCTCAGACAGCGAGTTTCCGATTCCCACCCTCTCAGACAGCGAGTTTCCGATTCCCACCCTCTCACACAGCGAGTTCCCCATTCCCACCCTCTCAGACAGTGAGTTCCCGATTCCCACCACCCTGTCAGACAGCGAGTTCCCGATTCCCACCCTGTCAGACCGCGAGTTCCCGATTCCCACCACCCTCTCAGACAGCGAGTTCCCGATTCCCACCCTCTCAGACAGCGAGTTCCCGATTCCCACCCTCTCAGACAGCGAGTTCCCGATTCCCACCCTCTCAGACAGCGAGTTCCCGATTCCCACCACCCTCTCAGACAGCGAGTTCCCGATCCCCACCCTGTCAGACTGCGAGTTCCCGAATCCCACCCTCTCAGACAGCGAGTTCCTGATTCCCACCCTCTCAGACAGCGAGTTCCAGATTCCCAGCCTCTCAGACAGCGAGTTCCCGATTCCCACCACCGTCTCAGACAGCGAGTTTCCGATTCCCACCCTCTCAGACAGCGATTTCCCGATTCCCACCACCGTCTCAGACAGCGAGTTCCCGATTCCCACCCTCTCAGACAGCGAGTTCCAGATTCCCAGCCTCTCAGACAGCGAGTTCCCGATTCCCACCACCGTCTCAGACAGCGAGTTTCCGATTCCCACCCTCTCAGACAGCGAGTTTCCGATTCCCACCCTCTCACACAGCGAGTTCCCCATTCCCACCCTCTCAGACAGCGCGTTCCCGATTCCCACCCTCTCAGGCAGCGAGTTCCCGATTCCCACCCTCTCAGACAGCGAGTTCCCGATTCCCACCATCCTCTCAGACAGCGAGTTCCCGATTCCCACCCTCTCAGACAGCGAGTTCCCGATTCCCACCACCCTGTCAGGCAGCGAGTTCCCGATTCCCACCCTCTCAAACAGCGAGTTCCCGATTCCCACCGTCTCAGACAGCGAGTTCCCAATTCCCACCCTCTCAGACAGCGAGTTCCCGATTCCCACCCTCTCAGACAGCGGGTTCCCGATTCCCACCCTCTCAGACAGTGAGTTCCCGATTCCCACCACCCTGTCAGACAGCGAGTTCCCGATTCCCACCCTGTCAGACAGCGAGTTCCCGATTCCCACCCTCTCAGACAGCGAGTTCCCGATTCCCACCCTCTCAGACAGCGAGTTCCCGATTCCCACCATCCTCTCAGACAGCGAGTTCCCGATTCCCACCCTCTCAGACAGCGAGTTCCCGATTCCCACCACCCTGTCAGGCAGCGAGTTCCCGATTCCCACCCTCTCAAACAGCGAGTTCCCGATTCCCACCGTCTCAGACAGCGAGTTCCCGATTCCCACCCTCTCAGACAGCGAGTTCCCGATTCCCACCCTCTCAGACAGCGGGTTCCCGATTCCCACCCTCTCAGACAGTGAGTTCCCGATTCCCACCACCCTGTCAGACAGCGAGTTCCCGATTCCCACCCTGTCAGACAGCGAGTTCCCGATTCCCACCACCCTCTCAGACAGCGAGTTCCCGATTCCCACCCTCTCAGACAGCGAGTTCCCGATTCCCACCCACTCAGACAGCGAGTTCCCGATTCCCACCACCCTCTCAGACAGCGCGTTCCCGATCCCCACCCTGTCAGACTGCGAGTTCCCGAATCCCACCCTCTCAGACAGCGAGTTCCTGATTCCCACCCTCTCAGACAGCGAGTTCCCGATTCCCACCACCCTCTCTGACAGCGAGTTCCCGATTCCCAACTCCCTCTCAGACAGTGAGCTCCCGATTCCCCCCCTCTCAGACAGCGATTTCCCGATTCCCACCACCGTCTCAGACAGCGAGTTCCTGATTCCCACCCTCTCAGACAGCGAGTTCCAGATTCCCAGCCTCTCAGACAGCGAGTTCCCGATTCCCACCACCGTCTCAGACAGCGAGTTTCCGATTCCCACCCTCTCAGACAGCGAGTTTCCGATTCCCACCCTCTCACACAGCGAGTTCCCCATTCCCACCCTCTCAGACAGCGCGTTCCCGATTCCCACCCTCTCAGGCAGCGAGTTCCCGATTCCCACCCTCTCAGACAGCGAGTTCCCGATTCCCACCCTCTCAGACAGCGAGTTCCCGATTCCCACCATCCTCTCAGACAGCGAGTTCCCGATTCCCACCCTCTCAGACAGCGAGTTCCCGATTCCCACCACCCTGTCAGGCAGCGAGTTCCCGATTCCCACCCTCTCAAACAGCGAGTTCCCGATTCCCACCGTCTCAGACAGCGAGTTCCCGATTCCCACCCTCTCAGACAGCGAGTTCCCGATTCCCACCCTCTCAGACAGCGGGTTCCCGATTCCCACCCTCTCAGACAGTGAGTTCCCGATTCCCACCACCCTGTCAGACAGCGAGTTCCCGATTCCCACCCTGTCAGACAGCGAGTTCCCGATTCCCACCACCCTCTCAGACAGCGAGTTCCCGATTCCCACCCTCTCAGACAGCGAGTTCCCGATTCCCACCCACTCAGACAGCGAGTTCCCGATTCCCACCACCCTCTCAGACAGCGCGTTCCCGATCCCCACCCTGTCAGACTGCGAGTTCCCGAATCCCACCCTCTCAGACAGCGAGTTCCTGATTCCCACCCTCTCAGACAGCGAGTTCCCGATTCCCACCACCCTCTCTGACAGCGAGTTCCCGATTCCCAACTCCCTCTCAGACAGTGAGCTCCCGATTCCCCCCCTCTCAGACAGCGATTTCCCGATTCCCACCACCGTCTCAGACAGCGAGTTCCTGATTCCCACCCTCTCAGACAGCGAGTTCCAGATTCCCAGCCTCTCAGACAGCGAGTTCCCGATTCCCACCACCGTCTCAGACAGCGAGTTTCCGATTCCCACCCTCTCAGACAGCGAGTTTCCGATTCCCACCCTCTCACACAGCGAGTTCCCCATTGCCACCCTCTCAGACAGCGCGTTCCCGATTCCCACCCTCTCAGGCAGCGAGTTCCCGATTCCCACCCTCTCAGACAGCGAGTTACCGATTCCCACCCTCTCAGACAGCGAGTTCCCGATTCCCACCCTCTCAGACAGCGAGTTCCCGATTCCCACCATCCTCTCAGACAGCGAGTTCCCGATTCCCACCCTCTCAGACAGCGAGTTCCCGATTCCCACCACCCTGTCAGGCAGCGAGTTCCCGATTCCCACCCTCTCAAACAGCGAGTTCCCGATTCCCACCCTCTCAGACAGCGAGTTCCCGATTCCCACCCTCTCAGACAGCGGGTTCCCGATTCCCACCCTCTCAGACAGTGAGTTCCCGATTCCCACCACCCTGTCAGACAGCGAGTTCCCGATTCCCACCCTGTCAGACAGCGAGTTCCCGATTCCCACCACCCTCTCAGACAGCGAGTTCCCGATTCCCACCCTCTCAGACAGCGAGTTCCCGAATCCCACTCTGTCAGACAGCGAGTTCCTGATTCCCACCCTCTCAGACAGCGAGTTCCCGATTCCCACCACCCTCTCTGACAGCGAGTTCCCGATTCCCAACCCCCTCTCAGACAGTGAGCTCCCGATTCCCCCCCTCTCAGACAGCGATTTCCCGATTCCCACCACCGTCTCAGACAGCGAGTTCCCGATTCCCACCCTCTCAGACAGCGAGTTCCAGATTCCCAGCCTCTCAGACAGCGAGTTCCCGATTCCCACCACCGTCTCAGACAGCGCGTTCCCGATTCCCACCCTCTCAGGCAGCGAGTTCCCGATTCCCACCCTCTCAGACAGCGAGTTACCGATTCCCACCACCCTCTCTGACAGCGAGTTCCCGATTCCCAACCCCCTCTCAGACAGTGAGCTCCCGATTCCCCCCCTCTCAGACAGCGATTTCCCGATTCCCACCACCGTCTCAGACAGTGAGCTCCCGATTCCCCCCCTCTCAGACAGCGATTTCCCGATTCCCACCACCGTCTCAGACAGCGAGTTCCCGATTCCCACCCTCTCAGACAGCGAGTTCCAGATTCCCAGCCTCTCAGACAGCGAGTTCCCGATTCCCACCACCGTCTCAGACAGCGAGTTTCCGATTCCCACCCTCTCAGACAGCGAGTTTCCGATTCCCACCCTCTCACACAGCGAGTTCCCCATTCCCACCCTCTCAGACAGCGCGTTCCCGATTCCCACCCTCTCAGGCAGCGAGTTCCCGATTCCCACCCTCTCAGACAGCGAGTTACCGATTCCCACCCTCTCAGACAGCGAGTTCCCGATTCCCACCCTCTCAGACAGCGAGTTCCCGATTCCCACCATCCTCTCAGACAGCGAGTTCCCGATTCCCACCCTCTCAGACAGCGAGTTCCCGATTCCCACCATCCTCTCAGACAGCGAGTTCCCGATTCCCACCACCCTCTCAGACAGCGAGTTCCCGATTCCCACCCTCTCAGACAGCGAGTTCCCGATTCCCACCCACTCAGACAGCGAGTTCCCGATTCCCACCACCCTCTCAGACAGCGCGTTCCCGATCCCCACCCTGTCAGACTGCGAGTTCCCGAATCCCACCCTCTCAGACAGCGAGTTCCTGATTCCCACCCTCTCAGACAGCGAGTTCCCGATTCCCACCACCCTCTCTGACAGCGAATTCCCGATTCCCAACCCCCTCTCAGACAGTGAGCTCCCGATTCCCCCCCTCTCAGACAGCGATTTCCCGATTCCCACCACCGTCTCAGACAGCGAGTTCCTGATTCCCACCCTCTCAGACAGCGAGTTCCAGATTCCCAGCCTCTCAGACAGCGAGTTCCCGATTCCCACCACCGTCTCAGACAGCGAGTTTCCGATTCCCACCCTCTCAGACAGCGAGTTTCCGATTCCCACCCTCTCACACAGCGAGTTCCCCATTCCCACCCTCTCAGACAGCGCGTTCCCGATTCCCACCCTCTCAGGCAGCGAGTTCCCGATTCCCACCCTCTCAGACAGCGAGTTACCGATTCCCACCCTCTCAGACAGCGAGTTCCCGATTCCCACCCTCTCAGACAGCGAGTTCCCGATTCCCACCATCCTCTCAGACAGCGAGTTCCCGATTCCCACCCTCTCAGACAGCGAGTTCCCGATTCCCACCACCCTGTCAGGCAGCGAGTTCCCGATTCCCACCCTCTCAAACAGCGAGTTCCCGATTCCCACCCTCTCAGACAGCGAGTTCCCGATTCCCACACTCTCAGACAGCGGGTTCCCGATTCCCACCCTCTCAGACAGTGAGTTCCCGATTCCCACCACCCTGTCAGACAGCGAGTTCCCGATTCCCACCCTGTCAGACAGCGAGTTCCCGATTCCCACCACCCTCTCAGACAGCGAGTTCCCGATTCCCACCCTCTCAGACAGCGAGTTCCCGAATCCCACTCTCTCAGACAGCGAGTTCCTGATTCCCACCCTCTCAGACAGCGAGTTCCCGATTCCCACCACCCTCTCTGACAGCGAGTTCCCGATTCCCAACCCCCTCTCAGACAGTGAGCTCCCGATTCCCCCCCTCTCAGACAGCGATTTCCCGATTCCCACCACCGTCTCAGACAGCGAGTTCCCGATTCCCACCCTCTCAGACAGCGAGTTCCAGATTCCCAGCCTCTCAGACAGCGAGTTCCCGATTCCCACCACCGTCTCAGACAGCGAGTTTCCGATTCCCACCCTCTCAGACAGCGAGTTTCCGATTCCCACCCTCTCACACAGCGAGTTCCCCATTCCCACCCTCTCAGACAGCGCGTTCCCGATTCCCACCCTCTCAGGCAGCGAGTTCCCGATTCCCACCCTCTCAGACAGCGAGTTACCGATTCCCACCCTCTCAGACAGCGAGTTCCCGATTCCCACCCTCTCAGACAGCGAGTTCCCGATTCCCACCATCCTCTCAGACAGCGAGTTCCCGATTCCCACCCTCTCAGACAGCGAGTTCCCGATTCCCACCATCCTCTCAGACAGCGAGTTCCCGATTCCCACCACCCTCTCAGACAGCGAGTTCCCGATTCCCACCCTCTCAGACAGCGAGTTCCCGATTCCCACCCACTCAGACAGCGAGTTCCCGATTCCCACCACCCTCTCAGACAGCGCGTTCCCGATCCCCACCCTGTCAGACTGCGAGTTCCCGAATCCCACCCTCTCAGACAGCGAGTTCCTGATTCCCACCCTCTCAGACAGCGAGTTCCCGATTCCCACCACCCTCTCTGACAGCGAATTCCCGATTCCCAACCCCCTCTCAGACAGTGAGCTCCCGATTCCCCCCCTCTCAGACAGCGATTTCCCGATTCCCACCACCGTCTCAGACAGCGAGTTCCTGATTCCCACCCTCTCAGACAGCGAGTTCCAGATTCCCAGCCTCTCAGACAGCGAGTTCCCGATTCCCACCACCGTCTCAGACAGCGAGTTTCCGATTCCCACCCTCTCAGACAGCGAGTTTCCGATTCCCACCCTCTCACACAGCGAGTTCCCCATTCCCACCCTCTCAGACAGCGCGTTCCCGATTCCCACCCTCTCAGGCAGCGAGTTCCCGATTCCCACCCTCTCAGACAGCGAGTTACCGATTCCCACCCTCTCAGACAGCGAGTTCCCGATTCCCACCCTCTCAGACAGCGAGTTCCCGATTCCCACCATCCTCTCAGACAGCGAGTTCCCGATTCCCACCCTCTCAGACAGCGAGTTCCCGATTCCCACCACCCTGTCAGGCAGCGAGTTCCCGATTCCCACCCTCTCAAACAGCGAGTTCCCGATTCCCACCCTCTCAGACAGCGAGTTCCCGATTCCCACACTCTCAGACAGCGGGTTCCCGATTCCCACCCTCTCAGACAGTGAGTTCCCGATTCCCACCACCCTGTCAGACAGCGAGTTCCCGATTCCCACCCTGTCAGACAGCGAGTTCCCGATTCCCACCACCCTCTCAGACAGCGAGTTCCCGATTCCCACCCTCTCAGACAGCGAGTTCCCGAATCCCACTCTCTCAGACAGCGAGTTCCTGATTCCCACCCTCTCAGACAGCGAGTTCCCGATTCCCACCACCCTCTCTGACAGCGAGTTCCCGATTCCCAACCCCCTCTCAGACAGTGAGCTCCCGATTCCCCCCCTCTCAGACAGCGATTTCCCGATTCCCACCACCGTCTCAGACAGCGAGTTCCCGATTCCCACCCTCTCAGACAGCGAGTTCCAGATTCCCAGCCTCTCAGACAGCGAGTTCCCGATTCCCACCACCGTCTCAGACAGCGCGTTCCCGATTCCCACCCTCTCAGGCAGCGAGTTCCCGATTCCCACCCTCTCAGACAGCGAGTTACCGATTCCCACCACCCTCTCTGACAGCGAGTTCCCGATTCCCAACCCCCTCTCAGACAGTGAGCTCCCGATTCCCCCCCTCTCAGACAGCGAGTTCCAGATTCCCAGCCTCTCAGACAGCGAGTTCCCGATTCCCACCACCGTCTCAGACAGCGAGTTTCCGATTCCCACCCTCTCAGACAGCGAGTTTCCGATTCCCACCCTCTCACACAGCGAGTTCCCCATTCCCACCCTCTCAGACAGCGCGTTCCCGATTCCCACCCTCTCAGGCAGCGAGTTCCCGATTCCCACCCTCTCAGACAGCGAGTTACCGATTCCCACCCTCTCAGACAGCGAGTTCCCGATTCCCACCCTCTCAGACAGCGAGTTCCCGATTCCCACCATCCTCTCAGACAGCGAGTTCCCGATTCCCACCCTCTCAGACAGCGAGTTCCCGATTCCCACCACCCTGTCAGGCAGCGAGTTCCCGATTCCCACCCTCTCAAACAGCGAGTTCCCGATTCCCACCGTCTCAGACAGCGAGTTCCCAATTCCCACCCTCTCAGACAGCGAGTTCCCGATTCCCACCCTCTCAGACAGCGGGTTCCCGATTCCCACCCTCTCAGACAGTGAGTTCCCGATTCCCACCACCCTGTCAGACAGCGAGTTCCCGATTCCCACCCTGTCAGACAGCGAGTTCCCGATTCCCACCCTCTCAGACAGCGAGTTCCCGATTCCCACCCTCTCAGACAGCGAGTTCCCGATTCCCACCATCCTCTCAGACAGCGAGTTCCCGATTCCCACCCTCTCAGACAGCGAGTTCCCGATTCCCACCACCCTGTCAGGCAGCGAGTTCCCGATTCCCACCCTCTCAAACAGCGAGTTCCCGATTCCCACCCTCTCAGACAGCGGGTTCCCGATTCCCACCCTCTCAGACAGTGAGTTCCCGATTCCCACCACCCTGTCAGACAGCGAGTTCCCGATTCCCACCCTGTCAGACAGCGAGTTCCCGATTCCCACCACCCTCTCAGACAGCGAGTTCCCGATTCCCACCCTCTCAGACAGCGAGTTCCCGATTCCCACCCACTCAGACAGCGAGTTCCCGATTCCCACCACCCTCTCAGACAGCGAGTTCCCGATCCCCACCCTGTCAGACTGCGAGTTCCCGAATCCCACCCTCTCAGACAGCGAGTTCCTGATTCCCACCCTCTCAGACAGCGAGTTCCCGATTCCCACCACCCTCTCTGACAGCGAGTTCCCGATTCCCAACCCCCTCTCAGACAGTGAGCTCCCGATTCCCCCCCTCTCAGACAGCGATTTCCCGATTCCCACCACCGTCTCAGACAGCGAGTTCCCGATTCCCACCCTCTCAGACAGCGAGTTCCAGATTCCCAGCCTCTCAGACAGCGAGTTCCCGATTCCCACCACCGTCTCAGACAGCGAGTTTCCGATTCCCACCCTCTCAGACAGCGAGTTTCCGATTCCCACCCTCTCACACAGCGAGTTCCCCATTCCCACCCTCTCAGACAGCGCGTTCCCGATTCCCACCCTCTCAGGCAGCGAGTTCCCGATTCCCACCTTCTCAGACAGCGAGTTACCGATTCCCACCCTCTCAGACAGCGAGTTCCCGATTCCCACCCTCTCAGACAGCGAGTTCCCGATTCCCACCATCCTCTCAGACAGCGAGTTCCCGATTCCCACCCTCTCAGACAGCGAGTTCCCGATTCCCACCACCCTGTCAGGCAGCGAGTTCCCGATTCCCACCCTCTCAAACAGCGAGTTCCCGATTCCCACCCTCTCAGACAGCGAGTTCCCGATTCCCACCCTCTCAGACAGCGGGTTCCCGATTCCCACCCTCTCAGACAGTGAGTTCCCGATTCCCACCACCCTGTCAGACAGCGAGTTCCCGATTCCCACCCTGTCAGACAGCGAGTTCCCGATTCCCACCACCCTCTCAGACAGCGAGTTCCCGATTCCCACCCTCTCAGACAGCGAGTTCCCGAATCCCACTCTCTCAGACAGCGAGTTCCTGATTCCCACCCTCTCAGACAGCGAGTTCCCGATTCCCACCACCCTCTCTGACAGCGAGTTCCCGATTCCCAACCCCCTCTCAGACAGTGAGCTCCCGATTCCCCCCCTCTCAGACAGCGATTTCCCGATTCCCACCACCGTCTCAGACAGCGAGTTCCCGATTCCCACCCTCTCAGACAGCGAGTTCCAGATTCCTAGCCTCTCAGACAGCGAGTTCCCGATTCCCACCACCGTCTCAGACAGCGCGTTCCCGATTCCCACCCTCTCAGGCAGCGAGTTCCCGATTCCCACCCTCTCAGACAGCGAGTTACCGATTCCCACCCTCTCAGACAGCGAGTTCCCGATTCCCACCCTCTCAGACAGCGAGTTCCCGATTCCCACCATCCTCTCAGACAGCGAGTTCCCGATTCCCACCCTCTCAGACAGCGAGTTTCCGATTCCCACCACCCTGTCAGGCAGCGAGTTCCCGATTCCCACCATCTCAAACAGCGAGTTCCAGAATCCCAGCCTCTCAGACAGCGAGTTCCCGATTCCCACCACCGTCTCAGACAGCGAGTTTCTGATTCCCACCCTCTCAGACAGCGAGTTTCCGATTCCCACCCTCTCACACAGCGAGTTCCCCATTCCCACCCTCTCAGACAGCGCGTTCCCGATTCCCACCCTCTCAGGCAGCGAGTTCCCGATTCCCACCCTCTCAAACAGCGAGTTCCCGATTCCCACCCTCTCAGACAGCGAGTTCCCGATTCCCACACTCTCAGACAGCGGGTTCCCGATTCCCACCCTCTCAGACAGTGAGTTCCCGATTCCCACCACCCTGTCAGACAGCGAGTTCCCGATTCCCACCCTGTCAGACAGCGAGTTCCCGATTCCCACCACCCTCTCAGACAGCGAGTTCCCGATTCCCACCCTCTCAGACAGCGAGTTCCCGAATCCCACTCTCTCAGACAGCGAGTTCCTGATTCCCACCCTCTCAGACAGCGAGTTCCCGATTCCCACCACCCTCTCTGACAGCGAGTTCCCGATTCCCAACCCCCTCTCAGACAGTGAGCTCCCGATTCCCCCCCTCTCAGACAGCGATTTCCCGATTCCCACCACCGTCTCAGACAGCGAGTTCCCGATTCCCACCCTCTCAGACAGCGAGTTCCAGATTCCCAGCCTCTCAGACAGCGAGTTCCCGATTCCCACCACCGTCTCAGACAGCGCGTTCCCGATTCCCACCCTCTCAGGCAGCGAGTTCCCGATTCCCACCCTCTCAGACAGCGAGTTACCGATTCCCACCACCCTCTCTGACAGCGAGTTCCCGATTCCCAACCCCCTCTCAGACAGTGAGCTCCCGATTCCCCCCCTCTCAGACAGCGAGTTCCAGATTCCCAGCCTCTCAGACAGCGAGTTCCCGATTCCCACCACCGTCTCAGACAGCGAGTTTCCGATTCCCACCCTCTCAGACAGCGAGTTTCCGATTCCCACCCTCTCACACAGCGAGTTCCCCATTCCCACCCTCTCAGACAGCGCGTTCCCGATTCCCACCCTCTCAGGCAGCGAGTTCCCGATTCCCACCCTCTCAGACAGCGAGTTACCGATTCCCACCCTCTCAGACAGCGAGTTCCCGATTCCCACCCTCTCAGACAGCGAGTTCCCGATTCCCACCATCCTCTCAGACAGCGAGTTCCCGATTCCCACCCTCTCAGACAGCGAGTTCCCGATTCCCACCACCCTGTCAGGCAGCGAGTTCCCGATTCCCACCCTCTCAAACAGCGAGTTCCCGATTCCCACCGTCTCAGACAGCGAGTTCCCAATTCCCACCCTCTCAGACAGCGAGTTCCCGATTCCCACCCTCTCAGACAGCGGGTTCCCGATTCCCACCCTCTCAGACAGTGAGTTCCCGATTCCCACCACCCTGTCAGACAGCGAGTTCCCGATTCCCACCCTGTCAGACAGCGAGTTCCCGATTCCCACCCTCTCAGACAGCGAGTTCCCGATTCCCACCCTCTCAGACAGCGAGTTCCCGATTCCCACCATCCTCTCAGACAGCGAGTTCCCGATTCCCACCCTCTCAGACAGCGAGTTCCCGATTCCCACCACCCTGTCAGGCAGCGAGTTCCCGATTCCCACCCTCTCAAACAGCGAGTTCCCGATTCCCACCCTCTCAGACAGCGGGTTCCCGATTCCCACCCTCTCAGACAGTGAGTTCCCGATTCCCACCACCCTGTCAGACAGCGAGTTCCCGATTCCCACCCTGTCAGACAGCGAGTTCCCGATTCCCACCACCCTCTCAGACAGCGAGTTCCCGATTCCCACCCTCTCAGACAGCGAGTTCCCGATTCCCACCCACTCAGACAGCGAGTTCCCGATTCCCACCACCCTCTCAGACAGCGAGTTCCCGATCCCCACCCTGTCAGACTGCGAGTTCCCGAATCCCACCCTCTCAGACAGCGAGTTCCTGATTCCCACCCTCTCAGACAGCGAGTTCCCGATTCCCACCACCCTCTCTGACAGCGAGTTCCCGATTCCCAACCCCCTCTCAGACAGTGAGCTCCCGATTCCCCCCCTCTCAGACAGCGATTTCCCGATTCCCACCACCGTCTCAGACAGCGAGTTCCCGATTCCCACCCTCTCAGACAGCGAGTTCCAGATTCCCAGCCTCTCAGACAGCGAGTTCCCGATTCCCACCACCGTCTCAGACAGCGAGTTTCCGATTCCCACCCTCTCAGACAGCGAGTTTCCGATTCCCACCCTCTCACACAGCGAGTTCCCCATTCCCACCCTCTCAGACAGCGCGTTCCCGATTCCCACCCTCTCAGGCAGCGAGTTCCCGATTCCCACCTTCTCAGACAGCGAGTTACCGATTCCCACCCTCTCAGACAGCGAGTTCCCGATTCCCACCCTCTCAGACAGCGAGTTCCCGATTCCCACCATCCTCTCAGACAGCGAGTTCCCGATTCCCACCCTCTCAGACAGCGAGTTCCCGATTCCCACCACCCTGTCAGGCAGCGAGTTCCCGATTCCCACCCTCTCAAACAGCGAGTTCCCGATTCCCACCCTCTCAGACAGCGAGTTCCCGATTCCCACCCTCTCAGACAGCGGGTTCCCGATTCCCACCCTCTCAGACAGTGAGTTCCCGATTCCCACCACCCTGTCAGACAGCGAGTTCCCGATTCCCACCCTGTCAGACAGCGAGTTCCCGATTCCCACCACCCTCTCAGACAGCGAGTTCCCGATTCCCACCCTCTCAGACAGCGAGTTCCCGAATCCCACTCTCTCAGACAGCGAGTTCCTGATTCCCACCCTCTCAGACAGCGAGTTCCCGATTCCCACCACCCTCTCTGACAGCGAGTTCCCGATTCCCAACCCCCTCTCAGACAGTGAGCTCCCGATTCCCCCCCTCTCAGACAGCGATTTCCCGATTCCCACCACCGTCTCAGACAGCGAGTTCCCGATTCCCACCCTCTCAGACAGCGAGTTCCAGATTCCTAGCCTCTCAGACAGCGAGTTCCCGATTCCCACCACCGTCTCAGACAGCGCGTTCCCGATTCCCACCCTCTCAGGCAGCGAGTTCCCGATTCCCACCCTCTCAGACAGCGAGTTACCGATTCCCACCCTCTCAGACAGCGAGTTCCCGATTCCCACCCTCTCAGACAGCGAGTTCCCGATTCCCACCATCCTCTCAGACAGCGAGTTCCCGATTCCCACCCTCTCAGACAGCGAGTTTCCGATTCCCACCACCCTGTCAGGCAGCGAGTTCCCGATTCCCACCATCTCAAACAGCGAGTTCCAGAATCCCAGCCTCTCAGACAGCGAGTTCCCGATTCCCACCACCGTCTCAGACAGCGAGTTTCCGATTCCCACCCTCTCAGACAGCGAGTTTCCGATTCCCACCCTCTCACACAGCGAGTTCCCCATTCCCACCCTCTCAGACAGCGCGTTCCCGATTCCCACCCTCTCAGGCAGCGAGTTCCCGATTCCCACCCTCTCAGACAGCGAGTTACCGATTCCCACCCTCTCAGACAGCGAGTTCCCGATTCCCACCCTCTCAGACAGCGAGTTCCCGATTCCCACCATCCTCTCAGACAGCGAGTTCCCGATTCCCACCCTCTCAGACAGCGAGTTCCCGATTCCCACCACCCTGTCAGGCAGCGAGTTCCCGATTCCCACCCTCTCAAACAGCGAGTTCCCAATTCCCACCGTCTCAGACAGCGAGTTCCCGATTCCCACCCTCTCAGACAGCGAGTTCCCGATTCCCACCCTCTCAGACAGCGGCTTCCCGATTCCCACCCTCTCAGAGAGTGAGTTCCCGATTCCCACCACCCTGTCAGACAGCGAGTTCCCCATTCCCACCCCCTCTCAGACAGCGAGTTCCCGATTCCAACCCTCTCAGACAGCGAGTTCCCCATTCCCACCACCCTCTCAGACAGCGAGTTCCTGATTCCCACCCTCTCAGACAGCTAGTTCCCGATTCCCACCCTCTCAGACAGCGAGTTCCCGATTCCCACCCTCTCAAACAGCGAGTTCCTGATTCCCACCCTCTCAGACAGCGAGTTCCCGATTCCAACCACCCTCTCAGACAGCGAGTTCCCGATTCCCACCCTCTCAGACAGCCAGCTCCTGATTCCCACCCTCTCAGACAGCGAGTTCCCTATTCCCACCACCCTCTCTGACAGCGAGTTCCTGATTCCCACCCCCCTCTCAGACAGCGAGTTCCCGATTCCCACCCTCTCAGACAGCGAGCTCCGGATTCCCACCCTCTCAGACAGCGAGTTCCCGATTCCCACCACCCTCTCAGACAGCGAGTTCCCGATTCTCACCCTCTCAGACAGCGAGTTCCCGATTCCCATCCTCTCAGATAGCGAGTTCCCGATTCCCACCCTCTCAGACAGCGAGTTCCCGATTCCCACCCTCTCAGACAGCGAGTTCCCGATTCCCACCACCCTCTCAGACAGGTAGTTCCCGATTCCCACTCTCTCAGACAGCGAGTTCCCGATTCCCACCCTCTCAGACAGCGAGTTCCCGATTCCCACCCTCTCAGTCAGCGAGTACCCGTTTCCCACCCTCTCAGACAGCGAGTTCCCGATTCCCACCCTCTCAGACAGCGAGTTACCGATTCCCACCCTCTCAGACAGCGAGTTCCCGATTCCCACCCTCTCAGACAGCGAGTTCCCGATTCCCACCATCCTCTCAGACAGCGAGTTCCCGATTCCCACCCTCTCAGACAGCGAGTTCCCGATTCCCACCACCCTGTCAGGCAGCGAGTTCCCGATTCCCACCCTCTCAAACAGCGAGTTCCCGATTCCCACCCTCTCAGACAGCGAGTTCCCGATTCCCACCCTCTCAGACAGCGGGTTCCCGATTCCCACCCTCTCAGACAGTGAGTTCCCGATTCCCACCACCCTGTCAGACAGCGAGTTCCCGATTCCCACCCTGTCAGACAGCGAGTTCCCGATTCCCACCACCCTCTCAGACAGCGAGTTCCCGATTCCCACCCTCTCAGACAGCGAGTTCCCGAATCCCACTCTCTCAGACAGCGAGTTCCTGATTCCCACCCTCTCAGACAGCGAGTTCCCGATTCCCACCACCCTCTCTGACAGCGAGTTCCCGATTCCCAACCCCCTCTCAGACAGTGAGCTCCCGATTCCCCCCCTCTCAGACAGCGATTTCCCGATTCCCACCACCGTCTCAGACAGCGAGTTCCCGATTCCCACCCTCTCAGACAGCGAGTTCCAGATTCCTAGCCTCTCAGACAGCGAGTTCCCGATTCCCACCACCGTCTCAGACAGCGCGTTCCCGATTCCCACCCTCTCAGGCAGCGAGTTCCCGATTCCCACCCTCTCAGACAGCGAGTTACCGATTCCCACCCTCTCAGACAGCGAGTTCCCGATTCCCACCCTCTCAGACAGCGAGTTCCCGATTCCCACCATCCTCTCAGACAGCGAGTTCCCGATTCCCACCCTCTCAGACAGCGAGTTTCCGATTCCCACCACCCTGTCAGGCAGCGAGTTCCCGATTCCCACCATCTCAAACAGCGAGTTCCAGATTCCCAGCCTCTCAGACAGCGAGTTCCCGATTCCCACCACCGTCTCAGACAGCGAGTTTCCGATTCCCACCCTCTCAGACAGCGAGTTTCCGATTCCCACCCTCTCACACAGCGAGTTCCCCATTCCCACCCTCTCAGACAGCGCGTTCCCGATTCCCACCCTCTCAGGCAGCGAGTTCCCGATTCCCACCCTCTCAGACAGCGAGTTACCGATTCCCACCCTCTCAGACAGCGAGTTCCCGATTCCCACCCTCTCAGACAGCGAGTTCCCGATTCCCACCATCCTCTCAGACAGCGAGTTCCCGATTCCCACCCTCTCAGACAGCGAGTTCCCGATTCCCACCACCCTGTCAGGCAGCGAGTTCCCGATTCCCACCCTCTCAAACAGCGAGTTCCCAATTCCCACCGTCTCAGACAGCGAGTTCCCGATTCCCACCCTCTCAGACAGCGAGTTCCCGATTCCCACCCTCTCAGACAGCGGCTTCCCGATTCCCACCCTCTCAGAGAGTGAGTTCCCGATTCCCACCACCCTGTCAGACAGCGAGTTCCCCATTCCCACCCCCTCTCAGACAGCGAGTTCCCGATTCCAACCCTCTCAGACAGCGAGTTCCCCATTCCCACCACCCTCTCAGACAGCGAGTTCCTGATTCCCACCCTCTCAGACAGCTAGTTCCCGATTCCCACCCTCTCAGACAGCGAGTTCCCGATTCCCACCCTCTCAGACAGCGAGTTCCTGATTCCCACCCTCTCAGACAGCGAGTTCCCGATTCCAACCACCCTCTCAGACAGCGAGTTCCCGATTCCCACCCTCTCAGACAGCCAGCTCCTGATTCCCACCCTCTCAGACAGCGAGTTCCCTATTCCCACCACCCTCTCTGACAGCGAGTTCCTGATTCCCACCCCCCTCTCAGACAGCGAGTTCCCGATTCCCACCCTCTCAGACAGCGAGCTCCGGATTCCCACCCTCTCAGACAGCGAGTTCCCGATTCCCACCACCCTCTCAGACAGCGAGTTCCCGATTCTCACCCTCTCAGACAGCGAGTTCCCGATTCCCATCCTCTCAGATAGCGAGTTCCCGATTCCCACCCTCTCAGACAGCGAGTTCCCGATTCCCACCCTCTCAGACAGCGAGTTCCCGATTCCCACCACCCTCTCAGACAGGTAGTTCCCGATTCCCACTCTCTCAGACAGCGAGTTCCCGATTCCCACCCTCTCAGACAGCGAGTTCCCGATTCCCACCCTCTCAGTCAGCGAGTACCCGTTTCCCACCCTCTCAGACAGCGAGTTCCCGATTCCCACCCTCTCAGACAGCGAGTTCCCGATTCCCACCACCCTCTCAGACAGCGAGTTCCCGATTCCCACCCTCTCAGACAGCGAGTTCCCGATTCCCACCACCCTCTCAGGCAGCGAGTTCACGATTCCCACCACCCTCTCAGACACCAAGTTCCCGATTCCCACCCTCTCAGACAGCGAGTTCCCGATTCCCATCCTCTCAGACAGCGAGTTCCCGATTCCCAACTCCCTCTCAGACAGCGAGTTCCCGATTCCCACCACCCTCTCAGACAGCGAGTTCCCGATTCCCACCCTCTCAGACAGCGAGTTCCCGATTCCCACCCTCTCAGACAGCGGGTTCCCGATTCCCACCCTCTCAGACAGTGAGTTCCCGATTCCCACCACCCTGTCAGACAGCGAGTTCCCAATTCCCACCCCCTCTCAGACAGCGAGTTCCCGATTCCAACCCTCTCAGACAGCGAGTTCCCCATTCCCACCACCCTCTCAGACAGCGAGTTCCTGATTCCCACCCTCTCAGACAGCGAGTTCCCGATTCCCACCCTCTCAGACAGCGAGTTCCCGATTCCCACCCTCTCAGACAGTGAGTTCCCGATTCCCACCACCCTGTCAGACAGCGAGTTCCCGATTCCCACCCTGTCAGACAGCGAGTTCCTGATTCCCACCCTCTCAGACAGCGAGTTCCCGATTCCCACCGTCTCAGACAGCGAGTTCCCGATTCCCAGCCTCTCAGACAGCGAGTTCACGATTCCCACCCTCTCAGACAGCGAGTTCCCGATTCCCATCCTCTCAGACAGCGAGTTCCCGATTCCCAACTCCCTCTCAGACAGCGAGCTCCCGATTCCCACCCTCTCAGACAGCGAGTTCCCGATTCCCACTCTCTCAGACAGCGAGTTCCCGATTCCCATCCTCTCAGACAGCGAGTTCCCGATTCCCAACTCCCTCTCAGACAGCGAGTTCCCGATTCCCACCACCCTCTCAGACAGGGAGTTCCCGATTCCCACTCTCTCAGACAGCGAGTTCCCGATTCCCACCCTCTCAGACAGCGAGTTCCCGATTCCCACCCTCTCAGTCAGCGAGTACCCGTTTCCCACCCTCTCAGACAGCGAGTTCCCGATTCCCACCCTCTCAGACAGCGAGTTCCCGATTCCCACCACCCTCTCAGACAGCGAGTTCCCGATTCCCACCCTCTCAGACAGCGAGTTCCCGATTCCCACCACCCTCTCAGGCAGCGAGTTCACGATTCCCACCACCCTCTCAGACACCAAGTTCCCGATTCCCACCCTCTCAGACAGCGAGTTCCCGATTCCCACCACCCTCTCAGGCAGCGAGTTCACGATTCCCACCACCCTCTCAGACACCAAGTTCCCGATTCCCACCCTCTCAGACAGCGAGTTCCCGATTCCCAACTCCCTCTCACACAGCGAGTTCCCGATTCCCACCACCCTCTCAGACAGCGAGTTCCCGATTCCCACCCTCTCAGACAGCGAGTTCCCGATTCCCACCCTCTCAGACAGCGGGTTCCCGATTCCCACCCTCTCAGACAGTGAGTTCCCGATTCCCACCACCCTGTCAGACAGCGGGTTCCCCATTCCCACCCCCTCTCTGACAGCGAGTTCCCGATTCCAACCCTCTCAGACAGCGAGTTCCCCATTCCCACCACCCTCTCAGACAGCGAGTTCCTGATTCCCACCCTCTCAGACAGCGAGTTCCCGATTCCCACCCTCTCAGACAGCGAGTTCCCGATTCCCACCCTCTCAGACAGTGAGTTCCCGATTCCCACCACCCTGTCAGACAGCGAGTTCCCGATTCCCACCCTGTCAGACAGCGAGTTCCTGATTCCCACCCTCTCAGACAGCGAGTTCCCGATTCCCACCGTCTCAGACAGCGAGTTCCCGATTCCCAGCCTCTCAGACAGCGAGTTCACGATTCCCACCCTCTCAGACAGCGAGTTCCCGATTCCCATCCTCTCAGACAGCGAGTTCCCGATTCCCAACTCCCTCTCAGACAGCGAGTTCCCGATTCCCACCCTCTCAGACAGCGAGTTCCCGATTCCCACCATCCTCTCAGACAGCGAGTTCCCGATTCCCACCCTCTCAGACAGCGAGTTCCCGATTCCCACCACCCTGTCAGGCAGCGAGTTCCCGATTCCCACCCTCTCAAACAGCGAGTTCCCAATTCCCACCGTCTCAGACAGCGAGTTCCCGATTCCCACCCTCTCAGACAGCGAGTTGCCGATTCCCACCCTCTCAGACAGCGGCTTCCCGATTCCCACCCTCTCAGAGAGTGAGTTCCCGATTCCCACCACCCTGTCAGACAGCGAGTTCCCCATTCCCACCCCCTCTCAGACAGCGAGTTCCCGATTCCAACCCTCTCAGACAGCGAGTTCCCCATTCCCACCACCCTCTCAGACAGCGAGTTCCTGATTCCCACCCTCTCAGACAGCTAGTTCCCGATTCCCACCCTCTCAGACAGCGAGTTCCCGATTCCCACCCTCTCAGACAGCGAGTTCCTGATTCCCACCCTCTCAGACAGCGAGTTCCCGATTCCAACCACCCTCTCAGACAGCGAGTTCCCGATTCCCACCCTCTCAGACAGCCAGCTCCTGATTCCCACCCTCTCAGACAGCGAGTTCCCTATTCCCACCACCCTCTCTGACAGCGAGTTCCTGATTCCCACCCACCTCTCAGACAGCGAGTTCCCGATTCCCACCCTCTCAGACAGCGAGCTCCGGATTCCCACCCTCTCAGACAGCGAGTTCCCGATTCCCACCACCCTCTCAGACAGCGAGTTCCCGATTCCCATCCTCTCAGATAGCGAGTTCCCGATTCCCACCCTCTCAGACAGCGAGTTCCCGATTCCCATCCTCTCAGATAGCGAGTTCCCGATTCCCACCCTCTCAGACAGCGAGTTCCCGATTCCCACCCTCTCAGACAGCGAGTTCCCGATTCCCACCACCCTCTCAGACAGGTAGTTCCCGATTCCCACTCTCTCAGACAGCGAGTTCCCGATTCCCACCCTCTCAGACAGCGAGTTCCCGATTCCCACCCTCTCAGTCAGCGAGTACCCGTTTCCCACCCTCTCAGACAGCGAGTTCCCGATTCCCACCCTCTCAGACAGCGAGTTACCGATTCCCACCCTCTCAGACAGCGAGTTCCCGATTCCCACCCTCTCAGACTGCGAGTTCCCGATTCCCACCATCCTCTCAGACAGCGAGTTCCCGATTCCCACCCTCTCAGACAGCGAGTTCCCGATTCCCACCACCCTGTCAGGCAGCGAGTTCCCGATTCCCACCCTCTCAAACAGCGAGTTCCCGATTCCCACCCTCTCAGACAGCGAGTTCCCGATTCCCACCCTCTCAGACAGCGGGTTCCCGATTCCCACCCTCTCAGACAGTGAGTTCCCGATTCCCACCACCCTGTCAGACAGCGAGTTCCCGATTCCCACCCTGTCAGACAGCGAGTTCCCGATTCCCACCACCCTCTCAGACAGCGAGTTCCCGATTCCCACCCTCTCAGACAGCGAGTTCCCGAATCCCACTCTCTCAGACAGCGAGTTCCTGATTCCCACCCTCTCAGACAGCGAGTTCCCGATTCCCACCACCCTCTCTGACAGCGAGTTCCCGATTCCCAACCCCCTCTCAGACAGTGAGCTCCCGATTCCCCCCCTCTCAGACAGCGATTTCCCGATTCCCACCACCGTCTCAGACAGCGAGTTCCCGATTCCCACCCTCTCAGACAGCGAGTTCCAGATTCCTAGCCTCTCAGACAGCGAGTTCCCGATTCCCACCACCGTCTCAGACAGCGCGTTCCCGATTCCCACCCTCTCAGGCAGCGAGTTCCCGATTCCCACCCTCTCAGACAGCGAGTTACCGATTCCCACCCTCTCAGACAGCGAGTTCCCGATTCCCACCCTCTCAGACAGCGAGTTCCCGATTCCCACCATCCTCTCAGACAGCGAGTTCCCGATTCCCACCCTCTCAGACAGCGAGTTTCCGATTCCCACCACCCTGTCAGGCAGCGAGTTCCCGATTCCCACCATCTCAAACAGCGAGTTCCAGATTCCCAGCCTCTCAGACAGCGAGTTCCCGATTCCCACCACCGTCTCAGACAGCGAGTTTCCGATTCCCACCCTCTCAGACAGCGAGTTTCCGATTCCCACCCTCTCACACAGCGAGTTCCCCATTCCCACCCTCTCAGACAGCGCGTTCCCGATTCCCACCCTCTCAGGCAGCGAGTTCCCGATTCCCACCCTCTCAGACAGCGAGTTACCGATTCCCACCCTCTCAGACAGCGAGTTCCCGATTCCCACCCTCTCAGACAGCGAGTTCCCGATTCCCACCATCCTCTCAGACAGCGAGTTCCCGATTCCCACCCTCTCAGACAGCGAGTTCCCGATTCCCACCACCCTGTCAGGCAGCGAGTTCCCGATTCCCACCCTCTCAAACAGCGAGTTCCCAATTCCCACCGTCTCAGACAGCGAGTTCCCGATTCCCACCCTCTCAGACAGCGAGTTCCCGATTCCCACCCTCTCAGACAGCGGCTTCCCGATTCCCACCCTCTCAGAGAGTGAGTTCCCGATTCCCACCACCCTGTCAGACAGCGAGTTCCCCATTCCCACCCCCTCTCAGACAGCGAGTTCCCGATTCCAACCCTCTCAGACAGCGAGTTCCCCATTCCCACCACCCTCTCAGACAGCGAGTTCCTGATTCCCACCCTCTCAGACAGCTAGTTCCCGATTCCCACCCTCTCAGACAGCGAGTTCCCGATTCCCACCCTCTCAGACAGCGAGTTCCTGATTCCCACCCTCTCAGACAGCGAGTTCCCGATTCCAACCACCCTCTCAGACAGCGAGTTCCCGATTCCCACCCTCTCAGACAGCCAGCTCCTGATTCCCACCCTCTCAGACAGCGAGTTCCCTATTCCCACCACCCTCTCTGACAGCGAGTTCCTGATTCCCACCCCCCTCTCAGACAGCGAGTTCCCGATTCCCACCCTCTCAGACAGCGAGCTCCGGATTCCCACCCTCTCAGACAGCGAGTTCCCGATTCCCACCACCCTCTCAGACAGCGAGTTCCCGATTCTCACCCTCTCAGACAGCGAGTTCCCGATTCCCATCCTCTCAGATAGCGAGTTCCCGATTCCCACCCTCTCAGACAGCGAGTTCCCGATTCCCACCCTCTCAGACAGCGAGTTCCCGATTCCCACCACCCTCTCAGACAGGTAGTTCCCGATTCCCACTCTCTCAGACAGCGAGTTCCCGATTCCCACCCTCTCAGACAGCGAGTTCCCGATTCCCACCCTCTCAGTCAGCGAGTACCCGTTTCCCACCCTCTCAGACAGCGAGTTCCCGATTCCCACCCTCTCAGACAGCGAGTTCCCGATTCCCACCACCCTCTCAGACAGCGAGTTCCCGATTCCCACCCTCTCAGACAGCGAGTTCCCGATTCCCACCACCCTCTCAGGCAGCGAGTTCACGATTCCCACCACCCTCTCAGACACCAAGTTCCCGATTCCCACCCTCTCAGACAGCGAGTTCCCGATTCCCATCCTCTCAGACAGCGAGTTCCCGATTCCCAACTCCCTCTCAGACAGCGAGTTCCCGATTCCCACCACCCTCTCAGACAGCGAGTTCCCGATTCCCACCCTCTCAGACAGCGAGTTCCCGATTCCCACCCTCTCAGACAGCGGGTTCCCGATTCCCACCCTCTCAGACAGTGAGTTCCCGATTCCCACCACCCTGTCAGACAGCGAGTTCCCAATTCCCACCCCCTCTCAGACAGCGAGTTCCCGATTCCAACCCTCTCAGACAGCGAGTTCCCCATTCCCACCACCCTCTCAGACAGCGAGTTCCTGATTCCCACCCTCTCAGACAGCGAGTTCCCGATTCCCACCCTCTCAGACAGCGAGTTCCCGATTCCCACCCTCTCAGACAGTGAGTTCCCGATTCCCACCACCCTGTCAGACAGCGAGTTCCCGATTCCCACCCTGTCAGACAGCGAGTTCCTGATTCCCACCCTCTCAGACAGCGAGTTCCCGATTCCCACCGTCTCAGACAGCGAGTTCCCGATTCCCAGCCTCTCAGACAGCGAGTTCACGATTCCCACCCTCTCAGACAGCGAGTTCCCGATTCCCATCCTCTCAGACAGCGAGTTCCCGATTCCCAACTCCCTCTCAGACAGCGAGCTCCCGATTCCCACCCTCTCAGACAGCGAGTTCCCGATTCCCACTCTCTCAGACAGCGAGTTCCCGATTCCCATCCTCTCAGACAGCGAGTTCCCGATTCCCAACTCCCTCTCAGACAGCGAGTTCCCGATTCCCACCACCCTCTCAGACAGGGAGTTCCCGATTCCCACTCTCTCAGACAGCGAGTTCCCGATTCCCACCCTCTCAGACAGCGAGTTCCCGATTCCCACCCTCTCAGTCAGCGAGTACCCGTTTCCCACCCTCTCAGACAGCGAGTTCCCGATTCCCACCCTCTCAGACAGCGAGTTCCCGATTCCCACCACCCTCTCAGACAGCGAGTTCCCGATTCCCACCCTCTCAGACAGCGAGTTCCCGATTCCCACCACCCTCTCAGGCAGCGAGTTCACGATTCCCACCACCCTCTCAGACACCAAGTTCCCGATTCCCACCCTCTCAGACAGCGAGTTCCCGATTCCCATCCTCTCAGACAGCGAGTTCCCGATTCCCAACTCCCTCTCAGACAGCGAGTTCCCGATTCCCACCACCCTCTCAGACAGCGAGTTCCCGATTCCCACCCTCTCAGACAGCGAGTTCCCGATTCCCACCCTCTCAGACAGCGGGTTCCCGATTCCCACCCTCTCAGACAGTGAGTTCCCGATTCCCACCACCCTGTCAGACAGCGAGTTCCCCATTCCCACCCCCTCTCAGACAGCGAGTTCCCGATTCCAACCCTCTCAGACAGCGAGTTCCCCATTCCCACCACCCTCTCAGACAGCGAGTTCCTGATTCCCACCCTCTCAGACAGCGAGTTCCCGATTCCCACCCTCTCAGACAGCGAGTTCCCGATTCCCACCCTCTCAGACAGTGAGTTCCCGATTCCCACCACCCTGTCAGACAGCGAGTTCCCGATTCCCACCCTGTCAGACAGCGAGTTCCTGATTCCCACCCTCTCAGACAGCGAGTTCCCGATTCCCACCCTCTCAGTCAGCGAGTACCCGTTTCCCACCCTCTCAGACAGCGAGTTCCCGATTCCCACCCTCTCAGACAGCGAGTTCCCGATTCCCACCACCCTCTCAGACAGCGAGTTCCCGATTCCCACCCTCTCAGACAGCGAGTTCCCGATTCCCACCACCCTCTCAGGCAGCGAGTTCACGATTCCCACCACCCTCTCAGACACCAAGTTCCCGATTCCCACCCTCTCAGACAGCGAGTTCCCGATTCCCATCCTCTCAGACAGCGAGTTCCCGATTCCCAACTCCCTCTCAGACAGCGAGTTCCCGATTCCCACCACCCTCTCAGACAGCGAGTTCCCGATTCCCACCCTCTCAGACAGCGAGTTCCCGATTCCCACCCTCTCAGACAGCGGGTTCCCGATTCCCACCCTCTCAGACAGTGAGTTCCCGATTCCCACCACCCTGTCAGACAGCGAGTTCCCCATTCCCACCCCCTCTCAGACAGCGAGTTCCCGATTCCAACCCTCTCAGACAGCGAGTTCCCCATTCCCACCACCCTCTCAGACAGCGAGTTCCTGATTCCCACCCTCTCAGACAGCGAGTTCCCGATTCCCACCCTCTCAGACAGCGAGTTCCCGATTCCCACCCTCTCAGACAGTGAGTTCCCGATTCCCACCACCCTGTCAGACAGCGAGTTCCCGATTCCCACCCTGTCAGACAGCGAGTTCCTGATTCCCACCCTCTCAGACAGCGAGTTCCCGATTCCCACCGTCTCAGACAGCGAGTTCCCGATTCCCAGCCTCTCAGACAGCGAGTTCACGATTCCCACCCTCTCAGACAGCGAGTTCCCGATTCCCATCCTCTCAGACAGCGAGTTCCCGATTCCCACCCCCCTCTCAGACAGCGAGTTCCCGATTCCCACCCTCTCAGACAGCGAGCTCCGGATTCCCACCCTCTCAGACAGCGAGTTCCCGATTCCCACCACCCTCTCAGACAGCGAGTTCCCGATTCTCACCCTCTCAGACAGCGAGTTCCCGATTCCCATCCTCTCAGATAGCGAGTTCCCGATTCCCACCCTCTCAGACAGCGAGTTCCCGATTCCCACCCTCTCAGACAGCGAGTTCCCGATTCCCACCACCCTCTCAGACAGGTAGTTCCCGATTCCCACTCTCTCAGACAGCGAGTTCCCGATTCCCACCCTCTCAGACAGCGAGTTCCCGATTCCCACCCTCTCAGTCAGCGAGTACCCGTTTCCCACCCTCTCAGACAGCGAGTTCCCGATTCCCACCCTCTCAGACAGCGAGTTCCCGATTCCCACCACCCTCTCAGACAGCGAGTTCCCGATTCCCACCCTCTCAGACAGCGAGTTCCCGATTCCCACCACCCTCTCAGGCAGCGAGTTCACGATTCCCACCACCCTCTCAGACACCAAGTTCCCGATTCCCACCCTCTCAGACAGCGAGTTCCCGATTCCCATCCTCTCAGACAGCGAGTTCCCGATTCCCAACTCCCTCTCAGACAGCGAGTTCCCGATTCCCACCACCCTCTCAGACAGCGAGTTCCCGATTCCCACCCTCTCAGACAGCGAGTTCCCGATTCCCACCCTCTCAGACAGCGGGTTCCCGATTCCCACCCTCTCAGACAGTGAGTTCCCGATTCCCACCACCCTGTCAGACAGCGAGTTCCCAATTCCCACCCCCTCTCAGACAGCGAGTTCCCGATTCCAACCCTCTCAGACAGCGAGTTCCCCATTCCCACCACCCTCTCAGACAGCGAGTTCCTGATTCCCACCCTCTCAGACAGCGAGTTCCCGATTCCCACCCTCTCAGACAGCGAGTTCCCGATTCCCACCCTCTCAGACAGTGAGTTCCCGATTCCCACCACCCTGTCAGACAGCGAGTTCCCGATTCCCACCCTGTCAGACAGCGAGTTCCTGATTCCCACCCTCTCAGACAGCGAGTTCCCGATTCCCACCGTCTCAGACAGCGAGTTCCCGATTCCCAGCCTCTCAGACAGCGAGTTCACGATTCCCACCCTCTCAGACAGCGAGTTCCCGATTCCCATCCTCTCAGACAGCGAGTTCCCGATTCCCAACTCCCTCTCAGACAGCGAGCTCCCGATTCCCACCCTCTCAGACAGCGAGTTCCCGATTCCCACTCTCTCAGACAGCGAGTTCCCGATTCCCATCCTCTCAGACAGCGAGTTCCCGATTCCCAACTCCCTCTCAGACAGCGAGTTCCCGATTCCCACCACCCTCTCAGACAGGGAGTTCCCGATTCCCACTCTCTCAGACAGCGAGTTCCCGATTCCCACCCTCTCAGACAGCGAGTTCCCGATTCCCACCCTCTCAGTCAGCGAGTACCCGTTTCCCACCCTCTCAGACAGCGAGTTCCCGATTCCCACCCTCTCAGACAGCGAGTTCCCGATTCCCACCACCCTCTCAGACAGCGAGTTCCCGATTCCCACCCTCTCAGACAGCGAGTTCCCGATTCCCACCACCCTCTCAGGCAGCGAGTTCACGATTCCCACCACCCTCTCAGACACCAAGTTCCCGATTCCCACCCTCTCAGACAGCGAGTTCCCGATTCCCATCCTCTCAGACAGCGAGTTCCCGATTCCCAACTCCCTCTCAGACAGCGAGTTCCCGATTCCCACCACCCTCTCAGACAGCGAGTTCCCGATTCCCACCCTCTCAGACAGCGAGTTCCCGATTCCCACCCTCTCAGACAGCGGGTTCCCGATTCCCACCCTCTCAGACAGTGAGTTCCCGATTCCCACCACCCTGTCAGACAGCGAGTTCCCCATTCCCACCCCCTCTCAGACAGCGAGTTCCCGATTCCAACCCTCTCAGACAGCGAGTTCCCCATTCCCACCACCCTCTCAGACAGCGAGTTCCTGATTCCCACCCTCTCAGACAGCGAGTTCCCGATTCCCACCCTCTCAGACAGCGAGTTCCCGATTCCCACCCTCTCAGACAGTGAGTTCCCGATTCCCACCACCCTGTCAGACAGCGAGTTCCCGATTCCCACCCTGTCAGACAGCGAGTTCCTGATTCCCACCCTCTCAGACAGCGAGTTCCCGATTCCCACCCTCTCAGTCAGCGAGTACCCGTTTCCCACCCTCTCAGACAGCGAGTTCCCGATTCCCACCCTCTCAGACAGCGAGTTCCCGATTCCCACCACCCTCTCAGACAGCGAGTTCCCGATTCCCACCCTCTCAGACAGCGAGTTCCCGATTCCCACCACCCTCTCAGGCAGCGAGTTCACGATTCCCACCACCCTCTCAGACACCAAGTTCCCGATTCCCACCCTCTCAGACAGCGAGTTCCCGATTCCCATCCTCTCAGACAGCGAGTTCCCGATTCCCAACTCCCTCTCAGACAGCGAGTTCCCGATTCCCACCACCCTCTCAGACAGCGAGTTCCCGATTCCCACCCTCTCAGACAGCGAGTTCCCGATTCCCACCCTCTCAGACAGCGGGTTCCCGATTCCCACCCTCTCAGACAGTGAGTTCCCGATTCCCACCACCCTGTCAGACAGCGAGTTCCCCATTCCCACCCCCTCTCAGACAGCGAGTTCCCGATTCCAACCCTCTCAGACAGCGAGTTCCCCATTCCCACCACCCTCTCAGACAGCGAGTTCCTGATTCCCACCCTCTCAGACAGCGAGTTCCCGATTCCCACCCTCTCAGACAGCGAGTTCCCGATTCCCACCCTCTCAGACAGTGAGTTCCCGATTCCCACCACCCTGTCAGACAGCGAGTTCCCGATTCCCACCCTGTCAGACAGCGAGTTCCTGATTCCCACCCTCTCAGACAGCGAGTTCCCGATTCCCACCGTCTCAGACAGCGAGTTCCCGATTCCCAGCCTCTCAGACAGCGAGTTCACGATTCCCACCCTCTCAGACAGCGAGTTCCCGATTCCCATCCTCTCAGACAGCGAGTTCCCGATTCCCAACTCCCTCTCAGACAGCGAGTTCCCGATTCCCACCACCCTCTCAGACAGCGAGTTCCCGATTCCCACCCTCTCAGACAGCGAGTTCCCGATTCCCACCCTCTCAGACAGCGAGTTCCCGATTCCCACCCTCTCAGACAGCGAGTTCCCGATTCCCACCACCCTCTCAGACAGCGAGTTCCCGATCCCAACCCTCTCAGACTGCGAGTTCCCGAATCCCACCCTCTCAGACAGCGAGTTCCTGATTCCCACCCTCTCAGACAGCGAGTTCCCGATTCCCAACCCCCTCTCAGACAGTGAGCTCCCGATTCCCCCCCTCTCAGACAGCGATTTCCCGATTCCCACCACCGTCTCAGACAGCGAGTTCCCGATTCCCACCCTCTCAGAAAGCGAGTTCCAGATTCCCAGCCTCTCAGACAGCGAGTTCCCGATTCCCACCACCGTCTCAGACAGCGAGTTTCCGATTCCCACCCTCTCAGACAGCGAGTTTCCGATTCCCACCCTCTCACACAGCGAGTTCCCCATTCCCACCCTCTCAGACAGCGCGTTCCCGATTCCCACCCTCTCAGGCAGCGAGTTCCCGATTCCCACCCTCTCAGACAGCGAGTTACCGATTCCCACCCTCTCAGACAGCGAGTTCCCGATTCCCACCCTCTCAGACAGCGAGTTCCCGATTCCCACCATCCTCTCAGACAGCGAGTTCCCGATTCCCACCCTCTCAGACAGCGAGTTCCCGATTCCCACCCTCTCAGACAGCGGGTTCCCGATTCCCACCCTCTCAGACAGTGAGTTCCCGATTCCCACCACCCTGTCAGACAGCGAGTTCCCGATTCCCATCCTCTCAGACAGCGAGTTCCCGATTCCCAACTCCCTCTCAGACAGCGAGTTCCCGATTCCCACCACCCTCTCAGACAGCGAGTTCCCGATTCCCACCCTCTCAGACAGCGAGTTCCTGATTCCCACCCTCTCAGACAGCGGGTTCCCGATTCCCACCCTCTCAGACAGTGAGTTCCCGATTCCCACCACCCTGTCAGACAGCGAGTTCCCCATTCCCACCCCCTCTCAGACAGCGAGTTCCCGATTCCAACCCTCTCAGACAGCGAGTTCCCCATTCCCACCACCCTCTCAGACAGCGAGTTCCTGATTCCCACCCTCTCAGACAGCGAGTTCCCGATTCCCACCCTCTCAGACAGCGAGTTCCCGATTCCCACCCTCTCAGACAGTGAGTTCCCGATTCCCACCACCCTGTCAGACAGCGAGTTCCCGATTCCCACCCTGTCAGACAGCGAGTTCCTGATTCCCACCCTCTCAGACAGCGAGTTCCCGATTCCCACCGTCTCAGACAGCGAGTTCCCGATTCCCAGCCTCTCAGACAGCGAGTTCACGATTCCCACCCTCTCAGACAGCGAGTTCCCGATTCCCATCCTCTCAGACAGCGAGTTCCCGATTCCCAACTCCCTCTCAGACAGCGAGTTCCCGATTCCCACCACCCTCTCAGACAGCGAGTTCCCGATTCCCACCCTCTCAGACAGCGAGTTCCCGATTCCCACCCTCTCAGACAGCGAGTTCCCGATTCCCACCCTCTCAGACAGCGAGTTCCCGATTCCCACCACCCTCTCAGACAGCGAGTTCCCGATCCCAACCCTCTCAGACTGCGAGTTCCCGAATCCCACCCTCTCAGACAGCGAGTTCCTGATTCCCACCCTCTCAGACAGCGAGTTCCCGATTCCCACCACCCTCTCTGACAGCGAGTTCCCGATTCCCAACCCCCTCTCAGACAGTGAGCTCCCGATTCCCCCCCTCTCAGACAGCGATTTCCCGATTCCCACCACCGTCTCAGACAGCGAGTTCCCGATTCCCACCCTCTCAGAAAGCGAGTTCCAGATTCCCAGCCTCTCAGACAGCGAGTTCCCGATTCCCACCACCGTCTCAGACAGCGAGTTTCCGATTCCCACCCTCTCAGACAGCGAGTTTCCGATTCCCACCCTCTCACACAGCGAGTTCCCCATTCCCACCCTCTCAGACAGCGCGTTCCCGATTCCCACCCTCTCAGGCAGCGAGTTCCCGATTCCCACCCTCTCAGACAGCGAGTTACCGATTCCCACCCTCTCAGACAGCGAGTTCCCGATTCCCACCCTCTCAGACAGCGAGTTCCCGATTCCCACCATCCTCTCAGACAGCGAGTTCCCGATTCCCACCCTCTCAGACAGCGAGTTCCCGATTCCCACCACCCTGTCAGGCAGCGAGTTCCCGATTCCCACCCTCTCAAACAGCGAGTTCCCGATTCCCACCGTCTCAGACAGCGAGTTCCCGATTCCCACCCTCTCAGACAGCGAGTTCCCGATTCCCACCCTCTCAGACAGCGGGTTCCCGATTCCCACCCTCTCAGACAGTGAGTTCCCGATTCCCACCACCCTGTCAGACAGCGAGTTCCCGAATCCCACCCTGTCAGACAGCGAGTTCCCGATTCCCACCACCCTCTCAGACAGCGAGTTCCCGATTCCCACCCTCTCAGACAGCGAGTTCCCGATTCCCACCCTCTCAGACAGCGAGTTCCCGATTCCCACCCTCTCAGACAGCGAGTTCCCGATTCCCACCACCCTCTCAGACAGCGAGTTCCCGATCCCCACCCTGTCAGACTGCGAGTTCCCGAATCCCACCCTCTCAGACAGCGAGTTCCTGATTCCCACCCTCTCAGACAGCGAGTTCCCGATTCCCACCACCCTCTCTGACAGCGAGTTCCCGATTCCCAACCCCCCCTCAGACAGTGAGCTCCCGATTCCCCCCCTCTCAGACAGCGATTTCCCGATTCCCACCACCGTCTCAGACAGCGAGTTCCCGATTCCCACCCTCTCAGACAGCGAGTTCCAGATTCCCAGCCTCTCAGACAGCGAGTTCCCGATTCCCACCACCGTCTCAGACAGCGAGTTTCCGATTCCCACCCTCTCAGACAGCGAGTTTCCGATTCCCACCCTCTCACACAGCGAGTTCCCCATTCCCACCCTCTCAGACAGCGCGTTCCCGATTCCCACCCTCTCAGGCAGCGAGTTCCCGATTCCCACCCTCTCAGACAGCGAGTTACCGATTCCCACCCTCTCAGACAGCGAGTTCCCGATTCCCACCCTCTCAGACAGCGAGTTCCCGATTCCCACCATCCTCTCAGACAGCGAGTTCCCGATTCCCACCCTCTCAGACAGCGAGTTCCCGATTCCCACCACCCTGTCAGGCAGCGAGTTCCCGATTCCCACCCTCTCAAACAGCGAGTTCCCGATTCCCACCGTCTCAGACAGCGAGTTCCCGATTCCCACCCTCTCAGACAGCGAGTTCCCGATTCCCACCCTCTCAGACAGCGGGTTCCCGATTCCCACCCTCTCAGACAGTGAGTTCCCGATTCCCACCACCCTGTCAGACAGCGAGTTCCCGATTCCCACCCTGTCAGACAGCGGGTTCCCGATTCCCACCCTCTCAGACAGCGAGTTCCCGATTCCCACCCTCTCAGACAGCGAGTTCCCGATTCCCACCATCCTCTCAGACAGCGAGTTCCCGATTCCCACCCTCTCAGACAGCGAGTTCCCGATTCCCACCACCCTGTCAGGCAGCGAGTTCCCGATTCCCACCCTCTCAGACAGCGAGTTCCCGATTCCCACCACCCTCTCAAACAGCGAGTTCCCGATTCCCACCCTCTCAGACAGTGAGTTCCCGATTCCCACCACCCTGTCAGACAGCGAGTTCCCCATTCCCACCCCCTCTCAGACAGCGAGTTCCCGATTCCAACCCTCTCAGACAGCGAGTTCCCCATTCCCACCACCCTCTCAGACAGCGAGTTCCTGATTCCCACCCTCTCAGACAGCGAGTTCCCGATTCCCACCCTCTCAGACAGCGAGTTCCCGATTCCCACCCTCTCAGACAGTGAGTTCCCGATTCCCACCACCCTGTCAGACAGCGAGTTCCCGATTCCCACCCTGTCAGACAGCGAGTTCCTGATTCCCACCCTCTCAGACAGCGAGTTCCCGATTCCCACCGTCTCAGACAGCGAGTTCCCGATTCCCAGCCTCTCAGACAGCGAGTTCACGATTCCCACCCTCTCAGACAGCGAGTTCCCGATTCCCATCCTCTCAGACAGCGAGTTCCCGATTCCCAACTCCCTCTCAGACAGCGAGTTCCCGATTCCCACCACCCTCTCAGACAGCGAGTTCCCGATTCCCACCCTCTCAGACAGCGAGTTCCCGATTCCCACCCTCTCAGACAGCGAGTTCCCGATTCCCACCCTCTCAGACAGCGAGTTCCCGATTCCCACCACCCTCTCAGACAGCGAGTTCCCGATCCCAACCCTCTCAGACTGCGAGTTCCCGAATCCCACCCTCTCAGACAGCGAGTTCCTGATTCCCACCCTCTCAGACAGCGAGTTCCCGATTCCCAACCCCCTCTCAGACAGTGAGCTCCCGATTCCCCCCCTCTCAGACAGCGATTTCCCGATTCCCACCACCGTCTCAGACAGCGAGTTCCCGATTCCCACCCTCTCAGAAAGCGAGTTCCAGATTCCCAGCCTCTCAGACAGCGAGTTCCCGATTCCCACCACCGTCTCAGACAGCGAGTTTCCGATTCCCACCCTCTCAGACAGCGAGTTTCCGATTCCCACCCTCTCACACAGCGAGTTCCCCATTCCCACCCTCTCAGACAGCGCGTTCCCGATTCCCACCCTCTCAGGCAGCGAGTTCCCGATTCCCACCCTCTCAGACAGCGAGTTACCGATTCCCACCCTCTCAGACAGCGAGTTCCCGATTCCCACCCTCTCAGACAGCGAGTTCCCGATTCCCACCATCCTCTCAGACAGCGAGTTCCCGATTCCCACCCTCTCAGACAGCGAGTTCCCGATTCCCACCCTCTCAGACAGCGGGTTCCCGATTCCCACCCTCTCAGACAGTGAGTTCCCGATTCCCACCACCCTGTCAGACAGCGAGTTCCCGATTCCCATCCTCTCAGACAGCGAGTTCCCGATTCCCAACTCCCTCTCAGACAGCGAGTTCCCGATTCCCACCACCCTCTCAGACAGCGAGTTCCCGATTCCCACCCTCTCAGACAGCGAGTTCCTGATTCCCACCCTCTCAGACAGCGGGTTCCCGATTCCCACCCTCTCAGACAGTGAGTTCCCGATTCCCACCACCCTGTCAGACAGCGAGTTCCCCATTCCCACCCCCTCTCAGACAGCGAGTTCCCGATTCCAACCCTCTCAGACAGCGAGTTCCCCATTCCCACCACCCTCTCAGACAGCGAGTTCCTGATTCCCACCCTCTCAGACAGCGAGTTCCCGATTCCCACCCTCTCAGACAGCGAGTTCCCGATTCCCACCCTCTCAGACAGTGAGTTCCCGATTCCCACCACCCTGTCAGACAGCGAGTTCCCGATTCCCACCCTGTCAGACAGCGAGTTCCTGATTCCCACCCTCTCAGACAGCGAGTTCCCGATTCCCACCGTCTCAGACAGCGAGTTCCCGATTCCCAGCCTCTCAGACAGCGAGTTCACGATTCCCACCCTCTCAGACAGCGAGTTCCCGATTCCCATCCTCTCAGACAGCGAGTTCCCGATTCCCAACTCCCTCTCAGACAGCGAGTTCCCGATTCCCACCACCCTCTCAGACAGCGAGTTCCCGATTCCCACCCTCTCAGACAGCGAGTTCCCGATTCCCACCCTCTCAGACAGCGAGTTCCCGATTCCCACCCTCTCAGACAGCGAGTTCCCGATTCCCACCACCCTCTCAGACAGCGAGTTCCCGATCCCAACCCTCTCAGACTGCGAGTTCCCGAATCCCACCCTCTCAGACAGCGAGTTCCTGATTCCCACCCTCTCAGACAGCGAGTTCCCGATTCCCACCACCCTCTCTGACAGCGAGTTCCCGATTCCCAACCCCCTCTCAGACAGTGAGCTCCCGATTCCCCCCCTCTCAGACAGCGATTTCCCGATTCCCACCACCGTCTCAGACAGCGAGTTCCCGATTCCCACCCTCTCAGAAAGCGAGTTCCAGATTCCCAGCCTCTCAGACAGCGAGTTCCCGATTCCCACCACCGTCTCAGACAGCGAGTTTCCGATTCCCACCCTCTCAGACAGCGAGTTTCCGATTCCCACCCTCTCACACAGCGAGTTCCCCATTCCCACCCTCTCAGACAGCGCGTTCCCGATTCCCACCCTCTCAGGCAGCGAGTTCCCGATTCCCACCCTCTCAGACAGCGAGTTACCGATTCCCACCCTCTCAGACAGCGAGTTCCCGATTCCCACCCTCTCAGACAGCGAGTTCCCGATTCCCACCATCCTCTCAGACAGCGAGTTCCCGATTCCCACCCTCTCAGACAGCGAGTTCCCGATTCCCACCACCCTGTCAGGCAGCGAGTTCCCGATTCCCACCCTCTCAAACAGCGAGTTCCCGATTCCCACCGTCTCAGACAGCGAGTTCCCGATTCCCACCCTCTCAGACAGCGAGTTCCCGATTCCCACCCTCTCAGACAGCGGGTTCCCGATTCCCACCCTCTCAGACAGTGAGTTCCCGATTCCCACCACCCTGTCAGACAGCGAGTTCCCGAATCCCACCCTGTCAGACAGCGAGTTCCCGATTCCCACCACCCTCTCAGACAGCGAGTTCCCGATTCCCACCCTCTCAGACAGCGAGTTCCCGATTCCCACCCTCTCAGACAGCGAGTTCCCGATTCCCACCCTCTCAGACAGCGAGTTCCCGATTCCCACCACCCTCTCAGACAGCGAGTTCCCGATCCCCACCCTGTCAGACTGCGAGTTCCCGAATCCCACCCTCTCAGACAGCGAGTTCCTGATTCCCACCCTCTCAGACAGCGAGTTCCCGATTCCCACCACCCTCTCTGACAGCGAGTTCCCGATTCCCAACCCCCCCTCAGACAGTGAGCTCCCGATTCCCCCCCTCTCAGACAGCGATTTCCCGATTCCCACCACCGTCTCAGACAGCGAGTTCCCGATTCCCACCCTCTCAGACAGCGAGTTCCAGATTCCCAGCCTCTCAGACAGCGAGTTCCCGATTCCCACCACCGTCTCAGACAGCGAGTTTCCGATTCCCACCCTCTCAGACAGCGAGTTTCCGATTCCCACCCTCTCACACAGCGAGTTCCCCATTCCCACCCTCTCAGACAGCGCGTTCCCGATTCCCACCCTCTCAGGCAGCGAGTTCCCGATTCCCACCCTCTCAGACAGCGAGTTACCGATTCCCACCCTCTCAGACAGCGAGTTCCCGATTCCCACCCTCTCAGACAGCGAGTTCCCGATTCCCACCATCCTCTCAGACAGCGAGTTCCCGATTCCCACCCTCTCAGACAGCGAGTTCCCGATTCCCACCACCCTGTCAGGCAGCGAGTTCCCGATTCCCACCCTCTCAAACAGCGAGTTCCCGATTCCCACCGTCTCAGACAGCGAGTTCCCGATTCCCACCCTCTCAGACAGCGAGTTCCCGATTCCCACCCTCTCAGACAGCGGGTTCCCGATTCCCACCCTCTCAGACAGTGAGTTCCCGATTCCCACCACCCTGTCAGACAGCGAGTTCCCGATTCCCACCCTGTCAGACAGCGGGTTCCCGATTCCCACCCTCTCAGACAGCGAGTTCCCGATTCCCACCCTCTCAGACAGCGAGTTCCCGATTCCCACCATCCTCTCAGACAGCGAGTTCCCGATTCCCACCCTCTCAGACAGCGAGTTCCCGATTCCCACCACCCTGTCAGGCAGCGAGTTCCCGATTCCCACCCTCTCAGACAGCGAGTTCCCGATTCCCACCACCCTCTCAAACAGCGAGTTCCCGATTCCCACCACCCTCTCAAACAGCGAGTTCCCGATTCCCACCGTCTCAGACAGCGAGTTCCCGATTCCCACCCTCTCAGACAGCGAGTTCCCGATTCCCACCCTCTCAGACAGCGAGTTCCCGATTCCCACCACCCTCTCAGACAGCGAGTTCCCGATTCCCACCCTGTCAGACAGCGAGTTCCCGATTCCCACCACCCTCTCAGACAGCGAGTTCCCGATTCCCACCCTCTCAGACAGCGAGTTCCCGATTCCCACCCTCTCAGACAGCGAGTTCCCGATTCCCACCACCCTCTCAGACAGCGAGTTCCCGATCCCCACCCTGTCAGACTGCGAGTTCCCGAATCCCACCCTCTCAGACAGCGAGTTCCTGATTCCCACCCTCTCAGACAGCGAGTTCCCGATTCCCACCACCCTCTCTGACAGCGAGTTCCCGATTCCCAACCCCCTCTCAGACAGTGAGCTCCCGATTCCCCCCCTCTCAGACAGCGATTTCCCGAATCCCACCACCGTCTCAGACAGCGAGTTCCCGATTCCCACCCTCTCAGACAGCGAGTTCCAGATTCCCAGCCTCTCAGACAGCGAGTTCCCGATTCCCACCACCGTCTCAGACAGCGAGTTTCCGATTCCCACCCTCTCAGACAGCGAGTTTCCGATTCCCACCCTCTCACACAGCGAGTTCCCCATTCCCACCCTCTCAGACAGCGCGTTCCCGATTCCCACCCTCTCAGGCAGCGAGTTCCCGATTCCCACCCTCTCAGACAGCGAGTTACCGATTCCCACCCTCTCAGACAGCGAGTTCCCGATTCCCACCCTCTCAGACAGCGAGTTCCCGATTCCCACCATCCTCTCAGACAGCGAGTTCTCGATTCCCACCCTCTCAGACAGCGAGTTCCCGATTCCCACCACCCTGTCAGGCAGCGAGTTCCCGATTCCCACCCTCTCAAACAGCGAGTTCCCGATTCCCACCCTCTCAGACAGCGAGTTCCCGATTCCCACCCTCTCAGACAGCGGGTTCCCGATTCCCACCCTCTCAGACAGTGAGTTCCCGATTCCCACCACCCTGTCAGACAGCGAGTTCCCGATTCCCACCCTGTCAGACAGCGAGTTCCCGATTCCCACCACCCTCTCAGACAGCGAGTTCCCGATTCCCACCCTCTCAGACAGCGAGTTCCCGAATCCCACTCTCTCAGACAGCGAGTTCCTGATTCCCACCCTCTCAGACAGCGAGTTCCCGATTCCCACCACCCTCTCTGACAGCGAGTTCCCGATTCCCAACCCCCTCTCAGTGAGCTCCCGATTCCCCCCCTCTCAGACAGCGATTTCCCGATTCCCACCACCGTCTCAGACAGCGAGTTCCCGATTCCCACCCTCTCAGACAGCGAGTTCCAGATTCCCAGCCTCTCAGACAGCGAGTTCCCGATTCCCACCACCGTCTCAGACAGCGCGTTCCCGATTCCCACCCTCTCAGGCAGCGAGTTCCCGATTCCCACCCTCTCAGACAGCGAGTTACCGATTCCCACCCTCTCAGACAGCG
Source organism: Scyliorhinus torazame (assembly GCF_047496885.1). Lineage (NCBI taxonomy): Eukaryota > Metazoa > Chordata > Chondrichthyes > Carcharhiniformes > Scyliorhinidae > Scyliorhinus > Scyliorhinus torazame. Next base: position 175,993 of record NC_092713.1, on the reverse strand, counting down.
AGTTCCCGATTCCCACCCTCTCAGACAGCGAGTTCCCGATTCCCACCATCCTCTCAGACAGCGAGTTCCCGATTCCCACCCTCTCAGACAGCGAGTTTCCGATTCCCACCACCCTGTCAGGCAGCGAGTTCCCGATTCCCACCCTCTCAAACAGCGAGTTCCAGATTCCCAGCCTCTCAGACAGCGAGTTCCCGATTCCCACCACCGTCTCAGACAGCGAGTTTCCGATTCCCACCCTCTCAGACAGCGAGTTTCCGATTCCCACCCTCTCACACAGCGAGTTCCCCATTCCCACCCTCTCAGACAGCGCGTTCCCGATTCCCACCCTCTCAGGCAGCGAGTTCCCGATTCCCACCCTCTCAGACAGCGAGTTACCGATTCCCACCCTCTCAGACAGCGAGTTCCCGATTCCCACCCTCTCAGACAGCGAGTTCCCGATTCCCACCATCCTCTCAGACAGCGAGTTCCCGATTTCCACCCTCTCAGACAGCGAGTTCCCGATTCCCACCACCCTGTCAGGCAGCGAGTTCCCGATTCCCACCCTCTCAAACAGCGAGTTCCCAATTCCCACCGTCTCAGACAGCGAGTTCCCGATTCCCACCCTTTCAGACAGCGAGTTCCCGATTCCCACCCTCTCAGACAGCGGGTTCCCGATTCCCACCCTCTCAGACAGTGAGTTCCCGATTCCCACCACCCTGTCAGACAGCGAGTTCCCCATTCCCACCCCCTCTCAGACAGCGAGTTCCCGATTCCAACCCTCTCAGACAGCGAGTTCCCCATTCCCACCACCCTCTCAGACAGCGAGTTCCTGATTCCCACCCTCTCAGACAGCTAGTTCCCGATTCCCACCCTCTCAGACAGCGAGTTCCCGATTCCCAACCTCTCAGACAGCGAGTTACTGATTCCCACCCTCTCAGACAGCGAGTTCCCGATTCCAACCACCCTCTCAGACAGCGAGTTCCCGATTCCCACCCTCTCAGACAGCCAGCTCCTGATTCCCACCCTCTCAGACAGCGAGTTCCCTATTCCCACCACCCTCTCTGACAGCGAGTTCCTGATTCCCACCCCCCTCTCAGACAGCGAGTTCCCGATTCCCACCCTCTCAGACAGCGAGCTCCGGATTCCCACCCTCTCAGACAGCGAGTTCCCGATTCCCACCACCCTCTCAGACAGCGAGTTCCCGATTCTCACCCTCTCAGACAGCGAGTTCCCGATTCCCACCCTCTCAGATAGCGAGTTCCCGATTCCCACCCTCTCAGACAGCGAGTTCCCGATTCCCACCCTCTCAGACAGCGAGTTCCCGATTCCCACCACCCTCTCAGACAGGGAGTTCCCGATTCCCACTCTCTCAGACAGCGAGTTCCCGATTCCCACTCTCTCAGACAGCGAGTTCCCGATTCCCACCCTCTCAGTCAGCGAGTACCCGTTTCCCACCCTCTCAGACAGCGAGTTCCCGATTCCCACCCTCTCAGACAGCGAGTTCCCGATTCCCACCACCCTCTCAGACAGCGAGTTCCCGATTCCCACCCTCTCAGACAGCGAGTTCCCGATTCCCACCACCCTCTCAGGCAGCGAGTTCACGATTCCCACCACCCTCTCAGACACCAAGTTCCCGATTCCCACCCTGTCAGACAGCGAGTTCCCGATTCCCACCCTGTCAGACAGCGAGTTCCCGATTCCCACCACCCTCTCAGACAGCGAGTTCCCGATTCCCACCCTCTCAGACAGCGAGTTCCCGAATCCCACTCTCTCAGACAGCGAGTTCCTGATTCCCACCCTCTCAGACAGCGAGTTCCCGATTCCCACCACCCTCTCTGACAGCGAGTTCCCGATTCCCAACCCCCTCTCAGTGAGCTCCCGATTCCCCCCCTCTCAGACAGCGATTTCCCGATTCCCACCACCGTCTCAGACAGCGAGTTCCCGATTCCCACCCTCTCAGACAGCGAGTTCCAGATTCCCAGCCTCTCAGACAGCGAGTTCCCGATTCCCACCACCGTCTCAGACAGCGCGTTCCCGATTCCCACCCTCTCAGGCAGCGAGTTCCCGATTCCCACCCTCTCAGACAGCGAGTTACCGATTCCCACCCTCTCAGACAGCGAGTTCCCGATTCCCACCCTCTCAGACAGCGAGTTCCCGATTCCCACCATCCTCTCAGACAGCGAGTTCCCGATTCCCACCCTCTCAGACAGCGAGTTTCCGATTCCCACCACCCTGTCAGGCAGCGAGTTCCCGATTCCCACCCTCTCAAACAGCGAGTTCCAGATTCCCAGCCTCTCAGACAGCGAGTTCCCGATTCCCACCACCGTCTGAGACAGCGAGTTTCCGATTCCCACCCTCTCAGACAGCGAGTTTCCGATTCCCACCCTCTCACACAGCGAGTTCCCCATTCCCACCCTCTCAGACAGCGCGTTCCCGATTCCCACCCTCTCAGGCAGCGAGTTCCCGATTCCCACCCTCTCAGACAGCGAGTTACCGATTCCCACCCTCTCAGACAGCGAGTTCCCGATTCCCACCCTCTCAGACAGCGAGTTCCCGATTCCCACCATCCTCTCAGACAGCGAGTTCCCGATTCCCACCCTCTCAGACAGCGAGTTCCCGATTCCCACCACCCTGTCAGGCAGCGAGTTCCCGATTCCCACCCTCTCAAATAGCGAGTTCCCAATTCCCACCGTCTCAGACAGCGAGTTCCCGATTCCCACCCTCTCAGACAGCGAGTTCCCGATTCCCACCCTCTCAGACAGCGGGTTCCCGATTCCCACCCTCTCAGACAGTGAGTTCCCGATTCCCACCACCCTGTCAGACAGCGAGTTCCCCATTCCCACCCCCTCTCAGACAGCGAGTTCCCGATTCCAACCCTCTCAGACAGCGAGTTCCCCATTCCCACCACCCTCTCAGACAGCGAGTTCCTGATTCCCACCCTCTCAGACAGCTAGTTCCCGATTCCCACCCTCTCAGACAGCGAGTTCCCGATTCCCACCCTCTCAGACAGCGAGTTACTGATTCCCACCCTCTCAGACAGCGAGTTCCCGATTCCAACCACCCTCTCAGACAGCGAGTTCCCGATTCCCACCCTCTCAGACAGCGAGTTCCCGATTCCCACCACCCTGTCAGGCAGCGAGTTCCCGATTCCCACCCTCTCAAACAGCGAGTTCCCAATTCCCACCGTCTCAGACAGCGAGTTCCCGATTCCCACCCTCTCAGACAGCGAGTTCCCGATTCCCACCCTCTCAGACAGCGGGTTCCCGATTCCCACCCTCTCAGACAGTGAGTTCCCGATTCCCACCACCCTGTCAGACAGCGAGTTCCCGATTCCCACCCCCTCTCAGACAGCGAGTTCCCGATTCCAACCCTCTCAGACAGCGAGTTCCCCATTCCCACCACCCTCTCAGACAGCGAGTTCCTGATTCCCACCCTCTCAGACAGCTAGTTCCCGATTCCCACCCTCTCAGACAGCGAGTTCCCGATTCCCAACCTCTCAGACAGCGAGTTACTGATTCCCACCCTCTCAGACAGCGAGTTCCCGATTCCAACCACCCTCTCAGACAGCGAGTTCCCGATTCCCACCCTCTCAGACAGCCAGCTCCTGATTCCCACCCTCTCAGACAGCGAGTTCCCTATTCCCACCACCCTCTCTGACAGCGAGTTCCTGATTCCCACCCCCCTCTCAGAAAGCGAGTTCCCGATTCCCACCCTCTCAGACAGCGAGCTCCGGATTCCCACCCTCTCAGACAGCGAGTTCCCGATTCCCACCACCCTCTCAGACAGCGAGTTCCCGATTCTCACCCTGTCAGGCAGCGAGTTCCCGATTCCCACCCTCTCAGACAGCGAGTTCCCGATTCCCACCACCCTCTCAAACAGCGAGTTCCCGATTCCCACCACCCTCTCAAACAGCGAGTTCCCGATTCCCACCGTCTCAGACAGCGAGTTCCCGATTCCCACCCTCTCAGACAGCGAGTTCCCGATTCCCACCCTCTCAGACAGCGAGTTCCCGATTCCCACCACCCTCTCAGACAGCGAGTTCCCGATTCCCACCCTGTCAGACAGCGAGTTCCCGATTCCCACCACCCTCTCAGACAGCGAGTTCCCGATTCCCACCCTCTCAGACAGCGAGTTCCCGATTCCCACCCTCTCAGACAGCGAGTTCCCGATTCCCACCACCCTCTCAGACAGCGAGTTCCCGATCCCCACCCTGTCAGACTGCGAGTTCCCGAATCCCACCCTCTCAGACAGCGAGTTCCTGATTCCCACCCTCTCAGACAGCGAGTTCCCGATTCCCACCACCCTCTCTGACAGCGAGTTCCCGATTCCCAACCCCCTCTCAGACAGTGAGCTCCCGATTCCCCCCCTCTCAGACAGCGATTTCCCGAATCCCACCACCGTCTCAGACAGCGAGTTCCCGATTCCCACCCTCTCAGACAGCGAGTTCCAGATTCCCAGCCTCTCAGACAGCGAGTTCCCGATTCCCACCACCGTCTCAGACAGCGAGTTTCCGATTCCCACCCTCTCAGACAGCGAGTTTCCGATTCCCACCCTCTCACACAGCGAGTTCCCCATTCCCACCCTCTCAGACAGCGCGTTCCCGATTCCCACCCTCTCAGGCAGCGAGTTCCCGATTCCCACCCTCTCAGACAGCGAGTTACCGATTCCCACCCTCTCAGACAGCGAGTTCCCGATTCCCACCCTCTCAGACAGCGAGTTCCCGATTCCCACCATCCTCTCAGACAGCGAGTTCTCGATTCCCACCCTCTCAGACAGCGAGTTCCCGATTCCCACCACCCTGTCAGGCAGCGAGTTCCCGATTCCCACCCTCTCAAACAGCGAGTTCCCGATTCCCACCCTCTCAGACAGCGAGTTCCCGATTCCCACCCTCTCAGACAGCGGGTTCCCGATTCCCACCCTCTCAGACAGTGAGTTCCCGATTCCCACCACCCTGTCAGACAGCGAGTTCCCGATTCCCACCCTGTCAGACAGCGAGTTCCCGATTCCCACCACCCTCTCAGACAGCGAGTTCCCGATTCCCACCCTCTCAGACAGCGAGTTCCCGAATCCCACTCTCTCAGACAGCGAGTTCCTGATTCCCACCCTCTCAGACAGCGAGTTCCCGATTCCCACCACCCTCTCTGACAGCGAGTTCCCGATTCCCAACCCCCTCTCAGTGAGCTCCCGATTCCCCCCCTCTCAGACAGCGATTTCCCGATTCCCACCACCGTCTCAGACAGCGAGTTCCCGATTCCCACCCTCTCAGACAGCGAGTTCCAGATTCCCAGCCTCTCAGACAGCGAGTTCCCGATTCCCACCACCGTCTCAGACAGCGCGTTCCCGATTCCCACCCTCTCAGGCAGCGAGTTCCCGATTCCCACCCTCTCAGACAGCGAGTTACCGATTCCCACCCTCTCAGACAGCGAGTTCCCGATTCCCACCCTCTCAGACAGCGAGTTCCCGATTCCCACCATCCTCTCAGACAGCGAGTTCCCGATTCCCACCCTCTCAGACAGCGAGTTTCCGATTCCCACCACCCTGTCAGGCAGCGAGTTCCCGATTCCCACCCTCTCAAACAGCGAGTTCCAGATTCCCAGCCTCTCAGACAGCGAGTTCCCGATTCCCACCACCGTCTCAGACAGCGAGTTTCCGATTCCCACCCTCTCAGACAGCGAGTTTCCGATTCCCACCCTCTCACACAGCGAGTTCCCCATTCCCACCCTCTCAGACAGCGCGTTCCCGATTCCCACCCTCTCAGGCAGCGAGTTCCCGATTCCCACCCTCTCAGACAGCGAGTTACCGATTCCCACCCTCTCAGACAGCGAGTTCCCGATTCCCACCCTCTCAGACAGCGAGTTCCCGATTCCCACCATCCTCTCAGACAGCGAGTTCCCGATTTCCACCCTCTCAGACAGCGAGTTCCCGATTCCCACCACCCTGTCAGGCAGCGAGTTCCCGATTCCCACCCTCTCAAACAGCGAGTTCCCAATTCCCACCGTCTCAGACAGCGAGTTCCCGATTCCCACCCTCTCAGACAGCGAGTTCCCGATTCCCACCCTCTCAGACAGCGGGTTCCCGATTCCCACCCTCTCAGACAGTGAGTTCCCGATTCCCACCACCCTGTCAGACAGCGAGTTCCCCATTCCCACCCCCTCTCAGACAGCGAGTTCCCGATTCCAACCCTCTCAGACAGCGAGTTCCCCATTCCCACCACCCTCTCAGACAGCGAGTTCCTGATTCCCACCCTCTCAGACAGCTAGTTCCCGATTCCCACCCTCTCAGACAGCGAGTTCCCGATTCCCACCCTCTCAGACAGCGAGTTACTGATTCCCACCCTCTCAGACAGCGAGTTCCCGATTCCAACCACCCTCTCAGACAGCGAGTTCCCGATTCCCACCCTCTCAGACAGCCAGCTCCTGATTCCCACCCTCTCAGACAGCGAGTTCCCTATTCCCACCACCCTCTCTGACAGCGAGTTCCTGATTCCCACCCCCCTCTCAGACAGCGAGTTCCCGATTCCCACCCTCTCAGACAGCGAGCTCCGGATTCCCACCCTCTCAGACAGCGAGTTCCCGATTCCCACCACCCTCTCAGACAGCGAGTTCCCGATTCTCACCCTCTCAGACAGCGAGTTCCCGATTCCCACCCTCTCAGATAGCGAGTTCCCGATTCCCACCCTCTCAGACAGCGAGTTCCCGATTCCCACCCTCTCAGACAGCGAGTTCCCGATTCCCACCACCCTCTCAGACAGGGAGTTCCCGATTCCCACTCTCTCAGACAGCGAGTTCCCGATTCCCACTCTCTCAGACAGCGAGTTCCCGATTCCCACCCTCTCAGTCAGCGAGTACCCGTTTCCCACCCTCTCAGACAGCGAGTTCCCGATTCCCACCCTCTCAGACAGCGAGTTCCCGATTCCCACCACCCTCTCAGACAGCGAGTTCCCGATTCCCACCCTCTCAGACAGCGAGTTCCCGATTCCCACCACCCTCTCAGGCAGCGAGTTCACGATTCCCACCACCCTCTCAGACACCAAGTTCCCGATTCCCACCCTGTCAGACAGCGAGTTCCCGATTCCCACCCTGTCAGACAGCGAGTTCCCGATTCCCACCACCCTCTCAGACAGCGAGTTCCCGATTCCCACCCTCTCAGACAGCGAGTTCCCGAATCCCACTCTCTCAGACAGCGAGTTCCTGATTCCCACCCTCTCAGACAGCGAGTTCCCGATTCCCACCACCCTCTCTGACAGCGAGTTCCCGATTCCCAACCCCCTCTCAGTGAGCTCCCGATTCCCCCCCTCTCAGACAGCGATTTCCCGATTCCCACCACCGTCTCAGACAGCGAGTTCCCGATTCCCACCCTCTCAGACAGCGAGTTCCAGATTCCCAGCCTCTCAGACAGCGAGTTCCCGATTCCCACCACCGTCTCAGACAGCGCGTTCCCGATTCCCACCCTCTCAGGCAGCGAGTTCCCGATTCCCACCCTCTCAGACAGCGAGTTACCGATTCCCACCCTCTCAGACAGCGAGTTCCCGATTCCCACCCTCTCAGACAGCGAGTTCCCGATTCCCACCATCCTCTCAGACAGCGAGTTCCCGATTCCCACCCTCTCAGACAGCGAGTTTCCGATTCCCACCACCCTGTCAGGCAGCGAGTTCCCGATTCCCACCCTCTCAAACAGCGAGTTCCAGATTCCCAGCCTCTCAGACAGCGAGTTCCCGATTCCCACCACCGTCTGAGACAGCGAGTTTCCGATTCCCACCCTCTCAGACAGCGAGTTTCCGATTCCCACCCTCTCACACAGCGAGTTCCCCATTCCCACCCTCTCAGACAGCGCGTTCCCGATTCCCACCCTCTCAGGCAGCGAGTTCCCGATTCCCACCCTCTCAGACAGCGAGTTACCGATTCCCACCCTCTCAGACAGCGAGTTCCCGATTCCCACCCTCTCAGACAGCGAGTTCCCGATTCCCACCATCCTCTCAGACAGCGAGTTCCCGATTCCCACCCTCTCAGACAGCGAGTTCCCGATTCCCACCACCCTGTCAGGCAGCGAGTTCCCGATTCCCACCCTCTCAAATAGCGAGTTCCCAATTCCCACCGTCTCAGACAGCGAGTTCCCGATTCCCACCCTCTCAGACAGCGAGTTCCCGATTCCCACCCTCTCAGACAGCGGGTTCCCGATTCCCACCCTCTCAGACAGTGAGTTCCCGATTCCCACCACCCTGTCAGACAGCGAGTTCCCCATTCCCACCCCCTCTCAGACAGCGAGTTCCCGATTCCAACCCTCTCAGACAGCGAGTTCCCCATTCCCACCACCCTCTCAGACAGCGAGTTCCTGATTCCCACCCTCTCAGACAGCTAGTTCCCGATTCCCACCCTCTCAGACAGCGAGTTCCCGATTCCCACCCTCTCAGACAGCGAGTTACTGATTCCCACCCTCTCAGACAGCGAGTTCCCGATTCCAACCACCCTCTCAGACAGCGAGTTCCCGATTCCCACCCTCTCAGACAGCGAGTTCCCGATTCCCACCACCCTGTCAGGCAGCGAGTTCCCGATTCCCACCCTCTCAAACAGCGAGTTCCCAATTCCCACCGTCTCAGACAGCGAGTTCCCGATTCCCACCCTCTCAGACAGCGAGTTCCCGATTCCCACCCTCTCAGACAGCGGGTTCCCGATTCCCACCCTCTCAGACAGTGAGTTCCCGATTCCCACCACCCTGTCAGACAGCGAGTTCCCGATTCCCACCCCCTCTCAGACAGCGAGTTCCCGATTCCAACCCTCTCAGACAGCGAGTTCCCCATTCCCACCACCCTCTCAGACAGCGAGTTCCTGATTCCCACCCTCTCAGACAGCTAGTTCCCGATTCCCACCCTCTCAGACAGCGAGTTCCCGATTCCCAACCTCTCAGACAGCGAGTTACTGATTCCCACCCTCTCAGACAGCGAGTTCCCGATTCCAACCACCCTCTCAGACAGCGAGTTCCCGATTCCCACCCTCTCAGACAGCCAGCTCCTGATTCCCACCCTCTCAGACAGCGAGTTCCCTATTCCCACCACCCTCTCTGACAGCGAGTTCCTGATTCCCACCCCCCTCTCAGAAAGCGAGTTCCCGATTCCCACCCTCTCAGACAGCGAGCTCCGGATTCCCACCCTCTCAGACAGCGAGTTCCCGATTCCCACCACCCTCTCAGACAGCGAGTTCCCGATTCTCACCCTCTCAGACAGCGAGTTCCCGATTCCCACCCTCTCAGATAGCGAGTTCCCGATTCCCACCCTCTCAGACAGCGAGTTCCCGATTCCCACCCTCTCAGACAGCGAGTTCCCGATTCCCACCACCGTCTCAGACAGGGAGTTCCCGATTCCCACTCTCTCAGACAGCGAGTTCCCGATTCCCACCCTCTCAGACAGCGAGTTCCCGATTCCCACCCTCTCAGTCAGCGAGTACCCGTTTCCCACCCTCTCAGACAGCGAGTTCCCGATTCCCACCCTCTCAGACAGCGAGTTCCCGATTCCCACCACCCTCTCAGACAGCGAGTTCCCGATTCCCACCCTCTCAGACAGCGAGTTCCCGATTCCCACGACCCTCTCAGGCAGCGAGTTCACGATTCCCACCACCCTCTCAGACACCAAGTTCCCGATTCCCACCCTCTCAGACAGCGAGTTCCCGATTCCCATCCTCTCAGACAGCGAGTTCCCGATTCCCAACTCCCTCTCAGACAGCGAGTTCCCGATTCCCACCACCCTCTCAGACAGCGAGTTCCCGATTCCCACCCTCTCAGACAGCGAGTTCCCGATTCCCACCCTCTCAGACAGCGGGTTCCCGATTCCCACCCTCTCAGACAGTGAGTTCCCGATTCCCACCACCCTGTCAGACAGCGAGTTCCCCATTCCCACCCCCTCTCAGACAGCGAGTTCCCGATTCCAACCCTCTCAGACAGCGAGTTCCCCATTCCCACCACCCTCTCAGACAGCGAGTTCCTGATTCCCACCCTCTCAGACAGCTAGTTCCCGATTCCCACCCTCTCAGACAGCGAGTTCCCGATTCCCACCCTCTCAGACAGCGAGTTCCTGATTCCCACCCTCTCAGACAGCGAGTTCCCGATTCCAACCACCCTCTCAGACAGCGAGTTCCCGATTCCCACCCTCTCAGACAGCCAGCTCCTGATTCCCACCCTCTCAGACAGCGAGTTCCCTATTCCCACCCCCCTCTCAGACAGCGAGTTCCCGATTCCCACCCTCTCAGACAGCGAGCTCCGGATTCCCACCCTCTCAGACAGCGAGTTCCCGATTCCCACCACCCTCTCAGACAGCGAGTTCCCGATTCTCACCCTCTCAGACAGCGAGTTCCCGATTCCCATCCTCTCAGATAGCGAGTTCCCGATTCCCACCCTCTCAGACAGCGAGTTCCCGATTCCCACCCTCTCAGACAGCGAGTTCCCGATTCCCACCACCCTCTCAGACAGGGAGTTCCCGATTCCCACTCTCTCAGACAGCGAGTTCCCGATTCCCACCCTCTCAGACAGCGAGTTCCCGATTCCCACCCTCTCAGTCAGCGAGTACCCGTTTCCCACCCTCTCAGACAGCGAGTTCCCGATTCCCACCCTCTCAGACAGCGAGTTCCCGATTCCCACCACCCTCTCAGACAGCGAGTTCCCGATTCCCACCCTCTCAGACAGCGAGTTCCCGATTCCCACCACCCTCTCAGGCAGCGAGTTCACGATTCCCACCACCCTCTCAGACACCAAGTTCCCGATTCCCACCCTCTCAGACAGCGAGTTCCCGATTCCCATCCTCTCAGACAGCGAGTTCCCGATTCCCAACTCCCTCTCAGACAGCGAGTTCCCGATTCCCACCACCCTCTCAGACAGCGAGTTCCCGATTCCCACCCTCTCAGACAGCGAGTTCCCGATTCCCACCCTCTCAGACAGCGAGTTCCCGATTCCCACCCTCTCAGACAGCGAGTTCCCGATTCCCACCACCCTCTCAGACAGCGAGTTACCGATTCCCACCCTCTCAGTCAGCGAGTACCCGTTTCCCACCCTCTCAGACAGCGAGTTCCCGATTCCCACCCTCTCAGACAGCGAGTTCCCGATTCCCACCACCCTCTCAGACAGCGAGTTCCCGATTCCCACCCTCTCAGACAGCGAGTTCCCGATTCCCACCACCCTCTCAGGCAGCGAGTTCACGATTCCCACCATCCTCTCAGACACCAAGTTCCCGATTCCCACCCTCTCAGACAGCGAGTTCCCGATTCCCATCCTCTCAGACAGCGAGTTCCCGATTCCCAACTCCCTCTCAGACAGCGAGTTCCCGATTCCCACCACCCTCTCAGACAGCGAGTTCCCGATTCCCACCCTCTCAGACAGCGAGTTCCCGATTCCCACCCTCTCAGACAGCGGGTTCCCGATTCCCACCCTCTCAGACAGTGAGTTCCCGATTCCCACCACCCTGTCAGACAGCGAGTTCCCCATTCCCACCCCCTCTCAGACAGCGAGTTCCCGATTCCAACCCTCTCAGACAGCGAGTTCCCCATTCCCACCACCCTCTCAGACAGCGAGTTCCTGATTCCCACCCTCTCAGACAGCTAGTTCCCGATTCCCACCCTCTCAGACAGCGAGTTCCCGATTCCCACCCTCTCAGACAGCGAGTTCCTGATTCCCACCCTCTCAGACAGCGAGTTCCCGATTCCAACCACCCTCTCAGACAGCGAGTTCCCGATTCCCACCCTCTCAGACAGCTAGCTCCTGATTCCCACCCTCTCAGACAGCGAGTTCCCTATTCCCACCCCCCTCTCAGACAGCGAGTTCCCGATTCCCACCCTCTCAGACAGCGAGCTCCGGATTCCCACCCTCTCAGACAGCGAGTTCCCGATTCCCACCACCCTCTCAGACAGCGAGTTCCCGATTCTCACCCTCTCAGACAGCGAGTTCCCGATTCCCATCCTCTCAGATAGCGAGTTCCCGATTCCCACCCTCTCAGACAGCGAGTTCCCGATTCCCACCCTCTCAGACAGCGAGTTCCCGATTCCCACCACCCTCTCAGACAGGGAGTTCCCGATTCCCACTCTCTCAGACAGCGAGTTCCCGATTCCCACCCTCTCAGACAGCGAGTTCCCGATTCCCACCCTCTCAGTCAGCGAGTACCCGTTTCCCACCCTCTCAGACAGCGAGTTCCCGATTCCCACCCTCTCAGACAGCGAGTTCCCGATTCCCACCACCCTCTCAGACAGCGAGTTCCCGATTCCCACCCTCTCAGACAGCGAGTTCCCGATTCCCACCACCCTCTCAGGCAGCGAGTTCACGATTCCCACCACCCTCTCAGACACCAAGTTCCCGATTCCCACCCTCTCAGACAGCGAGTTCCCGATTCCCATCCTCTCAGACAGCGAGTTCCCGATTCCCAACTCCCTCTCAGACAGCGAGTTCCCGATTCCCACCACCCTCTCAGACAGCGAGTTCCCGATTCCCACCCTCTCAGACAGCGAGTTCCCGATTCCCACCCTCTCAGACAGCGAGTTCCCGATTCCCACCCTCTCAGACAGCGAGTTCCCGATTCCCACCACCCTCTCAGACAGCGAGTTCCCGATCCCCACCCTCTCAGACTGCGAGTTCCCGAATCCCACCCTCTCAGACAGCGAGTTCCTGATTCCCACCCTCACAGACAGCGAGTTCCCGATTCCCACCACCCTCTCTGACAGCGAGTTCCCGATTCCCAACCCCCTCTCAGACAGTGAGCTCCCGATTCCCCCCCTCTCAGACAGCGATTTCCCGATTCCCACCACCGTCTCAGACAGCGAGTTCCCGATTCCCACCCTCTCAGACAGCGAGTTCCAGATTCCCAGCCTCTCAGACAGCGAGTTCCCGATTCCCACCACCGTCTCAGACAGCGAGTTCCCCATTCCCACCACCCTCTCAGACAGCGAGTTCCTGATTCCCACCCTCTCAGACAGCTAGTTCCCGATTCCCACCCTCTCAGACAGCGAGTTCCCGATTCCCACCCTCTCAGACAGCGAGTTCCTGATTCCCACCCTCTCAGACAGCGAGTTCCCGATTCCAACCACCCTCTCAGACAGCCAGCTCCTGATTCCCACCCTCTCAGACAGCGAGTTCCCTATTCCCACCACCCTCTCTGACAGCGAGTTCCTGATTCCCACCCCCCTCTCAGACAGCGAGTTCCCGATTCCCACCCTCTCAGACAGCGAGCTCCGGATTCCCACCCTCTCAGACAGCGAGTTCCCGATTCCCACCACCCTCTCAGACAGCGAGTTCCCGATTCTCACCCTCTCAGACAGCGAGTTCCCGATTCCCACCCTCTCAGATAGCGAGTTCCCGATTCCCACCCTCTCAGACAGCGAGTTCCCGATTCCCACCCTCTCAGACAGCGAGTTCCCGATTCCCACCACCCTCTCAGACAGGGAGTTCCCGATTCCCACTCTCTCAGACAGCGAGTTCCCGATTCCCACCCTCTCAGACAGCGAGTTCCCGTTTCCCACCCTCTCAGACAGCGAGTTCCCGATTCCCACCCTCTCAGACAGCGAGTTCCCGATTCCCACCACCCTCTCAGACAGCGAGTTCCCGATTCCCACCCTCTCAGACAGCGAGTTCCCGATTCCCACCACCCTCTCAGGCAGCGAGTTCACGATTCCCACCACCCTCTCAGACAGCGAGTTCCCGATTCCCACCCTCTCAGACAGCGAGTTCCCGATTCCCATCCTCTCAGACAGCGAGTACCCGATTCCCAACTCCCTCTCAGACAGCGAGTTCCCGATTCCCACCACCCTCTCGGACAGCGAGTTCCCGATTCCCACCCTCTCAGACAGCGAGTTCCCGATTCCCACCCTCTCAGACAGCGAGTTCCCGATTCCCACCCTCTCAGACAGCGAGTTCCCGATTCCCACCACCATCTCAGACAGCGAATTCCCGATCCCCACCCTCTCAGACTGCGAGTTCCCGAATCCCACCCTCTCAGACAGCGAGTTCCTGATTCCCACCCTCACAGACAGCGAGTTCCCGATTCCCACCACCCTCTCTGACAGCGAGTTCCCGATTCCCAACCCCCTCTCAGACAGTGAGCTCCCGATTCCCCCCCTCTCAGACAGCGATTTCCCGATTCCCACCACCGTCTCAGACAGCGAGTTCCCGATTCCCACCCTCTCAGACAGCGAGTTCCAGATCCCCAGCCTCTCAGACAGCGAGTTCCCGATTCCCACCACCGTCTCAGACAGCGAGTTTCCGATTCCCACCCTCTCAGACAGCGAGTTTCCGATTCCCACCCTCTCACACAGCGAGTTCCCCATTCCCACCCTCTCAGACAGCGGGTTCCCGATTCCCACCCTCTCAGGCAGCGAGTTCCCGATTCCCACCCTCTCAGACAGCGAGTTACCGATTCCCACCCTCTCAGACAGCGAGTTCCTGATTCCCACCCTCACAGACAGCGAGTTCCCGATTCCCACCACCCTCTCTGACAGCGAGTTCCCGATTCCCAACCCCCTCTCAGACAGTGAGCTCCCGATTCCCCCCCTCTCAGACAGCGATTTCCCGATTCCCACCACCGTCTCAGACAGCGAGTTCCCGATTCCCACCCTCTCAGACAGCGAGTTCCCCATTCCCACCACCCTCTCAGACAGTGAGTTCCCGATTCCCACCACCCTGTCAGACAGCGAGTTCCCGATTCCCACCCTGTCAGACAGCGAGTTCCCGATTCCCACCACCCTCTCAGACAGCGAGTTCCCGATTCCCACCCTCTCAGACAGCGAGTTCCCGATTCCCACCCTCTCAGACAGCGAGTTCCCGATTCCCACCCTCTCAGACAGCGAGTTCCCGATTCCCACCACCCTCTCAGACAGCGAGTTCCCGATCCCCACCCTCTCAGACTGCGAGTTCCCGAATCCCACCCTCTCAGACAGCGAGTTTCCGATTCCCACCCTCTCAGACAGCGAGTTTCCGATTCCCACCCTCTCACACAGCGAGTTCCCCATTCCCACCCTCTCAGACAGCGGGTTCCCGATTCCCACCCTCTCAGGCAGCGAGTTCCCGATTCCCACCCTCTCAGACAGCGAGTTACCGATTCCCACCCTCTCAGACAGCGAGTTCCTGATTCCCACCCTCACAGACAGCGAGTTCCCGATTCCCACCACCCTCTCTGACAGCGAGTTCCCGATTCCCAACCCCTGTCTCTATACTACAGGCCTCCCAACAGCCAGCGGGAGATAGAGGAGCAGATAGGTAGACAGATTTTGGAAAAGAGTGAAAACAACAGGGTTGTGGTGATGGGAGACTTCAACTTCCCCAATATTGACTGGGACTCACTTAGTGCCAGGGGCTTAGACGGGGCAGAGTTTGTAAGGAGCATCCAGGAGGGCTTCTTAAAACAATATGTAAACAGTCCAACTAGGGAAGGGGCGGTACTGGACCTGGTATTGGGGAATGAGCCCGGCCAGGTGGTAGATGTTTCAGTAGGGGAGCATTTCGGTAACAGTGACCACAATTCAGTAAGTTTTAAAGTACTGGTGGACAAGGATAAGAGTGGTCCGAGGATGAATGTGCTAAATTGGGGGAAGGCTAATTATAACAATATTAGGCGGGAACTGAAGAACATAGATTGGGGGCGGATGTTTGAGGGCAAATCAACATCTGACATGTGGGAGGCTTTCAAGTGTCAGTTGAAAGGAATACAGGACAGGCATGTTCCTGTGAGGAAGAAAGATAAATACGGCAATTTTCGGGAACCTTGGATGACGAGTGATATTGTAGGCCTCGTCAAAAAGAAAAAGGAGGCATTTGTCAGGGCTAAAAGGCTGGGAACAGACGAAGCCTGTGTGGCATATAAGGAAAGTAGGAAGGAACTTAAGCAAGGAGTCAGGAGGGCTAGAAGGGGTCATGAAAAGGCATTGGCAAATAGGGTTAAGGAAAATCCCAAGGCTTTTTACACTTACATAAAAAGTAAGAGGGTAGCCAGGGAAAGGGTTGGCCCACTGAAGGATAGGCAAGGGAATCTATGTGTGGAGCCAGAGGAAATGGGCGAGGTACTAAATGAATACTTTGCATCAGTATTCACCAAAGAGAAGGAATTGGTAGATGTTGAGTCTGGAGAAGGGGGTGTAGATAGCCTGGGTCACATTGTGATCCAAAAAGACGAGGTGTTGGGTGTCTTAAAAAATATTAAGGTAGATAAGTCCCCAGGGCCGGATGGGATCTACCCCAGAATACTGAAGGAGGCTGGAGAGGAAATTGCTGAGGCCTTGACAGAAATCTTTGGATCCTCGCTGTCTTCAGGGGATGTCCCGGAGGACTGGAGAATAGCCAATGTTGTTCCTCTGTTTAAGAAGGGTGGCAGGGATAATCCCGGGAACTACAGGCCGGTGAGCCTTACTTCAGTGGTAGGGAAATTACTGGAGAGAATTCTTCGAGACAGGATCTACTCCCATTTGGAAGCAAATGGACGTATTAGTGAGAGGCAGCACGGTTTTGTGAAGGGGAGGTCGTGTCTCACTAACTTGATAGAGTTTTTCGAGGAGGTCACTAAGATGATTGATGCAGGTAGGGCAGTAGATGTTGTCTATATGGACTTCAGTAAGGCCTTTGACAAGGTCCCTCATGGTAGACTAGTACAAAAGGTGAAGTCACACGGGATCAGGGGTGAACTGGCAAGGTGGATACAGAACTGGCTAGGCCATAGAAGGCAGAGGGTAGCAATGGAGGGATGCTTTTCTAATTGGAGGGCTGTGACCAGTGGTGTTCCACAGGGATCAGTGCTGGGACCTTTGCTCTTTGTAGTATATATAAATGATTTGGAGGAAAATGTAACTGGTCTGATTAGTAAGTTTGCAGACGACACAAAGGTTGGTGGAATTGCGGATAGCGATGAGGACTGTCTGAGGATACAGCAGGATTTAGATTGTCTGGAGACTTGGGCGGAGAGATGGCAGATGGAGTTTAACCTGGACAAATGTGAGGTAATGCATTTTGGAAGGGCTAATGCAGGTAGGGAATATACAGTGAATGGTAGAACCCTCAAGAGTATTGAAAGTCAAAGAGATCTAGGAGTACAGGTCCACAGATCACTGAAAGGGGCAACACAGGTGGAGAAGGTAGTCAAGAAGGCATACGGCATGCTTGCCTTCATTGGCCGGGGCATTGAGTATAAGAATTGGCAAGTCATGTTGCAGCTGTATAGAACCTTAGTTAGGCCACACTTGGAGTATAGTGTTCAATTCTGGTCGCCACACTACCAGAAGGATGTGGAGGCTTTAGAGAGGGTGCAGAAGAGATTTACCAGAATGTTGCCTGGTATGGAGGGCATAAGCTATGAGGAGCGATTGAATAAACTCGGTTTGTTCTCACTGGAACGAAGGAGGTTGAGGGGCGACCTGATAGAGGTATACAAAATTATGAGGGGCATAGACAGAGTGGATAGTCAGAGGCTTTTCCCCAGGGTAGAGGGGTCAATTACTAGGGGGCATAGGTTTAAGGTGAGAGGGGCAAAGTTTAGAGTAGATGTACGAGGCAAGTTTTTTACGCAGAGGGTAGTGGGTGCCTGGAACTCACTACCGGAGGAGGTAGTGGAGGCAGGGACGATAGGGACATTTAAGGGGCATCTTGACAAATATATGAATAGGATGGGAATAGAAGGATACGGACCCAGGAAGTGTAGAAGATTGTAGTTTAGTCGGGCAGTATGGTCGGCACGGGCTTGGAGGGCCGAAGGGCCTGTTCCTGTGCTGTACATTTCTTTGTTCTTTGTTCTTTGTTCTTTGAGTTCCTGATTCCCACCCTCTCAGACAGCGAGTTCCCGATTCCCACCACCCTCTCTGACAGCGAGTTCCCGATTCCCAACCCCCTCTCAGACAGTGAGCTCCCGATTCCCCCCCTCTCAGACAGCGATTTCCCGATTCCCACCACCGTCTCAGACAGCGAGTTCCCGATTCCCACCCTCTCAGACAGCGAGTTCCAGATTCCCAGCCTCTCAGACAGCGAGTTCCCGATTCCCACCACCGTCTCAGACAGCGAGTTTCCGATTCCCACCCTCTCAGACAGCGAGTTTCCGATTCCCACCCTCTCACACAGCGAGTTCCCCATTCCCACCCTCTCAGACAGCGCGTTCCCGATTCCCAACCTCTCAGGCAGCAAGTTCCCGATTCCCACCCTCTCAGACAGCGAGTTACCGATTCCCACCCTCTCAGACAGCGAGTTCCCGATTCCCACCCTCTCAGACAGCGAGTTCCCGATTCCCACCATCCTCTCAGACAGCGAGTTCCCGATTCCCACCCTCTCAGACAGCGAGTTTCCGATTCCCACCACCCTGTCAGGCAGAGAGTTCCCGATTCCCACCCTCTCAAACAGCGAGTTCCAGATTCCCAGCCTCTCAGACAGCGAGTTCCCGATTCCCACCACCGTCTCAGACAGCGAGTTTCCGATTCCCACCCTCTCAGACAGCGAGTTTCCGATTCCCACCCTCTCACACAGCGAGTTCCCCATTCCCACCCTCTCAGACAGCGCGTTCCCGATTCCCACGCTCTCAGGCAGCGAGTTCCCGATTCCCACCCTCTCAGACAGCGAGTTACCGATTCCCACCCTCTCAGACAGCGAGTTCCCGATTCCCACCCTCTCAGACAGCGAGTTCCCGATTCCCACCATCCTCTCAGACAGCGAGTTCCCGATTCCCACCCTCTCAGACAGCGAGTTCCCGATTCCCACCACCCTGTCAGGCAGCGAGTTCCCGATTCCCACCCTCTCAAACAGCGAGTTCCCAATTCCCACCGTCTCAGACAGCGAGTTCCCGATTCCCACCCTCTCAGACAGCGAGTTCCCGATACCCACCCTCTCAGACAGCGGGTTCCCGATTCCCACCCTCTCAGACAGTGAGTTCCCGATTCCCACCACCCTGTCAGACAGCGAGTTCCCCATTCCCACCCCCTCTCAGACAGCGAGTTCCCGATTCCAACCCTCTCAGACAGCGAGTTCCCCATTCCCACCACCCTCTCAGACAGCGAGTTCCTGATTCCCACCCTCTCAGACAGCTAGTTCCCGATTCCCACCCTCTCAGACAGCGAGTTCCCGATTCCCACCATCTCAGACAGCGAGTTCCTGATTCCCACCCTCTCAGACAGCGAGTTCCCGATTCCAACCACCCTCTCAGACATCGAGTTCCCGATTCCCACCCTCTCAGACAGCCAGCTCCTGATTCCCACCCTCTCAGACAGCGAGTTCCCTATTCCCACCACCCTCTCTGACAGCGAGTTCCTGATTCCCACCCCCCTCTCAGACAGCGAGTTCCCGATTCCCACCCTCTCAGACAGCGAGCTCCTGATTCCCACCCTCTCAGACAGCGAGTTCCCGATTCCCACCCTCTCAGACAGCGAGTTCCCGATTCCCACCCTCTCAGACAGCGAGTTCCCGATTCTCACCCTCTCAGACAACGAGTTCCCGATTCCCACCCTCTCAGATAGCGAGTTCCCGATTCCCACCCTCTCAGACAGCGAGTTCCCGATTCTCACCCTCTCAGACAGCGAGTTCCCGATTCCCACCCTCTCAGATAGCGAGTTCCCGATTCCCACCCTCTCAGACAGCGAGTTCCCGATTCCCACCCTCTCAGACAGCGAGTTCCCGATTCCCACCACCCTCTCAGACAGGGAGTTCCCGATTCCCACTCTCTCAGACAGCGAGTTCCCGATTCCCACCCTCTCAGACAGCGAGTTCCCGATTCCCACCCTCTCAGTCAGCGAGTACCCGTTTCCCACCCTCTCAGACAGCGAGTTCCCGATTCCCACCCTCTCAGACAGCGAGTTCCCGATTCCCACCACCCTCTCAGACAGCGAGTTCACGATTCCCACCACCCTCTCAGACACCAAGTTCCCGATTCCCACCCTCTCAGACAGCGAGTTCCCGATTCCCACCCTCTCAGACAGCGAGTTCCCGATTCCCACCACCCTCTCAGACAGCGAGTTCCCGATCCCCACCCTCTCAGACTGCGAGTTCCCGAATCCCACCCTCTCAGACAGCGAGTTCCTGATTCCCACCCTCTCAGACAGCGAGTTCCCGATTCCCACCACCCTCTCTGACAGCGAGTTCCCGATTCCCAACCCCCTCTCAGACAGTGAGCTCCCGATTACCCCCCTCTCAGACAGCGATTTCCCGATTCCCACCACCGTCTCAGACAGCGAGTTCCCGATTCCCACCCTCTCAGACAGCGAGTTCCAGATTCCCAGCCTCTCAGACAGCGAGTTCCCGATTCCCACCACCGTCTCAGACAGCGAGTTTCCGATTCCCACCCTCTCAGACAGCGAGTTTCCGATTCCCACCCTCTCACACAGCGAGTTCCCCATTCCCACCCTCTCAGACAGCGCGTTCCCGATTCGCACCCTCTCAGGCAGCGAGTTCCCGATTCCCACCCTCTCAGACAGCGAGTTACCGATTCCCACCCTCTCAGACAGCGAGTTCCCGATTCCCACCCTCTCAGACAGCGAGTTCCCGATTCCCACCATCCTCTCAGACAGCGAGTTCCCGATTCCCACCCTCTCAGACAGCGAGTTTCCGATTCCCACCACCCTGTCAGGCAGCGAGTTCCCGATTCCCACCCTCTCAAACAGCGAGTTCCAGATTCCCAGCCTCTCAGACAGCGAGTTCCCGATTCCCACCACCGTCTCAGACAGCGAGTTTCCGATTCCCACCCTCTCAGACAGCGAGTTTCCGATTCCCACCCTCTCACACAGCGAGTTCCCCATTCCCACCCTCTCAGACAGCGCGTTCCCGATTCCCACCCTCTCAGGCAGCGAGTTCCCGATTCCCACCCTCTCAGACAGCGAGTTACCGATTCCCACCCTCTCAGACAGCGAGTTCCCGATTCCCACCCTCTCAGACAGCGAGTTCCCGATTCCCACCATCCTCTCAGACAGCGAGTTCCCGATTCCCACCCTCTCAGACAGCGAGTTCCCGATTCCCACCACCCTGTCAGGCAGCGAGTTCCCGATTCCCACCCTCTCAAACAGCGAGTTCCCAATTCCCACCGTCTCAGACAGCGAGTTCCCGATTCCCACCCTCTCAGACAGCGAGTTCCCGATTCCCACCCTCTCAGACAGCGGGTTCCCGATTCCCACCCTCTCAGACAGTGAGTTCCCGATTCCCACCACCCTGTCAGACAGCGAGTTCCCCATTCCCACCCCCTCTCAGACAGCGAGTTCCCGATTCCAACCCTCTCAGACAGCGAGTTCCCCATTCCCACCACCCTCTCAGACAGCGAGTTCCTGATTCCCACCCTCTCAGACAGCTAGTTCCCGATTCCCACCCTCTCAGACAGCGAGTTCCCGATTCCCACCCTCTCAGACAGCGAGTTCCTGATTCCCACCCTCTCAGACAGCGAGTTCCCGATTCCAACCACCCTCTCAGACAGCGAGTTCCCGATTCCCACCCTCTCAGACAGCCAGCTCCTGATTCCCACCCTCTCAGACAGCGAGTTCCCTATTCCCACCACCCTCTCTGACAGCGAGTTCCTGATTCCCACCCCCCTCTCAGACAGCGAGTTCCCGATTCCCACCCTATCAGACAGCGAGCTCCTGATTCCCACCCTCTCAGACAGCGAGTTCCCGATTCCCACCCTCTCAGACAGCGAGTTCCCGATTCCCACCCTCTCAGACAGCGAGTTCCCGATTCTCACCCTCTCAGACAACGAGTTCCCGATTCCCACCCTCTCAGATAGCGAGTTCCCGATTCCCACCCTCTCAGACAGCGAGTTCCCGATTCTCACCCTCTCAGACAGCGAGTTCCCGATTCCCACCCTCTCAGATAGCGAGTTCCCGATTCCCACCCTCTCAGACAGCGAGTTCCCGATTCCCACCCTCTCAGACAGCGAGTTCCCGATTCCCACCCCCCTCTCAGACAGGGAGTTCCCGATTCCCACTCTCTCAGACAGCGAGTTCCCGATTCCCACCCTCTCAGACAGCGAGTTCCCGATTCCCACCCTCTCAGTCAGCGAGTACCCGTTTCCCACCCTCTCAGACAGCGAGTTCCCGATTCCCACCCTCTCAGACAGCGAGTTCCCGATTCCCACCACCCTCTCAGACAGCGAGTTCCCGATTCCCACCCTCTCAGACAGCGAGTTCCCGATTCCCACCACCCTCTCAGGCAGCGAGTTCACGATTCCCACCACCCTCTCAGACACCAAGTTCCCGATTCCCACCCTCTCAGACAGCGAGTTCCCGATTCCCATCCTCTCAGACAGCGAGTTCCCGATTCCCAACTCCCTCTCAGACAGCGAGTTCCCGATTCCCACCACCCTCTCAGACAGCGAGTTCCCGATTCGCACCCTCTCAGACAGCGAGTTCCCGATTCCCACCCTCTCAGACAGCGAGTTCCCGATTCCCACCCTCTCAGACAGCGAGTTCCCGATTCCCACCACCCTCTCAGACAGCGAGTTCCCGATCCCCACCCTCTCAGACTGCGAGTTCCCGAATCCCACCCTCTCAGACAGCGAGTTCCTGATTCCCACCCTCACAGACAGCGAGTTCCCGATTCCCACCACCCTCTCTGACAGCGAGTTCCCGATTCCCAACCCCCTCTCAGACAGTGAGCTCCCGATTCCCCCCCTCTCAGACAGCGATTTCCCGATTCCCACCCCCGTCTCAGACAGCGAGTTCCCGATTCCCACCCTCTCAGACAGCGAGTTCCAGATTCCCAGCCTCTCAGACAGCGAGTTCCCGATTCCCACCACCGTCTCAGACAGCGAGTTTCCGATTCCCACCCTCTCAGACAGCGAGTTTCCGATTCCCACCCTCTCACACAGCGAGTTCCCCATTCCCACCCTCTCAGACAGTGCGTTCCCGATTCCCACCCTCTCAGGCAGCGAGTTCCCGATTCCCACCCTCTCAGACAGCGAGTTACCGATTCCCACCCTCTCAGACAGCGAGTTCCTGATTCCCACCCTCACAGACAGCGAGTTCCCGATTCCCACCACCCTCTCTGACAGCGAGTTCCCGATTCCCAACCCCCTCTCAGACAGTGAGCTCCCGATTCCCCCCCTCTCAGACAGCGATTTCCCGATTCCCACCACCGTCTCAGACAGCGAGTTCCCGATTCCCACCCTCTCAGACAGCGAGTTCCAGATTCCCAGCCTCTCAGACAGCGAGTTCCCGATTCCCACCACCGTCTCAGACAGCGAGTTTCCGATTCCCACCCTCTCAGACAGCGAGTTCCCGATTCCCACCATCCTCTCAGACAGCGAGTTCCCGATTCCCACCCTCTCAGACAGCGAGTTTCCGATTCCCACCACCCTGTCAGGCAGCGAGTTCCCGATTCCCACCCTCTCAAACAGCGAGTTCCCGATTCCCACCGTCTCAGACAGCGAGTTCCCGATTCCCACCCTCTCAGACAGCGAGTTCCCGATTCCCAACCTCTCAGACAGCGGGTTCCCGATTCCCATCCTCTCAGACAGTGAGTTCCCGATTCCCACCACCCTGTCAGACAGCGAGTTCCCGATTCCCACCCTGTCAGACAGCGAGTTCCTGATTCCCACCCTCTCAGACAGCGAGTTCCCGATTCCCACCGTCTCAGACAGCGAGTTCCCGATTCCCAGCCTCTCAGACAGCGAGTTCCCGATTCCCACCCTCTCAGACAGCGAGTTCCCGATTCCCATCCTCTCAGACAGCGAGTTCCCGATTCCCAACTCCCTCTCAGACAGCGAGTTCCCGATTCCCACCACCCTCTCAGACAGCGAGTTCCCGATTCCCACCCTCTCAGACAGCGAGTTCCCGATTCCCACCCTCTCAGACAGCGAGTTCCCGATTCCCACCCTCTCAGACAGCGAGTTCCCGATTCCCACCACCCTCTCAGACACCAAGTTCCCGATTCCCACCCTCTCAGACAGCGAGTTCCCGATTCCCATCCTCTCAGACAGCGAGTTCCCGATTCCCACCCTCTCAGACAGCGAGTTCCCGATTCCCACCCTCTCAGACAGCGTGTTCCCGATTCCCACCCTCTCAGACAGCGAGTTCCCGATTCCCACCACCCTCTCAGACAGCGAGTTCCCGATCCCCACCCTCTCAGACTGCGAGTTCCCGAATCCCACCCTCTCAGACAACGAGTTCCTGATTCCCACCCTCACAGACAGCGAGTTCCCGATTCCCACCACCCTCTCTGACAGCGAGTTCCCGATTCCCAACCCCCTCTCAGACAGTGAGCTCCCGATTCCCCCCCTCTCAGACAGCGATTTCCCGATTCCCACCACCGTCTCAGACAGCGAGTTCCCGATTCCCACCCTCTCAGACAGCGAGTTCCAGATTCCCAGCCTCTCAGACAGCGAGTTCCCGATTCCCACCACCGTCTCAGACAGCGAGTTTCCGATTCCCACCCTCTCAGACAGCGAGTTCCCGATTCCCACCCTCTCACACAGCGAGTTCCCCATTCCCACCCTCTCAGACAGCGCGTTCCCGATTCCCACCCTCTCAGGCAGCGAGTTCCCGATTCCCACCCTCTCAGACAGCGAGTTACCGATTCCCACCCTCTCAGACAGCGAGTTCCTGATTCCCACCCTCACAGACAGCGAGTTCCCGATTCCCACCACCCTCTCTGACAGCGAGTTCCCGATTCCCAACCCCCTCTCAGACAGTGAGCTCCCGATTCCCCCCCTCTCAGACAGCGATTTCCCGATTCCCACCACCGTCTCAGACAGCGAGTTCCCGATTCCCACCCTCTCAGACAGCGAGTTCCAGATTCCCAGCCTCTCAGACAGCGAGTTCCCGATTCCCACCACCGTCTCAGACAGCGAGTTTCCGATTCCCACCCTCTCAGACAGCGAGTTTCCGATTCCCACCCTCTCACACAGCGAGTTCCCCATTCCCACCCTCTCAGACAGCGCGTTCCCGATTCCCACCCTCTCAGGCAGCGAGTTCCCGATTCCCACCCTCTCAGACAGCGAGTTACCGATTCCCACCCTCTCAGACAGCGAGTTCCCGATTCCCACCCTCTCAGACAGCGAGTTCCCGATTCCCACCATCCTCTCAGACAGCGAGTTCCCGATTCCCACCCTCTCAGACAGCGAGTTTCCGATTCCCACCACCCTGTCAGGCAGCGAGTTCCCGATTCCCACCCTCTCAAACAGCGAGTTCCCGATTCCCACCGTCTCAGACAGCGAGTTCCCGATTCCCACCCTCTCAGACAGCGAGTTCCCGATTCCCACCCTCTCAGACAGCGGGTTCCCGATTCCCACCCTCTCAGACAGTGAGTTCCCGATTCCCACCACCCTGTCAGACAGCGAGTTCCCGATTCCCACCCTGTCAGACAGCGAGTTCCTGATTCCCACCCTCTCAGACAGCGAGTTCCCGATTCCCACCGTCTCAGACAGCGAGTTCCCGATTCCCAGCCTCTCAGACAGCGAGTTCCCGATTCCCACCCTCTCAGACAGCGAGTTCCCGATTCCCATCCTCTCAGACAGCGAGTTCCCGATTCCCAACTCCCTCTCAGACAGCGAGTTCCCGATTCCCACCACCCTCTCAGACAGCGAGTTCCCGATTCCCACCCTCTCAGACAGCGAGTTCCCGATTCCCACCCTCTCAGACAGCGAGTTCCCGATTCCCACCCTCTCAGACAGCGAGTACCCGATTCCCACCACCCTCTCAGACAGCGAGTTCCCGATCCCCACCCTCTCAGACTGCGAGTTCCCGAATCCCACCCTCTCAGACAGCGAGTTCCCGATTCCCACCCTCTCAGACAGCGAGTTCCCGATTCCCACCATCCTCTCAGACAGCGAGTTCCCGATTCCCACCCTCTCAGACAGCGAGTTTCCGATTCCCACGACCCTGTCAGGCAGCGAGTTCCCGATTCCCACCCTCTCAAACAGCGAGTTCCAGATTCCCAGCCTCTCAGACAGCGAGTTCCCGATTCCCACCACCGTCTCAGACAGCGAGTTTCCGATTCCCACCCTCTCAGACAGCGAGTTTCCGATTCCCACCCTCTCACACAGCGAGTTCCCCATTCCCACCCTCTCAGACAGCGCGTTCCCGATTCCCACCGTCTCAGACAGCGAGTTCCCGATTCCCACCCTCTCAGACAGCGAGTTCCCGATTCCCACCCTCTCAGACAGCGGGTTCCCGATTCCCACCCTCTCAGACAGTGAGTTCCCGATTCCCACCACCCTGTCAGACAGCGAGTTCCCGATTCCCACCCTGTCAGACAGCGAGTTCCTGATTCCCACCCTCTCAGACAGCGAGTTCCCGATTCCCACCGTCTCAGACAGCGAGTTCCCGATTCCCAGCCTCTCAGACAGCGAGTTCCCGATTCCCACCCTCTCAGACAGCGAGTTCCCGATTCCCATCCTCTCAGACAGCGAGTTCCCGATTCCCAACTCCCTCTCAGACAGCGAGTTCCCGATTCCCACCACCCTCTCAGACAGCGAGTTCCCGATTCCCACCCTCTCAGACAGCGAGTTCCCGATTCCCACCCTCTCAGACAGCGAGTTCCCGATTCCCACCCTCTCAGACAGCGAGTACCCGATTCCCACCACCCTCTCAGACAGCGAGTTCCCGATCCCCACCCTCTCAGACTGCGAGTTCCCGAATCCCACCCTCTCAGACAGCGAGTTCCCGATTCCCACCCTCTCAGACAGCGAGTTCCCGATTCCCACCATCCTCTCAGACAGCGAGTTCCCGATTCCCACCCTCTCAGACAGCGAGTTTCCGATTCCCACGACCCTGTCAGGCAGCGAGTTCCCGATTCCCACCCTCTCAAACAGCGAGTTCCAGATTCCCAGCCTCTCAGACAGCGAGTTCCCGATTCCCACCACCGTCTCAGACAGCGAGTTTCCGATTCCCACCCTCTCAGACAGCGAGTTTCCGATTCCCACCCTCTCACACAGCGAGTTCCCCATTCCCACCCTCTCAGACAGCGCGTTCCCGATTCCCACCCTCTCAGGCAGCGAGTTCCCGATTCCCACCCTCTCAGACAGCGAGTTACCGATTCCCACCCTCTCAGACAGCGAGTTCCCGATTCCCACCCTCTCAGACAGCGAGTTCCCGATTCCCACCACCCTCTTAGACAGCGAGTTCCCGATTCCCACCCTCTCAGACAGCGAGTTCCCGATTCCCACCACCCTGTCAGGCAGCGAGTTCCCGATTCCCACCCTCTCAAACAGCGAGTTCCCAATTCCCACCGTCTCAGACAGCGAGTTCCCGATTCCCACCCTCTCAGACAGCGAGTTCCCGATTCCCACCCTCTCAGACAGCGGGTTCCCGATTCCCACCCTCTCAGACAGTGAGTTCCCGATTCCCACCACCCTGTCAGACAGCGAGTTCCCCATTCCCACCCCCTCTCAGACAGCGAGTTCCCGATTCCAACCCTCTCAGACAGCGAGTTCCCCATTCCCACCACCCTCTCAGACAGCGAGTTCCTGATTCCCACCCTCTCAGACAGCTAGTTCCCGATTCCCACCCTCTCAGACAGCGAGTTTCCGATTCCCACCCTCTCAGACAGCGAGTTCCTGATTCCCACCCTCTCAGACAGCGAGTTCCCGATTCCAACCACCCTCTCAGACAGCGAGTTCCCGATTCCCACCCTCTCAGACAGCCAGCTCCTGATTCCCACCCTCTCAGACAGCGAGTTCCCTATTCCCACCACCCTCTCTGACAGCGAGTTCCTGATTCCCACCCCCCTCTCAGACAGCGAGTTCCCGATTCCCACCCTATCAGACAGCGAGCTCCTGATTCCCACCCTCTCAGACAGCGAGTTCCCGATTCCCACCCTCTCAGACAGCGAGTTCCCGATTCCCACCCTCTCAGACAGCGAGTTCCCGATTCTCACCCTCTCAGACAACGAGTTCCCGATTCCCACCCTCTCAGATAGCGAGTTCCCGATTCCCACCCTCTCAGACAGCGAGTTCCCGATTCTCACCCTCTCAGACAGCGAGTTCCCGATTCCCACCCTCTCAGATAGCGAGTTCCCGATTCCCACCCTCTCAGACAGCGAGTTCCCGATTCCCACCCTCTCAGACAGCGAGTTCCCGATTCCCACCACCCTCTCAGACAGGGAGTTCCCGATTCCCACTCTCTCAGACAGCGAGTTCCCGATTCCCACCCTCTCAGACAGCGAGTTCCCGATTCCCACCCTCTCAGTCAGCGAGTACCCGTTTCCCACCCTCTCAGACAGCGAGTTCCCGATTCCCACCCTCTCAGACAGCGAGGTCCCGATTCCCACCACCCTCTCAGACAGCGAGTTCCCGATTCCCACCCTCTCAGACAGCGAGTTCCCGATTCCCACCACCCTCTCAGGCAGCGAGTTCACGATTCCCACCACCCTCTCAGACACCAAGTTCCCGATTCCCACCCTCTCAGACAGCGAGTTCCCGATTCCCATCCTCTCAGACAGCGAGTTCCCGATTCCCAACTCCCTCTCAGACAGCGAGTTCCCGATTCCCACCACCCTCTCAGACAGCGAGTTCCCGATTCGCACCCTCTCAGACAGCGAGTTCCCGATTCCCACCCTCTCAGACAGCGAGTTCCCGATTCCCACCACCCTCTCAGACAGCGAGTTCCCGATCCCCACCCTCTCAGACTGCGAGTTCCCGAATCCCACCCTCTCAGACAGCGAGTTCCTGATTCCCACCCTCACAGACAGCGAGTTCCCGATTCCCACCACCCTCTCTGACAGCGAGTTCCCGATTCCCAACCCCCTCTCAGACAGTGAGCTCCCGATTCCCCCCCTCTCAGACAGCGATTTCCCGATTCCCACCACCGTCTCAGACAGCGAGTTCCCGATTCCCACCCTCTCAGACAGCGAGTTCCAGATTCCCAGCCTCTCAGACAGCGAGTTCCCGATTCCCACCACCGTCTCAGACAGCGAGTTTCCGATTCCCACCCTCTCAGACAGCGAGTTTCCGATTCCCACCCTCTCACACAGCGAGTTCCCCATTCCCACCCTCTCAGACAGCGCGTTCCCGATTCCCACCCTCTCAGGCAGCGAGTTCCCGATTCCCACCCTCTCAGACAGCGAGTTACCGATTCCCACCCTCTCAGACAGCGAGTTCCTGATTCCCACCCTCACAGACAGCGAGTTCCCGATTCCCACCACCCTCTCTGACAGCGAGTTCCCGATTCCCAACCCCCTCTCAGACAGTGAGCTCCCGATTCCCCCCCTCTCAGACAGCGATTTCCACCACCGTCTCAGACAGCGAGTTCCCGATTCCCACCCTCTCAGACAGCGAGTTCCAGATTCCCAGCCTCTCAGACAGCGAGTTCCCGATTCCCACCACCGTCTCAGACAGCGAGTTTCCGATTCCCACCCTCTCAGACAGCGAGTTTCCGATTCCCACCCTCTCACACAGCGAGTTCCCCATTCCCACCCTCTCAGACAGCGCGTTCCCGATTCCCACCCTCTCAGACAGCGAGTTCCCGATTCCCACCCTCTCAGACAGCGAGTTACCGATTCCCACCCTCTCAGACAGCGAGTTCCCGATTCCCACCCTCTCAGACAGCGAGTTCCCGATTCCCACCATCCTCTCAGACAGCGAGTTCCCGATTCCCACCCTCTCAGACAGCGAGTTTCCGATTCCCACCACCCTGTCAGGCAGCGAGTTCCCGATTCCCACCCTCTCAAACAGCGAGTTCCCGATTCCCACCGTCTCAGACAGCGAGTTCCCGATTCCCACCCTCTCAGACAGCGAGTTCCCGATTCCCAACCTCTCAGACAGCGGGTTCCCGATTCCCATCCTCTCAGACAGTGAGTTCCCGATTCCCACCACCCTGTCAGACAGCGAGTTCCCGATTCCCACCCTGTCAGACAGCGAGTTCCTGATTCCCACCCTCTCAGACAGCGAGTTCCCGATTCCCACCGTCTCAGACAGCGAGTTCCCGATTCCCAGCCTCTCAGACAGCGAGTTCCCGATTCCCACCCTCTCAGACAGCGAGTTCCCGATTCCCATCCTCTCAGACAGCGAGTTCCCGATTCCCAACTCCCTCTCAGACAGCGAGTTCCCGATTCCCACCACCCTCTCAGACAGCGAGTTCCCGATTCCCACCCTCTCAGACAGCGAGTTCCCGATTCCCACCCTCTCAGACAGCGAGTTCCCGATTCCCACCCTCTCAGACAGTGAGTTCCCGATTCCCACCACCCTCTCAGACACCAAGTTCCCGATTCCCACCCTCTCAGACAGCGAGTTCCCGATTCCCATCCTCTCAGACAGCGAGTTCCCGATTCCCACCCTCTCAGACAGCGAGTTCCCGATTCCCACCCTCTCAGACAGCGTGTTCCCGATTCCCACCCTCTCAGACAGCGAGTTCCCGATTCCCACCACCCTCTCAGACAGCGAGTTCCCGATCCCCACCCTCTCAGACTGCGAGTTCCCGAATCCCACCCTCTCAGACAACGAGTTCCTGATTCCCACCCTCACAGACAGCGAGTTCCCGATTCCCACCACCCTCTCTGACAGCGAGTTCCCGATTCCCAACCCCCTCTCAGACAGTGAGCTCCCGATTCCCCCCTCTCAGACAGCGATTTCCCGATTCCCACCACCGTCTCAGACAGCGAGTTCCCGATTCCCACCCTCTCAGACAGCGAGTTCCAGATTCCCAGCCTCTCAGACAGCGAGTTCCCGATTCCCACCACCGTCTCAGACAGCGAGTTTCCGATTCCCACCCTCTCAGACAGCGAGTTTCCGATTCCCACCCTCTCACACAGCGAGTTCCCCATTCCCACCCTCTCAGACAGCGCGTTCCCGATTCCCACCCTCTCAGGCAGCGAGTTCCCGATTCCCACCCTCTCAGACAGCGAGTTACCGATTCCCACCCTCTCAGACAGCGAGTTCCTGATTCCCACCCTCACAGACAGCGAGTTCCCGATTCCCACCACCCTCTCTGACAGCGAGTTCCCGATTCCCAACCCCCTCTCAGACAGTGAGCTCCCGATTCCCCCCCTCTCAGACAGCGATTTCCCGATTCCCACCACCGTCTCAGACAGCGAGTTCCCGATTCCCACCCTCTCAGACAGCGAGTTCCAGATTCCCAGCCTCTCAGACAGCGAGTTCCCGATTCCCACCACCGTCTCAGACAGCGAGTTTCCGATTCCCACCCTCTCAGACAGCGAGTTTCCGATTCCCACCCTCTCACACAGCGAGTTCCCCATTCCCACCCTCTCAGACAGCGCGTTCCCGATTCCCATCCTCTCAGGCAGCGAGTTCCCGATTCCCACCCTCTCAGACAGCGAGTTACCGATTCCCACCCTCTCAGACAGCGAGTTCCCGATTCCCACCCTCTCAGACAGCGAGTTCCCGATTCCCACCATCCTCTCAGACAGCGAGTTCCCGATTCCCACCCTCTCAGACAGCGAGTTTCCGATTCCCACCACCATGTCAGGCAGCGAGTTCCCGATTCCCACCCTCTCAAACAGCGAGTTCCCGATTCCCACCGTCTCAGACAGCGAGTTCCCGATTCCCACCCTCTCAGACAGCGAGTTCCCGATTCCCACCCTCTCAGACAGCGGGTTCCCGATTCCCACCCTCTCAGACAGTGAGTTCCCGATTCCCACCACCCTGTCAGACAGCGAGTTCCCGATTCCCACCCTGTCAGACAGCGAGTTCCTGATTCCCACCCTCTCAGACAGCGAGTTCCCGATTCCCACCGTCTCAGACAGCGAGTTCCCGATTCCCAGCCTCTCAGACAGCGAGTTCCCGATTCCCACCCTCTCAGACAGCGAGTTCCCGATTCCCATCCTCTCAGACAGCGAGTTCCCGATTCCCAACTCCCTCTCAGACAGCGAGTTCCCGATTCCCACCACCCTCTCAGACAGCGAGTTCCCGATTCCCACCCTCTCAGACAGCGAGTTCCCGATTCCCACCCTCTCAGACAGCGAGTTCCCGATTCCCACCCTCTCAGACAGCGAGTACCCGATTCCCACCACCCTCTCAGACAGCGAGTTCCCGATCCCCACCCTCTCAGACTGCGAGTTCCCGAATCCCACCCTCTCAGACAGCGAGTTCCTGATTCCCACCCTCTCAGACAGCGAGTTCCCGATTCCCACCACCCTCTCTGACAGCGAGTTCCCGATTCCCAACCCCCTCTCAGACAGTGAGCTCCCGATTCCCCCCCTCTCAGACAGCGATTTCCCGATTCCCACCACCGTCTCAGACAGCGAGTTCCCGATTCCCACCCTCTCAGACAGCGAGTTCCAGATTCCCAGCCTCTCAGACAGCGAGTTCCCGATTCCCACCACCGTCTCAGACAGCGAGTTTCCGATTCCCACCCTCTCAGACAGCGAGTTTCCGATTCCCACCCTCTCACACAGCGAGTTCCCCATTCCCACCCTCTCAGACAGCGCGTTCCCGATTCCCACCCTCTCAGGCAGCGAGTTCCCGATTCCCACCCTCTCAGACAGCGAGTTACCGATTCCCACACTCTCAGACAGCGAGTTCCTGATTCCCACCCTCTCAGACAGCGAGTTCCCGATTCCCACCATCCTCTCAGACAGCGAGTTCCCGATTCCCACCCTCTCAGACAGCGAGTTCCCGATTCCCACCACCCTGTCAGGCAGCGAGTTCCCGATTCCCACCCTCTCAGACAGCGGGTTCCCGATTCCCACCCTCTCAGACAGTGAGTTCCCGATTCCCACCACCCTGTCAGACAGCGAGTTCCCGATTCCCACCCTGTCAGACAGCGAGTTCCCGATTCCCACCACCCTCTCAGACAGCGAGTTCCCGATTCCCACCGTCTCAGACAGCGAGTTCCCGATTCCCAGCCTCTCAGACAGCGAGTTCCCGATTCCCACCCTCTCAGACAGCGAGTTCCCGATTCCCATCCTCTCAGACAGCGAGTTCCCGATTCCCAACTCCCTCTCAGACAGCGAGTTCCCGATTCCCACCACCCTCTCAGACAGCGAGTTCCCGATTCCCACCCTCTCAGACAGCGAGTTCCCGATTCCCACCCTCTCAGACAGCGAGTTCCCGATTCCCACCCTCTCAGACAGTGAGTTCCCGATTCCCACCACCCTCTCAGACACCAAGTTCCCGATTCCCACCCTCTCAGACAGCGAGTTCCCGATTCCCATCCTCTCAGACAGCGAGTTCCCGATTCCCACCCTCTCAGACAGCGAGTTCCCGATTCCCACCCTCTCAGACAGCGTGTTCCCGATTCCCACCCTCTCAGACAGCGAGTTCCCGATTCCCACCACCCTCTCAGACAGCGAGTTCCCGATCCCCACCCTCTCAGACTGCGAGTTCCCGAATCCCACCCTCTCAGACAACGAGTTCCTGATTCCCACCCTCACAGACAGCGAGTTCCCGATTCCCACCACCCTCTCTGACAGCGAGTTCCCGATTCCCAACCCCCTCTCAGACAGTGAGCTCCCGATTCCCCCCTCTCAGACAGCGATTTCCCGATTCCCACCACCGTCTCAGACAGCGAGTTCCCGATTCCCACCCTCTCAGACAGCGAGTTCCAGATTCCCAGCCTCTCAGACAGCGAGTTCCCGATTCCCACCACCGTCTCAGACAGCGAGTTTCCGATTCCCACCCTCTCAGACAGCGAGTTTCCGATTCCCACCCTCTCACACAGCGAGTTCCCCATTCCCACCCTCTCAGACAGCGCGTTCCCGATTCCCACCCTCTCAGGCAGCGAGTTCCCGATTCCCACCCTCTCAGACAGCGAGTTACCGATTCCCACCCTCTCAGACAGCGAGTTCCTGATTCCCACCCTCACAGACAGCGAGTTCCCGATTCCCACCACCCTCTCTGACAGCGAGTTCCCGATTCCCAACCCCCTCTCAGACAGTGAGCTCCCGATTCCCCCCCTCTCAGACAGCGATTTCCCGATTCCCACCACCGTCTCAGACAGCGAGTTCCCGATTCCCACCCTCTCAGACAGCGAGTTCCAGATTCCCAGCCTCTCAGACAGCGAGTTCCCGATTCCCACCACCGTCTCAGACAGCGAGTTTCCGATTCCCACCCTCTCAGACAGCGAGTTTCCGATTCCCACCCTCTCACACAGCGAGTTCCCCATTCCCACCCTCTCAGACAGCGCGTTCCCGATTCCCACCCTCTCAGGCAGCGAGTTCCCGATTCCCACCCTCTCAGACAGCGAGTTACCGATTCCCACCCTCTCAGACAGCGAGTTCCCGATTCCCACCCTCTCAGACAGCGAGTTCCCGATTCCCACCATCCTCTCAGACAGCGAGTTCCCGATTCCCACCCTCTCAGACAGCGAGTTTCCGATTCCCACCACCATGTCAGGCAGCGAGTTCCCGATTCCCACCCTCTCAAACAGCGAGTTCCCGATTCCCACCGTCTCAGACAGCGAGTTCCCGATTCCCACCCTCTTAGACAGCGAGTTCCCGATTCCCACCCTCTCAGACAGCGGGTTCCCGATTCCCACCCTCTCAGACAGTGAGTTCCCGATTCCCACCACCCTGTCAGACAGCGAGTTCCCGATTCCCACCCTGTCAGACAGCGAGTTCCTGATTCCCACCCTCTCAGACAGCGAGTTCCCGATTCCCACCGTCTCAGACAGCGAGTTCCCGATTCCCAGCCTCTCAGACAGCGAGTTCCCGATTCCCACCCTCTCAGACAGCGAGTTCCCGATTCCCATCCTCTCAGACAGCGAGTTCCCGATTCCCAACTCCCTCTCAGACAGCGAGTTCCCGATTCCCACCACCCTCTCAGACAGCGAGTTCCCGATTCCCACCCTCTCAGACAGCGAGTTCCCGATTCCCACCCTCTCAGACAGCGAGTTCCCGATTCCCACCCTCTCAGACAGCGAGTACCCGATTCCCACCACCCTCTCAGACAGCGAGTTCCCGATCCCCACCCTCTCAGACTGCGAGTTCCCGAATCCCACCCTCTCAGACAGCGAGTTCCTGATTCCCACCCTCTCAGACAGCGAGTTCCCGATTCCCACCACCCTCTCTGACAGCGAGTTCCCGATTCCCAACCCCCTCTCAGACAGTGAGCTCCCGATTCCCCCCCTCTCAGACAGCGATTTCCCGATTCCCACCACCGTCTCAGACAGCGAGTTCCCGATTCCCACCCTCTCAGACAGCGAGTTCCAGATTCCCAGCCTCTCAGACAGCGAGTTCCCGATTCCCACCACCGTCTCAGACAGCGAGTTTCCGATTCCCACCCTCTCAGACAGCGAGTTTCCGATTCCCACCCTCTCACACAGCGAGTTCCCCATTCCCACCCTCTCAGACAGCGCGTTCCCGATTCCCACCCTCTCAGGCAGCGAGTTCCCGATTCCCACCCTCTCAGACAGCGAGTTACCGATTCCCACACTCTCAGACAGCGAGTTCCTGATTCCCACCCTCTCAGACAGCGAGTTCCCGATTCCCACCATCCTCTCAGACAGCGAGTTCCCGATTCCCACCCTCTCAGACAGCGAGTTCCCGATTCCCACCACCCTGTCAGGCAGCGAGTTCCCGATTCCCACCCTCTCAGACAGCGGGTTCCCGATTCCCACCCTCTCAGACAGTGAGTTCCCGATTCCCACCACCCTGTCAGACAGCGAGTTCCCGATTCCCACCCTGTCAGACAGCGAGTTCCCGATTCCCACCACCCTCTCAGACAGCGAGTTCCCGATTCCCACCGTCTCAGACAGCGAGTTCCCGATTCCCAGCCTCTCAGACAGCGAGTTCCCGATTCCCACCCTCTCAGACAGCGAGTTCCCGATTCCCATCCTCTCAGACAGCGAGTTCCCGATTCCCAACTCCCTCTCAGACAGCGAGTTCCCGATTCCCACCACCCTCTCAGACAGCGAGTTCCCGATTCCCACCCTCTCAGACAGCGAGTTCCCGATTCCCACCCTCTCAGACAGCGAGTTCCCGATTCCCACCCTCTCAGACAGCGAGTTCCCGATTCCCACCACCCTCTCAGACAGCGAGTTCCCGATCCCCACCCTCTCAGACTGCGAGTTCCCGAATCCCACCCTCTCAGACAGCGAGTTCCTGATTCCCACCCTCTCAGACAGCGAGTTCCCGATTCCCACCACCCTCTCTGACAGCGAGTTCCCGATTCCCAACCCCCTCTCAGACAGTGAGCTCCCGATTCCCCCCCTCTCAGACAGCGATTTCCCGATTCCCACCACCGTCTCAGACAGCGAGTTCCCGATTCCCACCCTCTCAGACAGCGAGTTCCAGATTCCCACCCTCTCAGACAGCGAGTTCCCGATTCCCACCACCGTCTCAGACAGCGAGTTTCCGATTCCCACCCTCTCAGACAGCGAGTTTCCGATTCCCACCCTCTCACACAGCGAGTTCCCCATTCCCACCCTCTCAGACAGCGCGTTCCCGATTCCCACCCTCTCAGGCAGCGAGTTCCCGATTCCCACCCTCTCAGACAGCGAGTTACCGATTCCCACCCTCTCAGACAGCGAGTTCCCGATTCCCACCCTCTCAGACAGCGAGTTACCGATTCCCACCCTCTCAGACAGCGAGTTCCTGATTCCCACCCTCACAGACAGCGAGTTCCCGATTCCCACCACCCTCTCTGACAGCGAGTTCCCGATTCCCAACCCCCTCTCAGACAGTGAGCTCGCGATTCCCCCCCTCTCAGACAGCGATTTCCCGATTCCCACCACCGTCTCAGACAGCGAGTTCCCGATTCCCACCCTCTCAGACAGCGAGTTCCAGATTCCCAGCCTCTCAGACAGCGAGTTCCCGATTCCCACCACCGTCTCAGACAGCGAGTTTCCGATTCCCACCCTCTCAGACAGCGAGTTTCCGATTCCCACCCTCTCACACAGCGAGTTCCCCATTCCCACCCTCTCAGACAGCGCGTTCCCGATTCCCACCCTCTCAGGCAGCGTGTTCCCGATTCCCACCCTCTCAGACAGCGAGTTACCGATTCCCACCCTCTCAGACAGCGAGTTCCCGATTCCCACCCTCTCAGACAGCGAGTTCCCGATTCCCACCATCCTCTCAGACAGCGAGTTCCCGATTCCCACCCTCTCAGACAGCGAGTTTCCGATTCCCACCACCATGTCAGGCAGCGAGTTCCCGATTCCCACCCTCTCAAACAGCGAGTTCCCGATTCCCACCGTCTCAGACAGCGAGTTCCCGATTCCCACCCTCTCAGACAGCGAGTTCCCGATTCCCACCCTCTCAGACAGCGGGTTCCCGATTCCCACCCTCTCAGACAGTGAGTTCCCGATTCCCACCACCCTGTCAGACAGCGAGTTCCCGATTCCCACCCTGTCAGACAGCGAGTTCCTGATTCCCACCCTCTCAGACAGCGAGTTCCTGATTCCCACCGTCTCAGACAGCGAGTTCCCGATTCCCAGCCTCTCAGACAGCGAGTTCCCGATTCCCACCCTCTCAGACAGCGAGTTCCCGATTCCCATCCTCTCAGACAGCGAGTTCCCGATTCCCAACTCCCTCTCAGACAGCGAGTTCCCGATTCCCACCACCCTCTCAGACAGCGAGTTCCCGATTCCCACCCTCTCAGACAGCGAGTTCCCGATTCCCAACTCCCTCTCAGACAGCGAGTTCCCGATTCCCACCACCGTCTCAGACAGCGAGTTCCCGATTCCCACCCTCTCAGACAGCGAGTTCCAGATTCCCAGCCTCTCAGACAGCGAGTTCCCGATTCCCACCACCGTCTCAGACAGCGAGTTTCCGATTCCCACCCTCTCAGACAGCGAGTTTCCGATTCCCACCCTCTCACACAGCGAGTTCCCCATTCCCACCCTCTCAGACAGCGCGTTCCCGATTCCCACCCTCTCAGGCAGCGTGTTCCCGATTCCCACCCTCTCAGACAGCGAGTTACCGATTCCCACCCTCTCAGACAGCGAGTTCCCGATTCCCACCCTCTCAGACAGCGAGTTCCCGATTCCCACCATCCTCTCAGACAGCGAGTTCCCGATTCCCACCCTCTCAGACAGCGAGTTTCCGATTCCCACCACCATGTCAGGCAGCGAGTTCCCGATTCCCACCCTCTCAAACAGCGAGTTCCCGATTCCCACCGTCTCAGACAGCGAGTTCCCGATTCCCACCCTCTCAGACAGCGAGTTCCCGATTCCCACCCTCTCAGACAGCGGGTTCCCGATTCCCACCCTCTCAGACAGTGAGTTCCCGATTCCCACCACCCTGTCAGACAGCGAGTTCCCGATTCCCACCCTGTCAGACAGCGAGTTCCTGATTCCCACCCTCTCAGACAGCGAGTTCCTGATTCCCACCGTCTCAGACAGCGAGTTCCCGATTCCCAGCCTCTCAGACAGCGAGTTCCCGATTCCCACCCTCTCAGACAGCGAGTTCCCGATTCCCATCCTCTCAGACAGCGAGTTCCCGATTCCCAACTCCCTCTCAGACAGCGAGTTCCCGATTCCCACCACCCTCTCAGACAGCGAGTTCCCGATTCCCACCCTCTCAGACAGCGAGTTCCCGATTCCCACCCTCTCAGACAGCGAGTTCCCGATTCCCACCCTCTCAGACAGCGAGTACCCGATTCCCACCACCCTCTCAGACAGCGAGTTCCCGATCCCCAACCTCTCAGACTGCGAGTTCCCGAATCCCACCCTCTCAGACAGCGAGTTCCTGATTCCCACCCTCTCAGACAGCGAGTTCCCGATTCCCACCACCCTCTCTGACAGCGAGTTCCCGATTCCCAACCCCCTCTCAGACAGTGAGCTCCCGATTCCCCCCCTCTCAGACAGCGATTTCCCGATTCCCACCACCGTCTCAGACAGCGAGTTCCCGATTCCCACCCTCTCAGACAGCGAGTTCCAGATTCCCAGCCTCTCAGACAGCGAGTTCCCGATTCCCACCACCGTCTCAGACAGCGAGTTTCCGATTCCCACCCTCTCAGACAGCGAGTTTCCGATTCCCACCCTCTCACACAGCGAGTTCCCCATTCCCACCCTCTCAGACAGCGCGTTCCCGATTCCCACCCTCTCAGGCAGCGAGTTCCCGATTCCCACCCTCTCAGACAGCGAGTTACCGATTCCCACACTCTCAGACAGCGAGTTCCCGATTCCCACCCTCTCAGACAGCGAGTTCCCGATTCCCACCATCCTCTCAGACAGCGAGTTCCCGATTCCCACCCTCTCAGACAGCGAGTTCCCGATTCCCACCACCCTGTCAGGCAGCGAGTTCCCGATTCCCACCCTCTCAGACAGCGGGTTCCCGATTCCCACCCTCTCAGACAGTGAGTTCCCGATTCCCACCACCCTGTCAGACAGCGAGTTCCCGATTCCCACCCTGTCAGACAGCGAGTTCCCGATTCCCACCACCCTCTCAGACAGCGAGTTCCCGATTCCCACCGTCTCAGACAGCGAGTTCCCGATTCCCAGCCTCTCAGACAGCGAGTTCCCGATTCCCACCCTCTCAGACAGCGAGTTCCCGATTCCCATCCTCTCAGACAGCGAGTTCCCGATTCCCAACTCCCTCTCAGACAGCGAGTTCCCGATTCCCACCACCCTCTCAGACAGCGAGTTCCCGATTCCCACCCTCTCAGACAGCGAGTTCCCGATTCCCACCCTCTCAGACAGCGAGTTCCCGATTCCCACCCTCTCAGACAGCGAGTTCCCGATTCCCACCACCCTCTCAGACAGCGAGTTCCCGATCCCCACCCTCTCAGACTGCGAGTTCCCGAATCCCACCCTCTCAGACAGCGAGTTCCTGATTCCCACCCTCTCAGACAGCGAGTTCCCGATTCCCACCACCCTCTCTGACAGCGAGTTCCCGATTCCCAACCCCCTCTCAGACAGTGAGCTCCCGATTCCCCCCCTCTCAGACAGCGATTTCCCGATTCCCACCACCGTCTCAGACAGCGAGTTCCCGATTCCCACCCTCTCAGACAGCGAGTTCCAGATTCCCAGCCTCTCAGACAGCGAGTTCCCGATTCCCACCACCGTCTCAGACAGCGAGTTTCCGATTCCCACCCTCTCAGACAGCGAGTTTCCGATTCCCACCCTCTCACACAGCGAGTTCCCCATTCCCACCCTCTCAGACAGCGCGTTCCCGATTCCCACCCTCTCAGGCAGCGAGTTCCCGATTCCCACCCTCTCAGACAGCGAGTTACCGATTCCCACCCTCTCAGACAGCGAGTTCCCGATTCCCACAATCCTCTCAGACAGCGAGTTCCCGATTCCCACCCTCTCAGACAGCGAGTTCCCGATTCCCACCACCCTGTCAGGCAGCGAGTTCCCGATTCCCACCCTCTCAGACAGCGGGTTCCCGATTCCCACCCTCTCAGACAGTGAGTTCCCGATTCCCACCACCCTGTCAGACAGCGAGTTCCCGATTCCCACCCTGTCAGACAGCGAGTTCCCGATTCCCACCACCCTCTCAGACAGCGAGTTCCCGATTCCCACCCTCTCAGACAGCGAGTTCCCGATTCCCACCCTCTCAGACAGCGAGTTCCCGATTCCCACCCTCTCAGACAGCGAGTTCCCGATTCCCACCACCCTCTCAGACAGCGAGTTCCCGATCCCCACCCACTCAGACTGCGAGTTACCGAATCCCACCCTCTCAGACAGCGAGTTCCTGATTCCCACCCTCTCAGACAGCGAGTTCCCGATTCCCACCACCCTCTCTGACAGCGAGTTCCCGATTCCCAACCCCCTCTCAGACAGTGAGCTCCCGATTCCCCCCCTCTCAGACAGCGATTTCCCGATTCCCACCACCGTCTCAGACAGCGAGTTCCCGATTCCCACCACCGTCTCAGACAGCGAGTTTCCGATTCCCACCCTCTCAGACAGCGAGTTTCCGATTCCCACCCTCTCACACAGCGAGTTCCCCATTCCCACCCTCTCAGACAGCGCGTTCCCGATTCCCACCCTCTCAGGCAGCGAGTTCCCGATTCCCACCCTCTCAGACAGCGAGTTACCGATTCCCACCCTCTCAGACAGCGAGTTCCCGATTCCCACCCTCTCAGACAGCGAGTTCCCGATTCCCACCATCCTCTCAGACAGCGAGTTCCCGATTCCCAGCACCGTCTCAGACAGCGAGTTTCCGATTCCCACCCTCTCAGACAGCGAGTTTCCGATTCCCACCCTCTCACACAGCGAGTTCCCCATTCCCACCCTCTCAGACAGCGCGTTCCCGATTCCCACCCTCTCAGGCAGCGAGTTCCCGATTCCCACCCTCTCAGACAGCGAGTTACCGATTCCCACCATCTCAGACAGCGAGTTCCCGATTCCCACCCTCTCAGACAGCGAGTTCCCGATTCCCACCATCCTCTCAGACAGCGAGTTCCCGATTCCCAGCCTCTCAGACAGCGAGTTTCCGATT
Source organism: Scyliorhinus torazame (assembly GCF_047496885.1). Lineage (NCBI taxonomy): Eukaryota > Metazoa > Chordata > Chondrichthyes > Carcharhiniformes > Scyliorhinidae > Scyliorhinus > Scyliorhinus torazame. The sequence continues at coordinate 134,836 of NC_092713.1, read as the reverse complement.
CCCACCACCCTGTCAGGCAGCGAGTTCCCGATTCCCACCCTCTCAAACAGCGAGTTCCAGATTCCCAGCCTCTCAGACAGCGAGTTCCCGATTCCCACCACCGTCTCAGACAGCGAGTTTCCGATTCCCACCCTCTCAGACAGCGAGTTTCCGATTCCCACCCTCTCACACAGCGAGTTCCCCATTCCCACCCTCTCAGACAGCGCGTTCCCGATTCCCATCCTCTCAGACAGCGAGTTCCCGATTCCCAACTCCCTCTCAGACAGCGAGTTCCCGATTCCCACCACCCTCTCAGACAGCGACTTCCCGATTCCCACCCTCTCAGACAGCGAGTTCCCGATTCACACCCTCTCAGACAGCGAGTTCCCGATTCCCACCCTCTCAGGCAGCGAGTTCCCGATTCCCACCCTCTCAGACAGCGAGTTACCGATTCCCACCCTCTCAGACAGCGAGTTCCCGATTCCCACCCTCTCAGACAGCGAGTTCCCGATTCCCACCATCCTCTCAGACAGCGAGTTCCCGATTCCCAGCACCGTCTCAGACAGCGAGTTTCCGATTCCCACCCTCTCAGACAGCGAGTTTCCGATTCCCACCCTCTCACACAGCGAGTTCCCCATTCCCACCCTCTCAGACAGCGCGTTCCCGATTCCCACCCTCTCAGGCAGCGAGTTCCCGATTCCCACCCTCTCAGACAGCGAGTTACCGATTCCCACCATCTCAGACAGCGAGTTCCCGATTCCCACCCTCTCAGACAGCGAGTTACCGATTCCCACCATCCTCTCAGACAGCGAGTTCCCGATTCCCAGCCTCTCAGACAGCGAGTTTCCGATTCCCACCACCCTGTCAGGCAGCGAGTTCCCGATTCCCACCCTCTCAAACAGCGAGTTCCAGATTCCCAGCCTCTCAGACAGCGAGTTCCCGATTCCCACCACCGTCTCAGACAGCGAGTTTCCGATTCCCACCCTCTCAGACAGCGAGTTTCCGATTCCCACCCTCTCACACAGCGAGTTCCCCATTCCCACCCTCTCAGACAGCGCGTTCCCGATTCCCATCCTCTCAGACAGCGAGTTCCCGATTCCCAACTCCCTCTCAGACAGCGAGTTCCCGATTCCCACCACCCTCTCAGACAGCGACTTCCCGATTCCCACCCTCTCAGACAGCGAGTTCCCGATTCACACCCTCTCAGACAGCGAGTTCCCGATTCCCACCCTCTCAGACAGCGAGTACCCGATTCCCACCACCCTCTCAGACAGCGAGTTCCCGATCCCCACCCTCTCAGACTGCGAGTTCCCGAATCCCACCCTCTCAGACAGCGAGTTCCTGATTCCCACCCTCTCAGACAGCGAGTTCCCGATTCCCACCACCCTCTCTGACAGCGAGTTCCCGATTCCCAACCCCCTCTCAGACAGTGAGCTCCCGATTCCCCCCCTCTCAGACAGCGATTTCCCGATTCCCACCACCGTCTCAGACAGCGAGTTCCCGATTCCCACCCTCTCAGACAGCGAGTTCCAGATTCCCAGCCTCTCAGACAGCGAGTTCCCGATTCCCACCACCGTCTCAGACAGCGAGTTTCCGATTCCCACCCTCTCAGACAGCGAGTTTCCGATTCCCACCCTCTCACACAGCGAGTTCCCCATTCCCACCCTCTCAGACAGCGCGTTCCCGATTCCCACCCTCTCAGGCAGCGAGTTCCCGATTCCCACCCTCTCAGACAGCGAGTTACCGATTCCCACACTCTCAGACAGCGATTTCCCGATTCCCACCCTCTCAGACAGCGAGTTCCCGATTCCCACCATCCTCTCAGACAGCGAGTTCCCGATTCCCACCCTCTCAGACAGCGAGTTCCCGATTCCCACCACCCTGTCAGGCAGCGAGTTCCCGATTCCCACCCTCTCAGACAGCGGGTTCCCGATTCCCACCCTCTCAGACAGTGAGTTCCCGATTCCCACCACCCTGTCAGACAGCGAGTTCCCGATTCCCACCCTGTCAGACAGCGAGTTCCCGATTCCCACCACCCTCTCAGACAGCGAGTTCCCGATTCCCACCGTCTCAGACAGCGAGTTCCCGATTCCCAGCCTCTCAGACAGCGAGTTCCCGATTCCCACCCTCTCAGACAGCGAGTTCCCGATTCCCATCCTCTCAGACAGCGAGTTCCCGATTCCCAACTCCCTCTCAGACAGCGAGTTCCCGATTCCCACCACCCTCTCAGACAGCGAGTTCCCGATTCCCACCCTCTCAGACAGCGAGTTCCCGATTCCCACCCTCTCAGACAGCGAGTTCCCGATTCCCACCCTCTCAGACAGCGAGTTCCCGATTCCCACCACCCTCTCAGACAGCGAGTTCCCGATCCCCACCCTCTCAGACTGCGAGTTCCCGAATCCCACCCTCTCAGACAGCGAGTTCCTGATTCCCACCCTCTCAGACAGCGAGTTCCCGATTCCCACCACCCTCTCTGACAGCGAGTTCCCGATTCCCAACCCCCTCTCAGACAGTGAGCTCCCGATTCCCCCCCTCTCAGACAGCGATTTCCCGATTCCCACCACCGTCTCAGACAGCGAGTTCCCGATTCCCACCCTCTCAGACAGCGAGTTCCAGATTCCCAACCTCTCAGACAGCGAGTTCCCGATTCCCACCACCATCTCAGACAGCGAGTTTCCGATTCCCACCCTCTCAGACAGCGAGTTTCCGATTCCCACCCTCTCACACAGCGAGTTCCCCATTCCCACCCTCTCAGACAGCGCGTTCCCGATTCCCACCCTCTCAGGCAGCGAGTTCCCGATTCCCACCCTCTCAGACAGCGAGTTACCGATTCCCACACTCTCAGACAGCGAGTTCCCGATTCCCACCCTCTCAGACAGCGAGTTCCCGATTCCCACCATCCTCTCAGACAGCGAGTTCCCGATTCCCACCCTCTCAGACAGCGAGTTCCCGATTCCCACCACCCTGTCAGGCAGCGAGTTCCCGATTCCCACCCTCTCAGACAGCGGGTTCCCGATTCCCACCCTCTCAGACAGTGAGTTCCCGATTCCCACCACCCTGTCAGACAGCGAGTTCCCGATTCCCACCCTGTCAGACAGCGAGTTCCCGATTCCCACCACCCTCTCAGACAGCGAGTTCCCGATTCCCACCACCCTCTTAGACAGCGAGTTCCCGATTCCCACCCTCTCAGACAGCGAGTTCCCGATTCCCACCCTCTCAGACAGCGAGTTCCCGATTCCCACCCTCTCAGACAGCGAGTTCCCGATTCCCACCACCCTCTCAGACAGCGAGTTCCCGATTCCCACCACCCTCTCAGACAGTGAGTTCCTGATTCCCACCCTCTCAGACAGCGAGTTCCCGATTCCCACCACCCTCTCTGACAGCGAGTTCCCGATTCCCCCCCTCTCAGACAGCGATTTCCCGATTCCCACCACCGTCTCAGACAGCGAGTTCCCGATTCCTACCACCGTCTCAGACAGCGAGTTCCCGATTCCCACCCTCTCAGACAGCGAGTTCCAGATTCCCACCACCGTCTCAGACAGCGAGTTTCCGATTCCCACCCTCTCAGACAGCGAGTTTCCGATTCCCACCCTCTCACACAGCGAGTTCCCCATTCCCACCCTCTCAGACAGCGCGTTCCCGATTCCCACCCTCTCAGGCAGCGAGTTCCCAATTCCCACCCTCTCAGACAGCGAGTTACCGATTCCCACCCTCTCAGACAGCGAGTTCCCGATTCCCACCCTCTCAGACAGCGAGTTCCTGATTCCCACCCTCTCAGACAGCGAGTTCCCGATTCCCACCACCCTCTCTGACAGCGAGTTCCCGATTCCCAACCCCCTCTCAGACAGTGAGCTCCCGATTCCCCCCCTCTCAGACAGCGATTTCCCGATTCCCACCGCCGTCTCAGACAGCGAGTTCCCGATTCCCACCCTCTCAGACAGCGAGTTCCAGATTCCCAGCCTCTCAGACAGCGAGTTCCCGATTCCCACCACCGTCTCAGACAGCGAGTTTCCGATTCCCACCCTCTCAGACAGCGAGTTTCCGATTCCCACCCTCTCACACAGCGAGTTCCCCATTCCCACCCTCTCAGACAGCGCGTTCCCGATTCCCACCCTCTCAGGCAGCGAGTTCCCGATTCCCACCCTCTCAGACAGCGAGTTACCGATTCCCACACTCTCAGACAGCGAGTTCCCGATTCCCACCCTCTCAGACAGCGAGTTCCCGATTCCCACCATCCTCTCAGACAGCGAGTTCCCGATTCCCACCCTCTCAGACAGCGAGTTCCCGATTCCCACCACCCTGTCAGGCAGCGAGTTCCCGATTCCCACCCTCTCAGACAGCGGGTTCCCGATTCCCACCCTCTCAGACAGTGAGTTCCCGATTCCCACCACCCTGTCAGACAGCGAGTTCCCGATTCCCACCCTGTCAGACAGCGAGTTCCCGATTCCCACCACCCTCTCAGACAGCGAGTTCCCGATTCCCACCCTCTCAGACAGCGAGTTCCCGATTCCCACCCTCTCAGACAGCGAGTTCCCGATTCCCACCCTCTCAGACAGCGAGTTCCCGATTCCCACCACCCTCTCAGACAGCGAGTTCCCGATCCCCACCCACTCAGACTGCGAGTTACCGAATCCCACCCTCTCAGACAGCGAGTTCCTGATTCCCACCCTCTCAGACAGCGAGTTCCCGATTCCCACCACCCTCTCTGACAGCGAGTTCCCGATTCCCAACCCCCTCTCAGACAGTGAGCTCCCGATTCCCCCCCTCTCAGACAGCGATTTCCCGATTCCCACCACCGTCTCAGACAGCGAGTTCCCGATTCCCACCCTCTCAGACAGCGAGTTCCAGATTCCCAACCTCTCAGACAGCGAGTTCCCGATTCCCACCACCGTCTCAGACAGCGAGTTTCCGATTCCCACCCTCTCAGACAGCGAGTTTCCGATTCACACCCTCTCACACAGCGAGTTCCCCATTCCCACCCTCTCAGACAGCGCGTTCCCGATTCCCACCCTCTCAGGCAGCGAGTTCCCGATTCCCACCCTCTCAGACAGCGAGTTACCGATTCCCACCCTCTCAGACAGCGAGTTCCCGATTCCCACCCTCTCAGACAGCGAGTTCCCGATTCCCACCATCCTCTCAGACAGCGAGTTCCCGATTCCCAGCCTCTCAGACAGCGAGTTTCCGATTCCCACCACCCTGTCAGGCAGCGAGTTCCCGATTCCCACCCTCTCAAACAGCGAGTTCCAGATTCCCAGCCTCTCAGACAGCGAGTTCCCGATTCCCACACTCTCAGACAGCGAGTTTCCGATTCCCACCCTCTCACACAGCGAGTTCCCCATTCCCACCCTCTCAGACAGCGCGTTCCCGATTCCCACCCTCTCAGGCAGCGAGTTCCCGATTCCCACCCTCTCAGACAGCGAGTTACCGATTCCCACCCTCTCAGACAGCGAGTTCCCGATTCCCACCCTCTCAGACAGCGAGTTCCCGATTCCCACCATCCTCTCAGACAGCGAGTTCCCGATTCCCAGCCTCTCAGACAGCGAGTTTCCGATTCCCACCACCCTGTCAGGCAGCGAGTTCCCGATTCCCACCCTCTCAAACAGCGAGTTCCAGATTCCCAGCCTCTCAGACAGCGAGTTCCCGATTCCCACCACCGTCTCAGACAGCGAGTTTCCGATTCCCACCCTCTCAGACAGCGAGTTTCCGATTCCCACCCTCTCACACAGCGAGTTCCCCATTCCCACCCTCTCAGACAGCGCGTTCCCGATTCCCACCCTCTCAGGCAGCGAGTTCCCGATTCCCACCCTCTCAGACAGCGAGTTACCGATTCCCACCCTCTCAGACAGCGAGTTCCCGATTCCCACCCTCTCAGACAGCGAGTTCCCGATTCCCACCATCCTCTCAGACAGCGAGTTCCCGATTCCCACCCTCTCAAACAGCGAGTTCCCAATTCCCACCGTCTCAGACAGCGAGTTCCCGATTCCCACCACCCTCTTAGACAGCGAGTTCCCGATTCCCACCCTCTCAGACAGCGAGTTCCCGATTCCCACCCTCTCAGACAGCGAGTTCCCGATTCCCACCCTCTCAGACAGCGAGTTCCCGATTCCCACCACCCTCTCAGACAGCGAGTTCCCGATTCCCACCACCCTCTCAGACAGTGAGCTCCCGATTCCCCCCCTCTCAGACAGCGAGTTCCCGATTCCCACCGTCTCAGACAGCGAGTTCCAGATTCCCACCCTCTCAGACAGCGAGTTTCCAATTCCCACCCTCTCACACAGCGAGTTCCCCATTCCCACCCTCTCAGACAGCGCGTTCCCGATTCCCACCCTCTCAGGCAGCGAGTTCCCGATTCCCACCCTCTCAGACAGCGAGTTCCCGATTCCCACCCTCTCGGACAGTGAGTTACCGATTCCCACCCTCTCAGACAGCGAGTTCCCGATTCCCACCCTCTCAGACAGCGAGTTCCCGATTCCCACCATCCTCTCAGACAGCGAGTTCCCGATTCCCACCTTCTCAGACAGCGAGTTTCCGATTCCCACCACCCTGTCAGGCAGCGAGTTCCCGATTCCCACCCTCTCAAACAGCGAGTTCCCGATTCCCACCGTCTCTGACAGCGGGTTCCCGATTCCCACCCTCTCAGACAGTGAGTTCCCGATTCCCACCACCCTGTCAGACAGCGAGTTCCCGATTCCCACACTGTCAGACAGCGAGTTCCCGATTCCCACCACCCTCTCAGACAGCGAGTTCCCGATTCCCACCCTCTCAGACAGCGAGTTCCCGATTCCCACCCTCTCAGACAGCGAGTTCCCGATTCCCACCCTCTCAGACAGCGAGTTCCCGATTCCCACCACCCTCTCAGACAGCGAGTTCCCGATCCCCACCCACTCAGACTGCGAGTTACCGAATCCCACCCTCTCAGACAGCGAGTTCCCGATTCCCACCACCCTCTCTGACAGCGAGTTCCCGATTCCCAACCCCCTCTCAGACAGTGAGCTCCCGATTCCCCCCCTCTCAGACAGCGATTTCCCGATTCCCACCACCGTCTCAGACAGCGAGTTCCCGATTCCCACCCTCTCAGACAGCGAGTTCCAGATTCCCAACCTCTCAGACAGCGAGTTCCCGATTCCCACCACCGTCTCAGACAGCGAGTTTCCGATTCCCACCCTCTCAGACAGCGAGTTTCCGATTCCCACCCTCTCACACAGCGAGTTCCCCATTCCCACCCTCTCAGACAGCGCGTTCCCGATTCCCACCCTCTCAGGCAGCGAGTTCCCAATTCCCACCCTCTCAGACAGCGAGTTACCGATTCCCACCCTCTCAGACAGCGAGTTCCCGATTCCCACCCTCTCAGACAGCGAGTTCCCGATTCCCACCATCCTCTCAGACAGCGAGTTCCCGATTCCCAGCCTCTCAGACAGCGAGTTTCCGATTCCCACCACCCTGTCAGGCAGCGAGTTCCCGATTCCCACCCTCTCAAACAGCGAGTTCCAGATTCCCAGCCTCTCAGACAGCGAGTTCCCGATTCCCACCACCGTCTCAGACAGCGAGTTTCCGATTCCCACCCTCTCAGACAGCGAGTTTCCGATTCCCACCCTCTCACACAGCGAGTTCCCCATTCCCACCCTCTCAGACAGCGCGTTCCCGATTCCCACCCTCTCAGGCAGCGAGTTCCCGATTCCCACCCTCTCAGACAGCGAGTTACCGATTCCCACCCTCTCAGGCAGCGAGTTCCCGATTCCCACCCTCTCAGACAGCGAGTTCCCGATTCCCACCATCCTCTCAGACAGCGAGTTCCCGATTCCCAGCCTCTCAGACAGCGAGTTTCCGATTCCCACCACCCTGTCAGGCAGCGAGTTCCCGATTCCCACCCTCTCAAACAGCGAGTTCCAGATTCCCAGCCTCTCAGACAGCGAGTTCCCGATTCCCACCACCGTCTCAGACAGCGAGTTTCCGATTCCCACCCTCTCAGACAGCGAGTTTCCGATTCCCACCCTCTCACACAGCGAGTTCCCCATTCCCACCCTCTCAGACAGCGCGTTCCCGATTCCCACCCTCTCAGGCAGCGAGTTCCCGATTCCCACCCTCTCAGACAGCGAGTTACCGATTCCCACCCTCTCAGACAGCGAGTTCCCGATTCCCACCCTCTCAGACAGCGAGTTCCCGATTCCCACCATCCTCTCAGACAGCGAGTTCCCGATTCCCACCACCCTGTCAGCCAGCGAGTTCCCGATTCCCACCCTCTCAAACAGCGAGTTCCCAATTCCCACCGTCTCAGACAGCGAGTTCCCGATTCCCACCCTCTCAGACAGCGAGTTCCCGATTCCCACCCTCTCAGACAGCGGGTTCCCGATTCCCACCCTCTCAGACAGCGAGTTCCCGATTCCCACCACCCTCTCAGACAGCGAGTTCCCGATTCCCACCCTCTCAGACAGCGAGTTCCCGATTCCCACCCTCTCAGACAGCGAGTTCCCGATTCCCACCCTCTCAGACAGCGAGTTCCCGATTCCCACCACCCTCTCAGACAGCGAGTTCCCGATTCCCACCACCCTCTCAGACAGTGAGCTCCCGATTCCCCCCCTCTCAGACAGCGAGTTCCCGGTTCCCACCGTCTCAGACAGCGAGTTCCAGATTCCCACCCTCTCAGACAGCGAGTTTCCAATTCCCACCCTCTCACACAGCGAGTTCCCCATTCCCACCCTCTCAGACAGCGCGTTCCCGATTCCCACCCTCTCAGGCAGCGAGTTCCCGATTCCCACCCTCTCAGACAGCGAGTTCCCGATTCCCACCCTCTCGGACAGTGAGTTACCGATTCCCACCCTCTCAGACAGCGAGTTCCCGATTCCCACCCTCTCAGACAGCGAGTTCCCGATTCCCACCATCCTCTCAGACAGCGAGTTCCCGATTCCCACCCTCTCAGACAGCGAGTTTCCGATTCCCACCACCCTGTCAGGCAGCGAGTTCCCGATTCCCACCCTCTCAAACAGCGAGTCCCCGATTCCCACCGTCTCTGACAGCGAGTTCCCGATTCCCACCCTCTCAGACAGCGAGTTCCCGATTCCCACCACCCTGTCAGACAGCGAGTTCCTGATTCCCACCCTCTCAGACAGCGAGTTCCCGATTCCCACCGTCTCAGACAGCGAGTTCCCGATTCCCAGCCTCTCAGACAGCGAGTTCCCGATTCCCACCCTCTCAGACAGCGAGTTCCCGATTCCCATCCTCTCAGACAGCGAGTTTCCGATTCCCAACTCCCTCTCAGACAGCGAGTTCCCGATTCCCACCACCCTCTCAGACAGCGAGTTCCCGATTCCCACCCTCTCAGACAGCGAGTTCCCGATTCCCACCCTCTCAGACAGCGAGTTCCCGATTCCCACCCTCTCAGACAGCGAGTTCGCCGATTCCCACCACCCTCTCAGACAGCGAGTTCCCGATCCCCACCCTCACAGACTGCGAGTTCCCGAATCCCACCCTCTCAGACAGCGAGTTCCTGATTCAAACCCTCTCAGACAGCGAGTTCCCGATTCCCACCACACTCTCAGACAGTGAGTTCCCGATTCCCACCGTCTCAGACAGCGAGTTCCCGATTCCCACCCTCTCAGACAGCGAGTTCCCGATTCCCACCCTCTCAGACAGCGGGTTCCCGATTCCCACCCTCTCAGACAGTGAGTTCCCGATTCCCACCACCCTGTCAGACAGCGAGTTCCCGATTCCCACCCTGTCAGACAGCGAGTTCCTGATTCCCACCCTCTCAGACAGCGAGTTCCCGATTCCCACCTTCTCAGACAGCGAGTTCCCGATTCCCAGCCTCTCAGACAGCGAGTTCCCGATTCCCACCCTCTCAGACAGCGAGTTCCCGATTCCCACCCCCCTCTCAGAATACGTGTTCCCGATTCCCACCCTCTCAGACAGCGAGTTCCCGATTCCCACCCTCTCAGACAGCGAGTTCCCGATTCCCACCCTCTCACACAGCAAGTTCCCCATTCCCACCCTCTCAGACAGCAAGTTCCCAATTCCGACCCCCTTCTCAGACACCGAGTTCCCGATTCCCACCCTCTCAGACAGCGAGTTCCCGATTCCCACCACCCTCTCAGGCAGCGAGTTCACGATTCCCACCACCCTCTCAGATAGCGAGTTCCCGATTCCCACCCTCTCAGACAGCGAGTTCCCGATTCCCACCCTCTCAGACAGCGAGTTCCCGATTCCCACCACCCTCTCAGACAGGGAGTTCCCGATTCCCACTCTCTCAGACAGCGAGTTCCCGATTCCCACCCTCTCAGACAGCGAGTTCCCGATTCCCACCCTCTCAGTCAGCGAGTACCCGTTTCCCACCCTCTCAGACAGCGAGTTCCCGATTCCCACCCTCTCAGACAGCGAGTTCCCGATTCCCACCACCCTCTCAGACAGCGAGTTCCCGATTCCCACCCTCTCAGACAGCGAGTTCCCGATTTCCACCACCCTCTCAGGCAGCGAGTTCACGATTCCCACCACCCTCTCAGACACCAAGTTGCCGATTCCCACCCTCTCAGACAGCGAGTTCCCGATTCCCATCCTCTCAGACAGCGAGTTCCCGATTCCCAACTCCCTCTCAGACAGCGAGTTCCCGATTCCCACCACCCTCTCAGACAGCGAGTTCCCGATTCACACCCTCTCAGACAGCGAGTTCCCGATTCCCACCCTCTCAGACAGCGAGTTCCCGATTCCCACCCTCTCAGACAGCGAGTGCCCGATTCCCACCACCCTCTCAGACAGCGAGTTCCCGATCCCCACCCTCTCAGACTGCGAGTTCCCGAATCCCACCCTCTCAGACAGCGAGTTACTGATTCCCACCCTCACAGACAGCGAGTTCCCGATTCCCACCACCCTCTCTGACAGCGAGTTCCCGATTCCCAACCCCCTCTCAGACAGTGAGCTCCCGATTCCCCCCCTCTCAGACAGCGATTTCCCGATTCCCACCACCGTCTCAGACAGCGAGTTCCCGATTCCCACCCTCTCAGACAGCGAGTTCCAGATTCCCAGCCTCTCAGACAGCGAGTTCCCGATTCCCACCACCGTCTCATACAGCGAGTTTCCGATTCCCACCCTCTCAGACAGCGAGTTTCCGATTCCCACCCTCTCACACAGCGAGTTCCCCATTCCCAACCTCTCAGACAGCGCGTTCCCGATTCCCACCCTCTCAGGCAGCGAGTTCCCGATTCCCACCCTCTCAGACAGCGAGTTACCGATTCCCACCCTCTCAGACAGCGAGTTCCTGATTCCCACCCTCACGGACAGCGAGTTCCCGACTCCCACCATCCTCTCTGACAGCGAGTTCCCGATTCCCAACCCCCTCTCAGACAGTGAGCTCCCGATTCCCCCCCTCTCAGACAGCGATTTCCCGATTCCCACCACCGTCTCAGACAGCGAGTTCCCGATTCCCACCCTCTCAGACAGCGAGTTCCAGATTCCCAGCCTCTCAGACAGCGAGTTCCCGATTCCCACCACCGTCTCAGACAGCGAGTTTCCGATTCCCACCCTCTCAGACAGCGAGTTTCCGATTCCCACCCTCTCACACAGCGAGTTCCCCATTCCCACCCTCTCAGACAGCGCGTTCCCGATTCCCACCCTCTCAGGCAGCGAGTTCCCGATTCCCACCCTCTCAGACAGCGAGTTACCGATTCCCACCCTCTCAGACAGCGAGTTCCCGATTCCCACCCTCTCAGACAGCGAGTTCCCGATTCCCACCATCCTCTCAGACAGCGAGTTCCCGATTCCCACCCTCTCAGACAGCGAGTTTCCGATTCCCACCACCCTGTCAGGCAGCGAGTTCCCGATTCCCACCCTCTCAAACAGCGAGTTCCCGATTCCCACCGTCTCGGACAGCGAGTTCCCGATTCCCACCCTCTCAGACAGAGAGTTCCCGATTCCCACCCTCTCAGACAGCGGGTTCCCGATTCCCACCCTCTCAGACAGTGAGTTCCCGATTCCCACCACCCTGTCAGACAGCGAGTTCCCGATTCCCACCCTGTCAGACAGCGAGTTCCTGATTCCCACCCTCTCAGACAGCGAGTTCCCGATTCCCACCGTCTCAGACAGCGAGTTCCCGATTCCCAGCCTCTCAGACAGCGAGTTCCCGATTCCCACCCTCTCAGACAGCGAGTTCCCGATTCCCATCCTCTCAGACAGCGAGTTCCCGATTCCCAACTCCCTCTCAGACAGCGAGTTCCCGATTCCCACCACCCTCTCAGACAGCGAGTTCCCGATTCCCACCCTCTCAGACAGCGAGTTCCCGATTCCCACCCTCTCAGACAGCGAGTTCCCGATTCCCACCCTCTCAGACAGCGAGTTCCCGATTCCCACCACCCTCTCAGACCGCGAGTTCCCGATCCCCACCCTCTCAGACTGCGAGTTCCCGAATCCCACCCTCTCAGACAGCGAGTTCCTGATTCCCACCCTCTCAGACAGCGAGTTCCCGATTCCCACCACCCTCTCTGACAGCTAGTTCCCGATTCCCAACCCCCTCTCAGACAGTGAGCTCCCGATTCCCCCCCTCTCAGACAGCGATTTCCCGATTCCCACCACCGTCTCAGACAGCGAGTTCCCGATTCCCACCCTCTCAGACAGCGAGTTCCAGATTCCCAGCCTCTCAGACAGCGAGTTCCCGATTCCCACCACCGTCTCAGACAGCGAGTTTCCGATTCCCACCCTCTCAGACAGCGAGTTTCCGATTCCCACCCTCTCACACAGCGAGTTCCCCATTCCCACCCTCTCAGACAGCGCGTTCCCGATTCCCACCCTCTCAGGCAGCGAGTTCCCGATTCCCACCCTCTCAGACAGCGAGTTACCGATTCCCACCCTCTCAGACAGCGAGTTCCCGATTCCCACCCTCTCAGACAGCGAGTTCCCGATTCCCACCATCCTCTCAGACAGCGAGTTCCCGATTCCCACCCTCTCAGACAGCGAGTTTCCGATTCCCACCACCCTGTCAGGCAGCGAGTTCCCGATTCCCACCCTCTCAAACAGCGAGTTCCCGATTCCCACCGTCTCGGACAGCGAGTTCCCGATTCCCACCCTCTCAGACAGAGAGTTCCCGATTCCCACCCTCTCAGACAGCGGGTTCCCGATTCCCACCCTCTCAGACAGTGAGTTCCCGATTCCCACCACCCTGTCAGACAGCGAGTTCCCGATTCCCACCCTGTCAGACAGCGAGTTCCTGATTCCCACCCTCTCAGACAGCGAGTTCCCGATTCCCACCGTCTCAGACAGCGAGTTCCCGATTCCCAGCCTCTCAGACAGCGAGTTCCCGATTCCCACCCTCTCAGACAGCGAGTTCCCGATTCCCATCCTCTCAGACAGCGAGTTCCCGATTCCCAACTCCCTCTCAGACAGCGAGTTCCCGATTCCCACCACCCTCTCAGACAGCGAGTTCCCGATTCCCACCCTCTCAGACAGCGAGTTCCCGATTCCCACCCTCTCAGACAGCGAGTTCCCGATTCCCACCCTCTCAGACAGCGAGTTCCCGATTCCCACCACCCTCTCAGACCGCGAGTTCCCGATCCCCACCCTCTCAGACTGCGAGTTCCCGAATCCCACCCACTCAGACAGCGAGTTCCTGATTCCCACCCTCTCAGACAGCGAGTTCCCGATTCCCACCACCCTCTCTGACAGCTAGTTCCCGATTCCCAACCCCCTCTCAGACAGTGAGCTCCCGATTCCCCCCCTCTCAGACAGCGATTTCCCGATTCCCACCACCGTCTCAGACAGCGAGTTCCCGATTCCCACCCTCTCAGACAGCGAGTTCCAGATTCCCAGCCTCTCAGACAGCGAGTTCCCGATTCCCACCATCGTCTCAGACAGCGAGTTTCCGATTCCCACCCTCTCAGACATCGAGTTTCCGATTCCCACCCTCTCACACAGCGAGTTCCCCATTCCCACCCTCTCAGACAGCGCGTTCCGATTCCCACCCTCTCAGGCAGCGAGTTCCCGATTCCCACCCTCTCAGACAGCGAGTTCCCGATTCCCACCCTCTCAGACAGCGGGTTCCCGATTCCCACCCTCTCAGACAGTGAGTTCCCGATTCCCACCACCCTGTCAGACAGCGAGTTCCCGATTCCCACCCTGTCAGACAGCGAGTTCCCGATTCCCACCACCCTCTCAGACAGCGAGTTCCCGATTCCCACCCTCTCAGACAGCGAGTTCCCGATTCCCACCCTCTCAGACAGCGAGTTCCCGATTCCCACCCTCTCAGACAGCGAGTTCCCGATTCCCACCACCCTCTCAGACAGCGAGTTCCCGATCCCCACCCACTCAGACTGCGAGTTACCGAATCCCACCCTCTCAGACAGCGAGTTCCTGATTCCCACCCTCCCAGACAGCGAGTTCCCGATTCCCACCACCCTGTCAGGCAGCGAGTTCCCGATTCCCACCCTCTCAAACAGCGAGTTCCCGATTCCCACCGTCTCAGACAGCGAGTTCCCGATTCCCACCCTCTCAGACAGCGAGTTCCCGATTCCCACCCTCTCAGACAGCGGGTTCCCGATTCCCACCCTCTCAGACAGTGAGTTCCCGATTCCCACCACCCTGTCAGACAGCGAGTTCCCGATTCCCACCCTGTCAGACAGCGAGTTCCCGATTCGCACCACCCTCTCAGACAGCGAGTTCCCGATTCCCACCCTCTCAGACAGCGAGTTCCCGATTCCCACCCTCTCAGACAGCGAGTTCCCGATTCCCACCCTCTCAGACAGCGAGTTCCCGATTCCCACCACCCTCTCAGACAGCGAGTTCCCGATCCCCACCCACTCAGACTGCGAGTTACCGAATCCCACCCTCTCAGACAGCGAGTTCCTGATTCCCACCCTCTCAGACAGCGAGTTCCCGATTCCCACCACCCTCTCTGACAGCGAGTTCCCGATTCCCAACCCCCTCTCAGACAGTGAGCTCCCGATTCCCCCCCTCTCAGACAGGGATTTCCCGATTCCCACCACCGTCTCAGACAGCGAGTTACCGATTCCCACCCTCTCAGACAGCGAGTTCCAGATTCCCAACCTCTCAGACAGCGAGTTCCCGATTCCCACCACCGTCTCAGACAGCGAGTTTCCGATTCCCACCCTCTCAGACAGCGAGTTTCCGATTCCCACCCTCTCACACAGCGAGTTCCCCATTCCCACCCTCTCAGACAGCGCGTTCCCGATTCCCACCCTCTCAGGCAGCGAGTTCCCGATTCCCACACTCTCAGACAGCGAGTTACCGATTCCCACCCTCTCAGACAGCGAGTTCCCGATTCCCACCCTCTCAGACAGCGAGTTCCCGATTCCCACCATCCTCTCAGACAGCGAGTTCCCGATTCCCAGCCTCTCAGACAGCGAGTTTCCGATTCCCACCACCCTGTCAGGCAGCGAGTTCCCGATTCCCACCCTCTCAAACAGCGAGTTCCAGATTCCCAGCCTCTCAGACAGCGAGTTCCCGATTCCCACCACCGTCTCAGACAGCGAGTTTCCGATTCCCACCCTCTCAGACAGCGAGTTTCCGATTCCCACCCTCTCACACAGCGAGTTCCCCATTCCCACCCTCTCAGACAGCGCGTTCCCGATTCCCACCCTCTCAGGCAGCGAGTTCCCGATTCCCACCCTCTCAGACAGCGAGTTACCGATTCCCACCCTCTCAGACAGCGAGTTCCCGATTCCCACCCTCTCAGACAGCGAGTTCCCGATTCCCACCATCCTCTCAGACAGCGAGTTCCCGATTCCCACCAGCCTGTCAGGCAGCGAGTTCCCGATTCCCACCCTCTCAAACAGCGAGTTCCCAATTCCCACCGTCTCAGACAGCGAGTTCCCGATTCCCACCCTCTCAGACAGCGAGTTCCCGATTCCCACCCTCTCAGACAGCGGGTTCCCGATTCCCACCCTCTCAGACAGCGAGTTCCCGATTCCCACCACCCTCTCAGACAGCGAGTTCCCGATTCCCACCCTCTCAGACAGCGAGTTCCCGATTCCCACCCTCTCAGACAGCGAGTTCCCGATTCCCACCCTCTCAGACAGCGAGTTCCCGATTCCCACCACCCTCTCAGACAGCGAGTTCCCGATTCCCACCACCCTCTCAGACAGCGAGTTCCCGATTCCCACCCTCTCAGACAGCGAGTTCCCGATTCCCACCCTCTCAGACAGCGAGTTCCCGATTCCCACCCTCTCAGACAGCGAGTTCCCGATTCCCACCACCCTCTCAGACAGCGAGTTCCCGATTCCCACCACCCTCTCAGACAGTGAGCTCCCGATTCCCCCCCTCTCAGACAGCGAGTTCCCGATTCCCACCGTCTCAGACAGCGAGTTCCAGATTCCCACCCTCTCAGACAGCGAGTTTCCGATTCCCACCCTCTCACACAGCGAGTTCCCCATTCCCACCCTCTCAGACAGCGCGTTCCCGATTCCCACCCTCTCAGGCAGCGAGTTCCCGATTCCCACCCTCTCAGACAGCGGGTTCCCGATTCCCACCCTCTCAGACAGTGAGTTCCCGATTCCCACCACCCTGTCAGACAGCGAGTTCCCGATTCCCACCCTGTCAGACAGCGAGTTCCCGATTCCCACCACCCTCTCAGACAGCGAGTTCCCGATTCCCACCCTCTCAGACAGCGAGTTCCCGATTCCCACCCTCTCAGACAGCGAGTTCCCGATTCCCACCCTCTCAGACAGCGAGTTCCCGATTCCCACCACCCTCTCAGACAGCGAGTTCCCGATCCCCACCCACTCAGACTGCGAGTTACCGAATCCCACCCTCTCAGACAGCGAGTTCCTGATTCCCACCCTCTCAGACAGCGAGTTCCCGATTCCCACCACCCTCTCTGACAGCGAGTTCCCGATTCCCAACCCCCTCTCAGACAGTGAGCTCCCGATTCCCCCCCTCTCAGACAGGGATTTCCCGATTCCCACCACCGTCTCAGACAGCGAGTTACCGATTCCCACCCTCTCAGACAGCGAGTTCCAGATTCCCAACCTCTCAGACAGCGAGTTCCCGATTCCCACCACCGTCTCAGACAGCGAGTTTCCGATTCCCACCCTCTCAGACAGCGAGTTTCCGATTCCCACCCTCTCACACAGCGAGTTCCCCATTCCCACCCTCTCAGACAGCGCGTTCCCGATTCCCACCCTCTCAGGCAGCGAGTTCCCGATTCCCACACTCTCAGACAGCGAGTTACCGATTCCCACCCTCTCAGACAGCGAGTTCCCGATTCCCACCCTCTCAGACAGCGAGTTCCCGATTCCCACCATCCTCTCAGACAGCGAGTTCCCGATTCCCAGCCTCTCAGACAGCGAGTTTCCGATTCCCACCACCCTGTCAGGCAGCGAGTTCCCGATTCCCACCCTCTCAAACAGCGAGTTCCAGATTCCCAGCCTCTCAGACAGCGAGTTCCCGATTCCCACCACCGTCTCAGACAGCGAGTTTCCGATTCCCACCCTCTCAGACAGCGAGTTTCCGATTCCCACCCTCTCACACAGCGAGTTCCCCATTCCCACCCTCTCAGACAGCGCGTTCCCGATTCCCACCCTCTCAGGCAGCGAGTTCCCGATTCCCACCCTCTCAGACAGCGAGTTACCGATTCCCACCCTCTCAGACAGCGAGTTCCCGATTCCCACCCTCTCAGACAGCGAGTTCCCGATTCCCACCATCCTCTCAGACAGCGAGTTCCCGATTCCCACCAGCCTGTCAGGCAGCGAGTTCCCGATTCCCACCCTCTCAAACAGCGAGTTCCCAATTCCCACCGTCTCAGACAGCGAGTTCCCGATTCCCACCCTCTCAGACAGCGAGTTCCCGATTCCCACCCTCTCAGACAGCGGGTTCCCGATTCCCACCCTCTCAGACAGCGAGTTCCCGATTCCCACCACCCTCTCAGACAGCGAGTTCCCGATTCCCACCCTCTCAGACAGCGAGTTCCCGATTCCCACCCTCTCAGACAGCGAGTTCCCGATTCCCACCCTCTCAGACAGCGAGTTCCCGATTCCCACCACCCTCTCAGACAGCGAGTTCCCGATTCCCACCACCCTCTCAGACAGCGAGTTCCCGATTCCCACCCTCTCAGACAGCGAGTTCCCGATTCCCACCCTCTCAGACAGCGAGTTCCCGATTCCCACCCTCTCAGACAGCGAGTTCCCGATTCCCACCACCCTCTCAGACAGCGAGTTCCCGATTCCCACCACCCTCTCAGACAGTGAGCTCCCGATTCCCCCCCTCTCAGACAGCGAGTTCCCGATTCCCACCGTCTCAGACAGCGAGTTCCAGATTCCCACCCTCTCAGACAGCGAGTTTCCGATTCCCACCCTCTCACACAGCGAGTTCCCCATTCCCACCCTCTCAGACAGCGCGTTCCCGATTCCCACCCTCTCAGGCAGCGAGTTCCCGATTCCCACCCTCTCAGACAGCGAGTTACCGATTCCCACCCTCTCAGACAGCGAGTTCCCGATTCCCACCCTCTCAGACAGCGAGTTCCCGATTCCCACCATCCTCTCAGACAGCGAGTTCCCGATTCCCAGCCTCTCAGACAGCGAGTTTCCGATTCCCACCACCCTGTCAGGCAGCGAGTTCCCGATTCCCACCCTCTCAAACAGCGAGTTCCAGATTCCCAGCCTCTCAGACAGCGAGTTCCCGATTCCCACCACCGTCTCAGACAGCGAGTTTCCGATTCCCACCCTCTCAGACAGCGAGTTTCCGATTCCCACCCTCTCACACAGCGAGTTCCCCATTCCCACCCTCTCAGACAGCGCGTTCCTGATTCCCACCCTCTCAGGCAGCGAGTTCCCGATTCCCACCCTCTCAGACAGCGAGTTACCGATTCCCACCCTCTCAGACAGCGAGTTCCCGATTCCCACCCTCTCAGACAGCGAGTTCCCGATTCCCACCATCCTCTCAGACAGCGAGTTCCCGATTCCCACCCTCTCAAACAGCGAGTTCCCAATTCCCACCGTCTCAGACAGCGAGTTCCCGATTCCCACCACCCTCTTAGACAGCGAGTTCCCGATTCCCACCCTCTCAGACAGCGAGTTCCCGATTCCCACCCTCTCAGACAGCGAGTTCCCGATTCCCACCCTCTCAGACAGCGAGTTCCCGATTCCCACCACCCTCTCAGACAGCGAGTTCCCGATTCCCACCACCCTCTCAGACAGTGAGCTCCCGATTCCCCCCCTCTCAGACAGCGAGTTCCCGATTCCCACCGTCTCAGACAGCGAGTTCCAGATTCCCACCCTCTCAGACAGCGAGTTTCCAATTCCCACCCTCTCACACAGCGAGTTCCCCATTCCCACCCTCTCAGACAGCGCGTTCCCGATTCCCACCCTCTCAGGCAGCGAGTTCCCGATTCCCACCCTCTCAGACAGCGAGTTCCCGATTCCCACCCTCTCGGACAGTGAGTTACCGATTCCCACCCTCTCAGACAGCGAGTTCCCGATTCCCACCCTCTCAGACAGCGAGTTCCCGATTCCCACCATCCTCTCAGACAGCGAGTTCCCGATTCCCACCTTCTCAGACAGCGAGTTTCCGATTCCCACCACCCTGTCAGGCAGCGAGTTCCCGATTCCCACCCTCTCAAACAGCGAGTTCCCGATTCCCACCGTCTCTGACAGCGGGTTCCCGATTCCCACCCTCTCAGACAGTGAGTTCCCGATTCCCACCACCCTGTCAGACAGCGAGTTCCCGATTCCCACACTGTCAGACAGCGAGTTCCCGATTCCCACCACCCTCTCAGACAGCGAGTTCCCGATTCCCACCCTCTCAGACAGCGAGTTCCCGATTCCCACCCTCTCAGACAGCGAGTTCCCGATTCCCACCCTCTCAGACAGCGAGTTCCCGATTCCCACCACCCTCTCAGACAGCGAGTTCCCGATCCCCACCCACTCAGACTGCGAGTTACCGAATCCCACCCTCTCAGACAGCGAGTTCCCGATTCCCACCACCCTCTCTGACAGCGAGTTCCCGATTCCCAACCCCCTCTCAGACAGTGAGCTCCCGATTCCCCCCCTCTCAGACAGCGATTTCCCGATTCCCACCACCGTCTCAGACAGCGAGTTCCCGATTCCCACCCTCTCAGACAGCGAGTTCCAGATTCCCAACCTCTCAGACAGCGAGTTCCCGATTCCCACCACCGTCTCAGACAGCGAGTTTCCGATTCCCACCCTCTCAGACAGCGAGTTTCCGATTCCCACCCTCTCACACAGCGAGTTCCCCATTCCCACCCTCTCAGACAGCGCGTTCCCGATTCCCACCCTCTCAGGCAGCGAGTTCCCAATTCCCACCCTCTCAGACAGCGAGTTACCGATTCCCACCCTCTCAGACAGCGAGTTCCCGATTCCCACCCTCTCAGACAGCGAGTTCCCGATTCCCACCATCCTCTCAGACAGCGAGTTCCCGATTCCCAGCCTCTCAGACAGCGAGTTTCCGATTCCCACCACCCTGTCAGGCAGCGAGTTCCCGATTCCCACCCTCTCAAACAGCGAGTTCCAGATTCCCAGCCTCTCAGACAGCGAGTTCCCGATTCCCACCACCGTCTCAGACAGCGAGTTTCCGATTCCCACCCTCTCAGACAGCGAGTTTCCGATTCCCACCCTCTCACACAGCGAGTTCCCCATTCCCACCCTCTCAGACAGCGCGTTCCCGATTCCCACCCTCTCAGGCAGCGAGTTCCCGATTCCCACCCTCTCAGACAGCGAGTTACCGATTCCCACCCTCTCAGGCAGCGAGTTCCCGATTCCCACCCTCTCAGACAGCGAGTTCCCGATTCCCACCATCCTCTCAGACAGCGAGTTCCCGATTCCCAGCCTCTCAGACAGCGAGTTTCCGATTCCCACCACCCTGTCAGGCAGCGAGTTCCCGATTCCCACCCTCTCAAACAGCGAGTTCCAGATTCCCAGCCTCTCAGACAGCGAGTTCCCGATTCCCACCACCGTCTCAGACAGCGAGTTTCCGATTCCCACCCTCTCAGACAGCGAGTTTCCGATTCCCACCCTCTCACACAGCGAGTTCCCCATTCCCACCCTCACAGACAGCGCGTTCACGATTCCCACCCTCTCAGGCAGCGAGTTCCCGATTCCCACCCTCTCAGACAGCGAGTTACCGATTCCCACCCTCTCAGACAGCGAGTTCCCGATTCCCACCCTCTCAGACAGCGAGTTCCCGATTCCCACCATCCTCTCAGACAGCGAGTTCCCGATTCCCACCACCCTGTCAGCCAGCGAGTTCCCGATTCCCACCCTCTCAAACAGCGAGTTCCCAATTCCCACCGTCTCAGACAGCGAGTTCCCGATTCCCACCCTCTCAGACAGCGAGTTCCCGATTCCCACCCTCTCAGACAGCGGGTTCCCGATTCCCACCCTCTCAGACAGCGAGTTCCCGATTCCCACCACCCTCTCAGACAGCGAGTTCCCGATTCCCACCCTCTCAGACAGCGAGTTCCCGATTCCCACCCTCTCAGACAGCGAGTTCCCGATTCCCACCCTCTCAGACAGCGAGTTCCCGATTCCCACCACCCTCTCAGACAGCGAGTTCCCGATTCCCACCACCCTCTCAGACAGTGAGCTCCCGATTCCCCCCCTCTCAGACAGCGAGTTCCCGATTCCCACCGTCTCAGACAGCGAGTTCCAGATTCCCACCCTCTCAGACAGCGAGTTTCCAATTCCCACCCTCTCACACAGCGAGTTCCCCATTCCCACCCTCTCAGACAGCGCGTTCCCGATTCCCACCCTCTCAGGCAGCGAGTTCCCGATTCCCACCCTCTCAGACAGCGAGTTCCCGATTCCCACCCTCTCGGACAGTGAGTTACCGATTCCCACCCTCTCAGACAGCGAGTTCCCGATTCCCACCCTCTCAGACAGCGAGTTCCCGATTCCCACCATCCTCTCAGACAGCGAGTTCCCGATTCCCACCCTCTCAGACAGCGAGTTTCCGATTCCCACCACCCTGTCAGGCAGCGAGTTCCCGATTCCCACCCTCTCAAACAGCGAGTCCCCGATTCCCACCGTCTCTGACAGCGAGTTCCCGATTCCCACCCTCTCAGACAGCGAGTTCCCGATTCCCACCACCCTGTCAGACAGCGAGTTCCTGATTCCCACCCTCTCAGACAGCGAGTTCCCGATTCCCACCGTCTCAGACAGCGAGTTCCCGATTCCCAGCCTCTCAGACAGCGAGTTCCCGATTCCCACCCTCTCAGACAGCGAGTTCCCGATTCCCATCCTCTCAGACAGCGAGTTTCCGATTCCCAACTCCCTCTCAGACAGCGAGTTCCCGATTCCCACCACCCTCTCAGACAGCGAGTTCCCGATTCCCACCCTCTCAGACAGCGAGTTCCCGATTCCCACCCTCTCAGACAGCGAGTTCCCGATTCCCACCCTCTCAGACAGCGAGTTCGCCGATTCCCACCACCCTCTCAGACAGCGAGTTCCCGATCCCCACCCTCACAGACTGCGAGTTCCCGAATCCCACCCTCTCAGACAGCGAGTTCCTGATTCCCACCCTCTCAGACAGCGAGTTCCCGATTCCCACCACACTCTCAGACAGTGAGTTCCCGATTCCCACCGTCTCAGACAGCGAGTTCCCGATTCCCACCCTCTCAGACAGCGAGTTCCCGATTCCCACCCTCTCAGACAGCGGGTTCCCGATTCCCACCCTCTCAGACAGTGAGTTCCCGATTCCCACCACCCTGTCAGACAGCGAGTTCCCGATTCCCACCCTGTCAGACAGCGAGTTCCTGATTCCCACCCTCTCAGACAGCGAGTTCCCGATTCCCACCTTCTCAGACAGCGAGTTCCCGATTCCCAGCCTCTCAGACAGCGAGTTCCCGATTCCCACCCTCTCAGACAGCGAGTTCCCGATTCCCACCCCCCTCTCAGAATACGTGTTCCCGATTCCCACCCTCTCAGACAGCGAGTTCCCGATTCCCACCCTCTCAGACAGCGAGTTCCCGATTCCCACCCTCTCACACAGCAAGTTCCCCATTCCCACCCTCTCAGACAGCAAGTTCCCAATTCCGACCCCCTTCTCAGACACCGAGTTCCCGATTCCCACCCTCTCAGACAGCGAGTTCCCGATTCCCACCACCCTCTCAGGCAGCGAGTTCACGATTCCCACCACCCTCTCAGATAGCGAGTTCCCGATCACCACCCTCTCAGACAGGGAGTTCCCGATTCCCACTCTCTCAGACAGCGAGTTCCCGATTCCCACCCTCTCAGACAGCGAGTTCCCGATTCCCACCCTCTCAGTCAGCGAGTACCCGTTTCCCACCCTCTCAGACAGCGAGTTCCCGATTCCCACCCTCTCAGACAGCGAGTTCCCGATTCCCACCACCCTCTCAGACAGCGAGTTCCCGATTCCCACCCTCTCAGACAGCGAGTTCCCGATTTCCACCACCCTCTCAGGCAGCGAGTTCACGATTCCCACCACCCTCTCAGACACCAAGTTGCCGATTCCCACCCTCTCAGACAGCGAGTTCCCGATTCCCATCCTCTCAGACAGCGAGTTCCCGATTCCCAACTCCCTCTCAGACAGCGAGTTCCCGATTCCCACCACCCTCTCAGACAGCGAGTTCCCGATTCACACCCTCTCAGACAGCGAGTTCCCGATTCCCACCCTCTCAGACAGCGAGTTCCCGATTCCCACCCTCTCAGACAGCGAGTGCCCGATTCCCACCACCCTCTCAGACAGCGAGTTCCTGATCCCCACCCTCTCAGACTGCGAGTTCCCGAATCCCACCCTCTCAGACAGCGAGTTACTGATTCCCACCCTCACAGACAGCGAGTTCCCGATTCCCACCACCCTCTCTGACAGCGAGTTCCCGATTCCCAACCCCCTCTCAGACAGTGAGCTCCCGATTCCCCCCCTCTCAGACAGCGATTTCCCGATTCCCACCACCGTCTCAGACAGCGAGTTCCCGATTCCCACCCTCTCAGACAGCGAGTTCCAGATTCCCAGCCTCTCAGACAGCGAGTTCCCGATTCCCACCACCGTCTCATACAGCGAGTTTCCGATTCCCACCCTCTCAGACAGCGAGTTTCCGATTCCCACCCTCTCACACAGCGAGTTCCCCATTCCCAACCTCTCAGACAGCGCGTTCCCGATTCCCACCCTCTCAGGCAGCGAGTTCCCGATTCCCACCCTCTCAGAGAGCGAGTTACCGATTCCCACCCTCTCAGACAGCGAGTTCCTGATTCCCACCCTCACGGACAGCGAGTTCCCGACTCCCACCATCCTCTCTGACAGCGAGTTCCCGATTCCCAACCCCCTCTCAGACAGTGAGCTCCCGATTCCCCCCCTCTCAGACAGCGATTTCCCGATTCCCACCACCGTCTCAGACAGCGAGTTCCCGATTCCCACCCTCTCAGACAGCGAGTTCCAGATTCCCAGCCTCTCAGACAGCGAGTTCCCGATTCCCACCACCGTCTCAGACAGCGCGTTCCCGATTCCCACCCTCTCAGGCAGCGAGTTCCCGATTCCCACCCTCTCAGACAGCGAGTTACCGATTCCCACCCTCTCAGACAGCGAGTTCCCGATTCCCACCCTCTCAGACAGCGAGTTCCCGATTCCCACCATCCTCTCAGACAGCGAGTTCCCGATTCCCACCCTCTCAGACAGCGAGTTTCCGATTCCCACCACCCTGTCAGGCAGCGAGTTCCCGATTCCCACCCTCTCAAACAGCGAGTTCCCGATTCCCACCGTCTCGGACAGCGAGTTCCCGATTCCCACCCTCTCAGACAGAGAGTTCCCGATTCCCACCCTCTCAGACAGCGGGTTCCCGATTCCCACCCTCTCAGACAGTGAGTTCCCGATTCCCACCACCCTGTCAGACAGCGAGTTCCCGATTCCCACCCTGTCAGACAGCGAGTTCCTGATTCCCACCCTCTCAGACAGCGAGTTCCCGATTCCCACCGTCTCAGACAGCGAGTTCCCGATTCCCAGCCTCTCAGACAGCGAGTTCCCGATTCCCACCCTCTCAGACAGCGAGTTCCCGATTCCCATCCTCTCAGACAGCGAGTTCCCGATTCCCAACTCCCTCTCAGACAGCGAGTTCCCGATTCCCACCACCCTCTCAGACAGCGAGTTCCCGATTCCCACCCTCTCAGACAGCGAGTTCCCGATTCCCACCCTCTCAGACAGCGAGTTCCCGATTCCCACCCTCTCAGACAGCGAGTTCCCGATTCCCACCACCCTCTCAGACCGCGAGTTCCCGATCCCCACCCTCTCAGACTGCGAGTTCCCGAATCCCACCCTCTCAGACAGCGAGTTCCTGATTCCCACCCTCTCAGACAGCGAGTTCCCGATTCCCACCACCCTCTCTGACAGCTAGTTCCCGATTCCCAACCCCCTCTCAGACAGTGAGCTCCCGATTCCCCCCCTCTCAGACAGCGATTTCCCGATTCCCACCACCGTCTCAGACAGCGAGTTCCCGATTCCCACCCTCTCAGACAGCGAGTTCCAGATTCCCAGCCTCTCAGACAGCGAGTTCCCGATTCCCACCACCGTCTCAGACAGCGAGTTTCCGATTCCCACCCTCTCAGACAGCGAGTTTCCGATTCCCACCCTCTCACACAGCGAGTTCCCCATTCCCACCCTCTCAGACAGCGCGTTCCCGATTCCCACCCTCTCAGGCAGCGAGTTCCCGATTCCCACCCTCTCAGACAGCGAGTTACCGATTCCCACCCTCTCAGACAGCGAGTTCCCGATTCCCACCCTCTCAGACAGCGAGTTCCCGATTCCCACCATCCTCTCAGACAGCGAGTTCCCGATTCCCACCCTCTCAGACAGCGAGTTTCCGATTCCCACCACCCTGTCAGGCAGCGAGTTCCCGATTCCCACCCTCTCAAACAGCGAGTTCCCGATTCCCACCGTCTCGGACAGCGAGTTCCCGATTCCCACCCTCTCAGACAGAGAGTTCCCGATTCCCACCCTCTCAGACAGCGGGTTCCCGATTCCCACCCTCTCAGACAGTGAGTTCCCGATTCCCACCACCCTGTCAGACAGCGAGTTCCCGATTCCCACCCTGTCAGACAGCGAGTTCCTGATTCCCACCCTCTCAGACAGCGAGTTCCCGATTCCCACCGTCTCAGACAGCGAGTTCCCGATTCCCAGCCTCTCAGACAGCGAGTTCCCGATTCCCACCCTCTCAGACAGCGAGTTCCCGATTCCCATCCTCTCAGACAGCGAGTTCCCGATTCCCAACTCCCTCTCAGACAGCGAGTTCCCGATTCCCACCACCCTCTCAGACAGCGAGTTCCCGATTCCCACCCTCTCAGACAGCGAGTTCCCGATTCCCACCCTCTCAGACAGCGAGTTCCCGATTCCCACCCTCTCAGACAGCGAGTTCCCGATTCCCACCACCCTCTCAGACCGCGAGTTCCCGATCCCCACCCTCTCAGACTGCGAGTTCCCGAATCCCACCCTCTCAGACAGCGAGTTCCTGATTCCCACCCTCTCAGACAGCGAGTTCCCGATTCCCACCACCCTCTCTGACAGCTAGTTCCCGATTCCCAACCCCCTCTCAGACAGTGAGCTCACGATTCCCCCCCTCTCAGACAGCGATTTCCCGATTCCCACCACCGTCTCAGACAGCGAGTTCCCGATTCCCACCCTCTCAGACAGCGAGTTCCAGATTCCCAGCCTCTCAGACAGCGAGTTCCCGATTCCCACCATCGTCTCAGACAGCGAGTTTCCGATTCCCACCCTCTCAGACATCGAGTTTCCGATTCCCACCCTCTCACACAGCGAGTTCCCCATTCCCACCCTCTCAGACAGCGCGTTCCGATTCCCACCCTCTCAGGCAGCGAGTTCCCGATTCCCACCCTCTCAGACAGCGAGTTCCCGATTCCCACCCTCTCAGACAGCGGGTTCCCGATTCCCACCCTCTCAGACAGTGAGTTCCCGATTCCCACCACCCTGTCAGACAGCGAGTTCCCGATTCCCACCCTGTCAGACAGCGAGTTCCCGATTCCCACCACCCTCTCAGACAGCGAGTTCCCGATTCCCACCCTCTCAGACAGCGAGTTCCCGATTCCCACCCTCTCAGACAGCGAGTTCCCGATTCCCACCCTCTCAGACAGCGAGTTCCCGATTCCCACCACCCTCTCAGACAGCGAGTTCCCGATCCCCACCCACTCAGACTGCGAGTTACCGAATCCCACCCTCTCAGACAGCGAGTTCCTGATTCCCACCCTCCCAGACAGCGAGTTCCCGATTCCCACCACCCTGTCAGGCAGCGAGTTCCCGATTCCCACCCTCTCAAACAGCGAGTTCCCGATTCCCACCGTCTCAGACAGCGAGTTCCCGATTCCCACCCTCTCAGACAGCGAGTTCCCGATTCCCACCCTCTCAGACAGCGGGTTCCCGATTCCCACCCTCTCAGACAGTGAGTTCCCGATTCCCACCACCCTGTCAGACAGCGAGTTCCCGATTCCCACCCTGTCAGACAGCGAGTTCCCGATTCGCACCACCCTCTCAGACAGCGAGTTCCCGATTCCCACCCTCTCAGACAGCGAGTTCCCGATTCCCACCCTCTCAGACAGCGAGTTCCCGATTCCCACCCTCTCAGACAGCGAGTTCCCGATTCCCACCACCCTCTCAGACAGCGAGTTCCCGATCCCCACCCACTCAGACTGCGAGTTACCGAATCCCACCCTCTCAGACAGCGAGTTCCTGATTCCCACCCTCTCAGACAGCGAGTTCCCGATTCCCACCACCCTCTCTGACAGCGAGTTCCCGATTCCCAACCCCCTCTCAGACAGTGAGCTCCCGATTCCCCCCCTCTCAGACAGGGATTTCCCGATTCCCACCACCGTCTCAGACAGCGAGTTACCGATTCCCACCCTCTCAGACAGCGAGTTCCAGATTCCCAACCTCTCAGACAGCGAGTTCCCGATTCCCACCACCGTCTCAGACAGCGAGTTTCCGATTCCCACCCTCTCAGACAGCGAGTTTCCGATTCCCACCCTCTCACACAGCGAGTTCCCCATTCCCACCCTCTCAGACAGCGCGTTCCCGATTCCCACCCTCTCAGGCAGCGAGTTCCCGATTCCCACACTCTCAGACAGCGAGTTACCGATTCCCACCCTCTCAGACAGCGAGTTCCCGATTCCCACCCTCTCAGACAGCGAGTTCCCGATTCCCACCATCCTCTCAGACAGCGAGTTCCCGATTCCCAGCCTCTCAGACAGCGAGTTTCCGATTCCCACCACCCTGTCAGGCAGCGAGTTCCCGATTCCCACCCTCTCAAACAGCGAGTTCCAGATTCCCAGCCTCTCAGACAGCGAGTTCCCGATTCCCACCACCGTCTCAGACAGCGAGTTTCCGATTCCCACCCTCTCAGACAGCGAGTTTCCGATTCCCACCCTCTCACACAGCGAGTTCCCCATTCCCACCCTCTCAGACAGCGCGTTCCCGATTCCCACCCTCTCAGGCAGCGAGTTCCCGATTCCCACCCTCTCAGACAGCGAGTTACCGATTCCCACCCTCTCAGACAGCGAGTTCCCGATTCCCACCCTCTCAGACAGCGAGTTCCCGATTCCCACCATCCTCTCAGACAGCGAGTTCCCGATTCCCACCAGCCTGTCAGGCAGCGAGTTCCCGATTCCCACCCTCTCAAACAGCGAGTTCCCAATTCCCACCGTCTCAGACAGCGAGTTCCCGATTCCCACCCTCTCAGACAGCGAGTTCCCGATTCCCACCCTCTCAGACAGCGGGTTCCCGATTCCCACCCTCTCAGACAGCGAGTTCCCGATTCCCACCACCCTCTCAGACAGCGAGTTCCCGATTCCCACCCTCTCAGACAGCGAGTTCCCGATTCCCACCCTCTCAGACAGCGAGTTCCCGATTCCCACCCTCTCAGACAGCGAGTTCCCGATTCCCACCACCCTCTCAGACAGCGAGTTCCCGATTCCCACCACCCTCTCAGACAGCGAGTTCCCGATTCCCACCCTCTCAGACAGCGAGTTCCCGATTCCCACCCTCTCAGACAGCGAGTTCCCGATTCCCACCCTCTCAGACAGCGAGTTCCCGATTCCCACCACCCTCTCAGACAGCGAGTTCCCGATTCCCACCACCCTCTCAGACAGTGAGCTCCCGATTCCCCCCCTCTCAGACAGCGAGTTCCCGATTCCCACCGTCTCAGACAGCGAGTTCCAGATTCCCACCCTCTCAGACAGCGAGTTTCCGATTCCCACCCTCTCACACAGCGAGTTCCCCATTCCCACCCTCTCAGACAGCGCGTTCCCGATTCCCACCCTCTCAGGCAGCGAGTTCCCGATTCCCACCCTCTCAGACAGCGGGTTCCCGATTCCCACCCTCTCAGACAGTGAGTTCCCGATTCCCACCACCCTGTCAGACAGCGAGTTCCCGATTCCCACCCTGTCAGACAGCGAGTTCCCGATTCCCACCACCCTCTCAGACAGCGAGTTCCCGATTCCCACCCTCTCAGACAGCGAGTTCCCGATTCCCACCCTCTCAGACAGCGAGTTCCCGATTCCCACCCTCTCAGACAGCGAGTTCCCGATTCCCACCACCCTCTCAGACAGCGAGTTCCCGATCCCCACCCACTCAGACTGCGAGTTACCGAATCCCACCCTCTCAGACAGCGAGTTCCTGATTCCCACCCTCTCAGACAGCGAGTTCCCGATTCCCACCACCCTCTCTGACAGCGAGTTCCCGATTCCCAACCCCCTCTCAGACAGTGAGCTCCCGATTCCCCCCCTCTCAGACAGGGATTTCCCGATTCCCACCACCGTCTCAGACAGCGAGTTACCGATTCCCACCCTCTCAGACAGCGAGTTCCAGATTCCCAACATCTCAGACAGCGAGTTCCCGATTCCCACCACCGTCTCAGACAGCGAGTTTCCGATTCCCACCCTCTCAGACAGCGAGTTTCCGATTCCCACCCTCTCACACAGCGAGTTCCCCATTCCCACCCTCTCAGACAGCGCGTTCCCGATTCCCACCCTCTCAGGCAGCGAGTTCCCGATTCCCACACTCTCAGACAGCGAGTTACCGATTCCCACCCTCTCAGACAGCGAGTTCCCGATTCCCACCCTCTCAGACAGCGAGTTCCCGATTCCCACCATCCTCTCAGACAGCGAGTTCCCGATTCCCAGCCTCTCAGACAGCGAGTTTCCGATTCCCACCACCCTGTCAGGCAGCGAGTTCCCGATTCCCACCCTCTCAAACAGCGAGTTCCAGATTCCCAGCCTCTCAGACAGCGAGTTCCCGATTCCCACCACCGTCTCAGACAGCGAGTTTCCGATTCCCACCCTCTCAGACAGCGAGTTTCCGATTCCCACCCTCTCACACAGCGAGTTCCCCATTCCCACCCTCTCAGACAGCGCGTTCCCGATTCCCACCCTCTCAGGCAGCGAGTTCCCGATTCCCACCCTCTCAGACAGCGAGTTACCGATTCCCACCCTCTCAGACAGCGAGTTCCCGATTCCCACCCTCTCAGACAGCGAGTTCCCGATTCCCACCATCCTCTCAGACAGCGAGTTCCCGATTCCCACCAGCCTGTCAGGCAGCGAGTTCCCGATTCCCACCCTCTCAAACAGCGAGTTCCCAATTCCCACCGTCTCAGACAGCGAGTTCCCGATTCCCACCCTCTCAGACAGCGAGTTCCCGATTCCCACCCTCTCAGACAGCGGGTTCCCGATTCCCACCCTCTCAGACAGCGAGTTCCCGATTCCCACCACCCTCTCAGACAGCGAGTTCCCGATTCCCACCCTCTCAGACAGCGAGTTCCCGATTCCCACCCTCTCAGACAGCGAGTTCCCGATTCCCACCCTCTCAGACAGCGAGTTCCCGATTCCCACCACCCTCTCAGACAGCGAGTTCCCGATTCCCACCACCCTCTCAGACAGCGAGTTCCCGATTCCCACCCTCTCAGACAGCGAGTTCCCGATTCCCACCCTCTCAGACAGCGAGTTCCCGATTCCCACCCTCTCAGACAGCGAGTTCCCGATTCCCACCACCCTCTCAGACAGCGAGTTCCCGATTCCCACCACCCTCTCAGACAGTGAGCTCCCGATTCCCCCCCTCTCAGACAGCGAGTTCCCGATTCCCACCGTCTCAGACAGCGAGTTCCAGATTCCCACCCTCTCAGACAGCGAGTTTCCGATTCCCACCCTCTCACACAGCGAGTTCCCCATTCCCACCCTCTCAGACAGCGCGTTCCCGATTCCCACCCTCTCAGGCAGCGAGTTCCCGATTCCCACCCTCTCAGACAGCGAGTTCCCGATTCCGACCCTCTCGGACAGTGAGTTACCGATTACCACCCTCTCAGACAGCGAGTTTCCGATTCCCACCACCCTGTCAGGCAGCGAGTTCCCGATTCCCACCCTCTCAAACAGCGAGTTCCCGATTCCCACCGTCTCGGACAGCGAGTTCCCGATTCCCACCCTCTCAGACAGAGAGTTCCCGATTCCCACCCTCTCAGACAGCGGGTTCCCGATTCCCACCCTCTCAGACAGTGAGTTCCCGATTCCCACCACCCTGTCAGACAGCGAGTTCCCGATTCCCACCCTGTCAGACAGCGAGTTCCTGATTCCCACCCTCTCAGACAGCGAGTTCCCGATTCCCACCGTCTCAGACAGCGAGTTCCCGATTCCCAGCCTCTCAGACAGCGAGTTCCCGATTCCCACCCTCTCAGGCAGCGAGTTCCCGATTCCCATCCTCTCAGACAGCGAGTTCCCGATTCCCACCACCGTCTCAGACAGCGAGTTTCCGATTCCCACCCTCTCAGACAGCGAGTTTCCGATTCCCACCCTCTCACACAGCGAGTTCCCCATTCCCACCCTCTCAGACAGCGAGTTCCCGATTCCCACCCTCTCAGACAGCGAGTTCCCGATTCCCACCCTCTCAGACAGCGAGTTCCCGATTCCCACCACCCTCTCAGACAGCGAGTTCCCGATCCCCACCCTCTCAGACTGCGAGTTCCCGAATCCCACCCTCTCAGACAGCGAGTTCCTGATTCCCACCCTCTCAGACAGCGAGTTCCCGATTCCCACCACCCTCTCTGACAGCTAGTTCCCGATTCCCAACCCCCTCTCAGACAGTGAGCTCCCGATTCCCCCCCTCTCAGACAGCGATTTCCCGATTCCCACCACCGTCTCAGACAGCGAGTTCCCGATTCCCACCCTCTCAGACAGCGAGTTCCAGATTCCCAGCCTCTCAGACAGCGAGTTCCCGATTCCCACCACCGTCTCAGACAGCGAGTTTCCGATTCCCACCCTCTCAGACAGCGAGTTTCCGATTCCCACCCTCTCACACAGCGAGTTCCCCATTCCCACCCTCTCAGACAGCGCGTTCCGATTCCCACCCTCTCAGGCAGCGAGTTCCCGATTCCCACCCTCTCAGACAGCGAGTTCCCGATTCCCACCCTCTCAGACAGCGGGTTCCCGATTCCCACCCTCTCAGACAGTGAGTTCCCGATTCCCACCACCCTGTCAGACAGCGAGTTCCCGATTCCCACCCTGTCAGACAGCGAGTTCCCGATTCCCACCACCCTCTCAGACAGCGAGTTCCCGATTCCCACCCTCTCAGACAGCGAGTTCCCGATTCCCACCCTCTCAGACAGCGAGTTCCCGATTCCCACCCTCTCAGACAGCGAGTTCCCGATTCCCACCACCCTCTCAGACAGCGAGTTCCCGATCCCCACCCACTCAGACTGCGAGTTACCGAATCCCACCCTCTCAGACAGCGAGTTCCTGATTCCCACCCTCTCAGACAGCGAGTTCCCGATTCCCACCACCCTGTCAGGCAGCGAGTTCCCGATTCCCACCCTCTCAAACAGCGAGTTCCCGATTCCCACCGTCTCAGACAGCGAGTTCCCGATTCCCACCCTCTCAGACAGCGAGTTCCCGATTCCCACCCTCTCAGACAGCGGGTTCCCGATTCCCACCCTCTCAGACAGTGAGTTCCCGATTCCCACCACCCTGTCAGACAGCGAGTTCCCGATTCCCACCCTGTCAGACAGCGAGTTCCCGATTCCCACCACCCTCTCAGACAGCGAGTTCCCGATTCCCACCCTCTCAGACAGCGAGTTCCCGATTCCCACCCTCTCAGACAGCGAGTTCCCGATTCCCACCCTCTCAGACAGCGAGTTCCCGATTCCCACCACCCTCTCAGACAGCGAGTTCCCGATCCCCACCCACTCAGACTGCGAGTTACCGAATCCCACCCTCTCAGACAGCGAGTTCCTGATTCCCACCCTCTCAGACAGCGAGTTCCCGATTCCCACCACCCTCTCTGACAGCGAGTTCCCGATTCCCAACCCCCTCTCAGACAGTGAGCTCCCGATTCCCCCCCTCTCAGACAGCGATTTCCCGATTCCCACCACCGTCTCAGACAGCGAGTTACCGATTCCCACCCTCTCAGACAGCGAGTTCCAGATTCCCAACCTCTCAGACAGCGAGTTCCCGATTCCCACCACCGTCTCAGACAGCGAGTTTCCGATTCCCACCCTCTCAGACAGCGAGTTTCGAATTCCCACCCTCTCACACAGCGAGTTCCCCATTCCCACCCTCTCAGACAGCGCGTTCCCGATTCCCACCCTCTCAGGCAGCGAGTTCCCGATTCCCACACTCTCAGACAGCGAGTTACCGATTCCCACCCTCTCAGACAGCGAGTTCCCGATTCCCACCCTCTCAGACAGCGAGTTCCCGATTCCCACCATCCTCTCAGACAGCGAGTTCCCGATTCCCAGCCTCTCAGACAGCGAGTTTCCGATTCCCACCACCCTGTCAGGCAGCGAGTTCCCGATTCCCACCCTCTCAAACAGCGAGTTCCAGATTCCCAGCCTCTCAGACAGCGAGTTCCCGATTCCCACCACCGTCTCAGACAGCGAGTTTCCGATTCCCACCCTCTCAGACAGCGAGTTTCCGTTTCCCACCCTCTCACACAGCGAGTTCCCCATTCCCACCCTCTCAGACAGCGCGTTCCCGATTCCCACCCTCTCAGGCAGCGAGTTCCCGATTCCCACCCTCTCAGACAGCGAGTTACCGATTCCCACCCTCTCAGACAGCGAGTTCCCGATTCCCACCCTCTCAGACAGCGAGTTCCCGATTCCCACCATCCTCTCAGACAGCGAGTTCCCGATTCCCACCAGCCTGTCAGGCAGCGAGTTCCCGATTCCCACCCTCTCAAACAGCGAGTTCCCAATTCCCACCGTCTCAGACAGCGAGTTCCCGATTCCCACCCTCTCAGACAGCGAGTTCCCGATTCCCACCCTCTCAGACAGCGGGTTCCCGATTCCCACCCTCTCAGACAGCGAGTTCCCGATTCCCACCACCCTCTCAGACAGCGAGTTCCCGATTCCCACCCTCTCAGACAGCGAGTTCCCGATTCCCACCCTCTCAGACAGCGAGTTCCCGATTCCCACCCTCTCAGACAGCGAGTTCCCGATTCCCACCACCCTCTCAGACAGCGAGTTCCCGATTCCCACCACCCTCTCAGACAGCGAGTTCCCGATTCCCACCCTCTCAGACAGCGAGTTCCCGATTCCCACCCTCTCAGACAGCGAGTTCCCGATTCCCACCCTCTCAGACAGCGAGTTCCCGATTCCCACCACCCTCTCAGACAGCGAGTTCCCGATTCCCACCACCCTCTCAGACAGTGAGCTCCCGATTCCCCCCCTCTCAGACAGCGAGTTCCCGATTCCCACCGTCTCAGACAGCGAGTTCCAGATTCCCACCCTCTCAGACAGCGAGTTTCCGATTCCCACCCTCTCACACAGCGAGTTCCCCATTCCCACCCTCTCAGACAGCGCGTTACCGATTCCCACCCTCTCAGGCAGCGAGTTCCCGATTCCCACCCTCTCAGACAGCCAGTTCCCGATTCCGACCCTCTCGGACAGTGAGTTACCGATTCCCACCCTCTCAGACAGCGAGTTCCCGATTCCCACCCTCTCAGACAGCGAGTTCCCGATTCCCACCATCCTCTCAGACAGCGAGTTCCCGATTCCCACCCTCTCAGACAGCGAGTTTCCGATTCCCACCACCCTGTCAGGCAGCGAGTTCCCGATTCCCACCCTCTCAAACAGCGAGTTCCCGTTTCCCACCGTCTCAGACAGCGAGTTCCCGATTCCCACCCTCTCAGACAGCGAGTTCCCGATTCCCACCACCCTG
This sequence comes from Scyliorhinus torazame, assembly GCF_047496885.1. NCBI lineage: Eukaryota > Metazoa > Chordata > Chondrichthyes > Carcharhiniformes > Scyliorhinidae > Scyliorhinus > Scyliorhinus torazame. The sequence goes on along the minus strand of NC_092713.1, from coordinate 99,764 downwards.
TCAGACAGCGAGTTCCTGATTCCCACCCTCTCAGACAGCGAGTTCCCGATTCCCACCGTCTCAGACAGCGAGTTCTCGATTCCCAGCCTCTCAGACAGCGAGTTCCTGATTCCCACCCTCTCAGACAGCGAGTTCCCGATTCCCACCACCCTCTCAGACAGCGAGTTCCCGATCCCCACCCACTCAGACTGCGAGTTACCGAATCCCACCCTCTCAGACAGCGAGTTCCTGATTCCCACCCTCTCAGACAGCGAGTTACCGATTCCCACCCTCTCAGACAGCGAGTTCCCGATTCCCACCCTCTCAGACAGCGAGTTCCCGATTCCCACCATCCTCTCAGACAGCGAGTTCCCAATTCCCACCCTCTCAGACAGCGAGTTCCCGATTCCCACCACCCTGTCAGGCAGCGAGTTCCCGATTCCCACCCTCTCAAACAGCGAGTTCCCGATTCCCACCGTCTCAGACAGCGAGTTCCCGATTCCCACCCTCTCAGACAGCGAGTTCCCGATTCCCACCCTCTCAGACAGCGGGTTCCCGATTCCCACCCTCTCAGACAGTGAGTTCCCGATTCCCACCCTCTCAGACAGCGAGTTCCCGATTCCCACCACCCTGTCAGGCAGCGAGTTCCCGATTCCCACCCTCTCAAACAGCGAGTTCCCGATTCCCACCGTCTCAGACAGCGAGTTCCCGATTCCCACCCTCTCAGACAGCGAGTTCCCGATTCCCACACTCTCAGACAGCGGGTTCCCGATTCCCACCCTCTCAGACAGTGAGTTCCCGATTCCCACCACCCTGTCAGACAGCGAGTTCCCGATTCCCACCCTGTCAGACAGCGAGTTCCCGATTCCCACCACCCTCTCAGACAGCGAGTTCCCGATCCCCACCCACTCAGACTGCGAGTTACCGAATCCCACCCTCTCAGACAGCGAGTTCCTGATTCCCACCCTCTCAGACAGCGAGTTCCCGATTCCCACCACCCTCTCTGACAGCGAGTTCCCGATTCCCAACCCCCTCTCAGACAGTGAGCTCCCGATTCCCCCCCTCTCAGACAGCGATTTCCCGATTCCCACCACCGTCTCAGACAGCGAGTTACCGATTCCCACCCTCTCAGACAGCGAGTTCCAGATTCCCAACCTCTCAGACAGCGAGTTCCCGATTCCCACCACCGTCTCAGACAGCGAGTTTCCGATTCCCACCCTCTCAGACAGCGAGTTTCCGATTCCCACCCTCTCACACAGCGAGTTCCCCATTCCCACCCTCTCAGACAGCGCGTTCCCGATTCCCACCCTCTCAGGCAGCGAGTTCCCGATTCCCACACTCTCAGACAGCGAGTTACCGATTCCCACCCTCTCAGACAGCGAGTTCCCGATTCCCACCCTCTCAGACAGCGAGTTCCCGATTCCCACCATCCTCTCAGACAGCGAGTTCCCGATTCCCAGCCTCTCAGACAGCGAGTTTCCGATTCCCACCACCCTGTCAGGCAGCGAGTTCCCGATTCCCACCCTCTCAAACAGCGAGTTCCAGATTCCCAGCCTCTCAGACAGCGAGTTCCCGATTCCCACCACCGTCTCAGACAGCGAGTTTCCGATTCCCACCCTCTCAGACAGCGAGTTTCCGATTCCCACCCTCTCACACAGCGAGTTCCCCATTCCCACCCTCTCAGACAGCGCGTTCCCGATTCCCACCCTCTCAGGCAGCGAGTTCCCGATTCCCACCCTCTCAGACAGCGAGTTACCGATTCCCACCCTCTCAGACAGCGAGTTCCCGATTCCCACCCTCTCAGACAGCGAGTTCCCGATTCCCACCATCCTCTCAGACAGCGAGTTCCCGATTCCCACCAGCCTGTCAGGCAGCGAGTTCCCGATTCCCACCCTCTCAAACAGCGAGTTCCCAATTCCCACCGTCTCAGACAGCGGGTTCCCGATTCCCACCCTCTCAGACAGTGAGTTCCCGATTCCCACCACCCTGTCAGACAGCGAGTTCCCGATTCCCACCCTGTCAGACAGCGAGTTCCCGATTCCCACCACCCTCTCAGACAGCGAGTTCCCGATTCCCACCCTCTCAGACAGCGAGTTCCCGATTCCCACCCTCTCAGACAGCGAGTTCCCGATTCCCACCCTCTCAGACAGCGAGTTCCCGATTCCCACCACCCTCTCAGACAGCGAGTTCCCGATCCCCACCCACTCAGACTGCGAGTTACCGAATCCCACCCTCTCAGACAGCGAGTTCCTGATTCCCACCCTCTCAGACAGCGAGTTCCCGATTCCCACCACCCTCTCTGACAGCGAGTTCCCGATTCCCAACCCCCTCTCAGACAGTGAGCTCCCGATTCCCCCCCTCTCAGACAGCGATTTCCCGATTCCCACCACCGTCTCAGACAGCGAGTTACCGATTCCCACCCTCTCAGACAGCGAGTTCCAGATTCCCAACCTCTCAGACAGCGAGTTCCCGATTCCCACCACCGTCTCAGACAGCGAGTTTCCGATTCCCAACCTCTCAGACAGCGAGTTTCCGATTCCCACCCTCTCACACAGCGAGTTCCCGATTCCCACCACCGTCTCAGACAGCGAGTTTCCGATTCCCACCCTCTCAGACAGCGAGTTTCCGATTCCCACACTCTCACACAGCGAGTTCCCCATTCCCACCCTCTCAGACAGCGCGTACCCGATTCCCACCCTCTCAGGCAGCGAGTTCCCGATTCCCACCCTCTCAGACAGCGAGTTACCGATTCCCACCCTCTCAGACAGCGAGTTCCCGATTCCCACCCTCTCAGACAGCGAGTTCCCGATTCCCACCATCCTCTCAGACAGCGAGTTCCCGATTCCCACCAGCCTGTCAGGCAGCGAGTTCCCGATTCCCACCCTCTCAAACAGCGAGTTCCCAATTCCCACCGTCTCAGACAGCGAGTTCCCGATTCCCACCCTCTCAGACAGCGAGTTCCCGATTCCCACCCTCTCAGACAGCGGGTTCCCGATTCCCACCCTCTCAGACAGCGAGTTCCCGATTCCCACCACCCTCTCAGACAGCGAGTTCCCGATTCCCACCCTCTCAGACAGCGAGTTCCCGATTCCCACCCTCTCAGACAGCGAGTTCCCGATTCCCACCCTCTCAGACAGCGAGTTCCCGATTCCCACCACCCTCTCAGACAGCGAGTTCCCGATTCCCACCACCCTCTCAGACAGTGAGCTCCCGATTCCCCCCCTCTCAGACAGCGAGTTCCCGATTCCCACCGTCTCAGACAGCGAGTTCCAGATTCCCACCCTCTCAGACAGCGAGTTTCCGATTCCCACCCTCTCACACAGCGAGTTCCCCATTCCCACCCTCTCAGACAGCGCGTTCCCGATTCCCACCCTCTCAGGCAGCGAGTTCCCGATTCCCACCCTCTCAGACAGCGAGTTCCCGATTCCGACCCTCTCGGACAGTGAGTTACCGATTCCCACCCTCTCAGACAGCGGGTTCCCGATTCCCACCCTCTCAGACAGTGAGTTCCCGATTCCCACCACCCTGTCAGACAGCGATTCCCGATTCCCACCCTGTCAGACAGCGAGTTCCCGATTCCCACCACCCTCTCAGACAGCGAGTTCCCGATTCCCACCCTCTCAGACAGCGAGTTCCCGATTCCCACCCTCTCAGACAGCGAGTTCCCGATTCCCACCCTCTCAGACAGCGAGTTCCCGATTCCCACCACCCTCTCAGACAGCGAGTTCCCGATTCCCACCCTCTCAGACAGCGAGTTCCCGATTCCCACCACCCTCTCTGACAGCGAGTTCCCGATTCCCAACCCCCTCTCAGACAGTGAGCTCCCGATTCCCCCCCTCTCAGACAGCGATTTCCCGATTCCCACCACCGTCTCAGACAGCGAGTTACCGATTCCCAACCTCTCAGACAGCGAGTTCCCGATTCCCACCACCGTCTCAGACAGCGAGTTTCCGATTCCCACCCTCTCAGACAGCGAGTTTCCGATTCCCAACCTCTCACACAGCGAGTTCCCCATTCCCACCCTCTCAGACAGCGCGTTCCCGATTCCCACCCTCTCAGGCAGCGAGTTCCCGATTCCCACCCTCTCAGACAGCGAGTTACCGATTCCCACCCTCTCAGACAGCGAGTTCCCGATTCCCACCCTCTCAGACAGCGAGTTCCCGATTCCCACCATCCTCTCAGACAGCGAGTTCCCGATTCCCAGCCTCTCAGACAGCGAGTTTCCGATTCCCACCACCCTGTCAGGCAGCGAGTTCCCGATTCCCACCCTCTCAAACAGCGAGTTCCAGATTCCCAGCCTCTCAGACAGCGAGTTCCCGATTCCCACCACCGTCTCAGACAGCGAGTTTCCGATTCCCACCCTCTCAGACAGCGAGTTTCCGATTCCCACCCTCTCACACAGCGAGTTCCCCATTCCCACCCTCTCAGACAGCGCGTTCCCGATTCCCACCCTCTCAGACAGCGAGTTCCCGATTCCCACCCTCTCAGACAGCGAGTTACCGATTCCCACCCTCTCAGACAGCGAGTTCCCGATTCCCACCCTCTCAGACAGCGAGTTCCCGATTCCCACCATCCTCTCAGACAGCGAGTTCCCGATTCCCACCAGCCTGTCAGGCAGCGAGTTCCCGATTCCCACCCTCTCAAACAGCGAGTTCCCAATTCCCACCGTCTCAGACAGCGAGTTCCCGATTCCCACCCTCTCAGACAGCGAGTTCCCGATTCCCACCCTCTCAGACAGCGAGTTCCCGATTCCCACCCTCTCAGACAGCGAGTTCCCGATTCCCACCCTCTCAGACAGCGAGTTCCCGATTCCCACCACCCTCTCAGACAGCGAGTTCCCGATTCCCACCACCCTCTCAGACAGTGAGCTCCCGATTCCCCCCCTCTCAGACAGCGAGTTCCCGATTCCCACCGTCTCAGACAGCGAGTTCCAGATTCCTACCCTCTCAGACAGCGAGTTTCCGATTCCCACCCTCTCACACAGCGAGTTCCCCATTCCCACCCTCTCAGACAGCGCGTTCCCGATTCCCACCCTCTCAGGCAGCGAGTTCCCGATTCCCACCCTCTCAGACAGCGAGTTCCCGATTCCGACCCTCTCGGACAGTGAGTTACCGATTCCCACCCTCTCAGACAGCGAGTTCCCGATTCCCACCCTCTCAGACAGCGAGTTCCCGATTCCCACCATCCTCTCAGACAGCGAGTTCCCGATTCCCACCCTCTCAGACAGCGAGTTTCCGATTCCCACCACCCTGTCAGGCAGCGAGTTCCCGATTCCCACCCTCTCAAACAGCGAGTTCCCGTTTCCCACCGTCTCAGACAGCGAGTTCCCGATTCCCACCCTCTCAGACAGCGAGTTCCCGATTCCCACCACCCTGTCAGACAGCGAGTTCCTGATTCCCACCCTCTCAGACAGCGAGTTCCCGATTCCCACCGTCTCAGACAGCGAGTTCTCGATTCCCAGCCTCTCAGACAGCGAGTTCCCGATTCCCACCCTCTCAGACAGCGAGTTCCCGATTCCCACCACCCTCTCAGACAGCGAGTTCCCGATCCCCACCCACTCAGACTGCGAGTTACCGAATCCCACCCTCTCAGACAGCGAGTTCCTGATTCCCACCCTCTCAGACAGCGAGTTACCGATTCCCACCCTCTCAGACAGCGAGTTCCCGATTCCCACCCTCTCAGACAGCGAGTTCCCGATTCCCACCATCCTCTCAGACAGCGAGTTCCCGATTCCCAGCCTCTCAGACAGCGAGTTTCCGATTCCCACCACCCTGTCAGGCAGCGAGTTCCCGATTCCCACCCTCTCAAACAGCGAGTTCCAGATTCCCAGCCTCTCAGACAGCGAGTTCCCGATTCCCACCACCGTCTCAGACAGCGAGTTTCCGATTCCCACCCTCTCAGACAGCGAGTTTCCGAATCCCACCCTCTCACACAGCGAGTTCCCCATTCCCACCCTCTCAGACAGCGCGTTCCCGATTCCCACCCTCTCAGGCAGCGAGTTCCCGATTCCCACCCTCTCAGACAGCGAGTTACCGATTCCCACCCTCTCAGACAGCGAGTTCCCTATTCCCACCCTCTCAGACAGCGAGTTCCCGATTCCCACCATCCTCTCAGACAGCGAGTTCCCGATTCCCACCAGCCTGTCAGGCAGCGAGTTCCCGATTCCCACCCTCTCAAACAGCGAGTTCCCAATTCCCACCGTCTCAGACAGCGAGTTCCCGATTCCCACTCTCTCAGACAGCGAGTTCCCGATTCCCACCCTCTCAGACAGCGGGTTCCCGATTCCCACCCTCTCAGACAGCGAGTTCCCGATTCCCACCACCCTCTCAGACAGCGAGTTCCCGATTCCCACCCTCTCAGACAGCGAGTTCCCGATTCCCACCCTCTCAGACAGCGAGTTCCCGATTCCCACCCTCTCAGACAGCGAGTTCCCGATTCCCACCACCCTCTCAGACAGCGAGTTCCCGATTCCCACCACCCTCTCAGACAGTGAGCTCCCGATTCCCCCCCTCTCAGACAGCGAGTTCCCGATTCCCACCGTCTCAGACAGCGAGTTCCAGATTCCCACCCTCTCAGACAGCGAGTTTCCGATTCCCACCCTCTCACACAGCGAGTTCCCCATTCCCACCCTCTCAGACAGCGCGATCCCGATTCCCACCCTCTCAGGCAGCGAGTTCCCGATTCCCACCCTCTCAGACAGCGAGTTCCCGATTCCGACCCTCTCGGACAGTGAGTTACCGATTCCCACCCTCTCAGACAGCGAGTTCCCGATTCCCACCCTCTCAGACAGCGAGTTCCCGATTCCCACCATCCTCTCAGACAGCGAGTTCCCGATTCCCACCCTCTCAGACAGCGAGTTTCCGATTCCCACCACCCTGTCAGGCAGCGAGTTCCCGATTCCCACCCTCTCAAACAGCGAGTTCCCGTTTCCCACCGTCTCAGACAGCGAGTTCCCGATTCCCACCCTCTCAGACAGCGAGTTCCCGATTCCCACCACCCTGTCAGACAGCGAGTTCCTGATTCCCACACTCTCAGACAGCGAGTTCCCGATTCCCACCGTCTCAGACAGCGAGTTCTCGATTCCCAGCCTCTCAGACAGCGAGTTCCCGATTCCCACCCTCTCAGACAGCGAGTTCCCGATTCCCACCACCCTCTCAGACAGCGAGTTCCCGATCCCCACCCACTCAGACTGCGAGTTACCGAATCCCACCCTCTCAGACAGCGAGTTCCTGATTCCCACCCTCTCAGACAGCGAGTTCCCGATTCCCACCACCCTCTCTGACAGCGAGTTCCCGATTCCCAACCCCCTCTCAGACAGTGAGCTCCCGATTCCCCCCCTCTCAGACAGCGATTTCCCGATTCCCACCACCGTCTCAGACAGCGAGTTACCGATTCCCACCCTCTCAGACAGCGAGTTCCAGATTCCCAACCTCTCAGACAGCGAGTTCCCGATTCCCACCACCGTCTCAGACAGCGAGTTTCCGATTCCCACCCTCTCAGACAGCGAGTTTCCGATTCCCACCCTCTCACACAGCGAGTTCCCCATTCCCACCCTCTCAGACAGCGCGTTCCCGATTCCCACCCTCTCAGGCAGCGAGTTCCCGATTCCCACCCTCTCAGACAGCGAGTTACCGATTCCCACCCTCTCAGACAGCGAGTTCCCGATTCCCACCCTCTCAGACAGCGAGTTCCCGATTCCCACCATCCTCTCAGACAGCGAGTTCCCGATTCCCAGCCTCTCAGACAGCGAGTTTCCGATTCCCACCACCCTGTCAGGCAGCGAGTTCCCGATTCCCACCACCGTCTCAGACAGCGAGTTTCCGATTCCCACCCTCTCAGACAGCGAGTTTCCGATTCCCACCCTCTCACACAGCGAGTTCCCCATTCCCACCCTCTCAGACAGCGCGTTCCCGATTCCCACCCTCTCAGGCAGCGAGTTCCCGATTCCCACCCTCTCAGACAGCGAGTTACCGATTCCCACCCTCTCAGACAGCGAGTTCCCGATTCCCACCCTCTCAGACAGCGAGTTCCCGATTCCCACCATCCTCTCAGACAGCGAGTTCCCGATTCCCACCAGCCTGTCAGGCAGCGAGTTCCCGATTCCCACCCTCTCAAACAGCGAGTTCCCAATTCCCACCGTCTCAGACAGCGAGTTCCCGATTCCCACCCTCTCAGACAGCGAGTTCCCGATTCCCACCCTCTCAGACAGCGAGTTCCCGATTCCCACCATCCTCTCAGACAGCGAGTTCCCGATTCCCACCAGCCTGTCAGGCAGCGAGTTCCCGATTCCCACCCTCTCAAACAGCGAGTTCCCAATTCCCACCGTCTCAGACAGCGAGTTCCCGATTCCCACTCTCTCAGACAGCGAGTTCCCGATTCCCACCCTCTCAGACAGCGGGTTCCCGATTCCCACCCTCTCAGACAGCGAGTTCCCGATTCCCACCACCCTCTCAGACAGCGAGTTCCCGATTCCCACCCTCTCAGACAGCGAGTTCCCGATTCCCACCCTCTCAGACAGCGAGTTCCCGATTCCCACCCTCTCAGACAGCGAGTTCCCGATTCCCACCACCCTCTCAGACAGCGAGTTCCCGATTCCCACCACCCTCTCAGACAGTGAGCTCCCGATTCCCCCCCTCTCAGACAGCGAGTTCCCGATTCCCACCGTCTCAGACAGCGAGTTCCAGATTCCCACCCTCTCAGACAGCGAGTTTCCGATTCCCACCCTCTCACACAGCGAGTTCCCCATTCCCACCCTCTCAGACAGCGCGATCCCGATTCCCACCCTCTCAGGCAGCGAGTTCCCGATTCCCACCCTCTCAGACAGCGAGTTCCCGATTCCGACCCTCTCGGACAGTGAGTTACCGATTCCCACCCTCTCAGACAGCGAGTTCCCGATTCCCACCCTCTCAGACAGCGAGTTCCCGATTCCCACCATCCTCTCAGACAGCGAGTTCCCGATTCCCACCCTCTCAGACAGCGAGTTTCCGATTCCCACCACCCTGTCAGGCAGCGAGTTCCCGATTCCCACCCTCTCAAACAGCGAGTTCCCGTTTCCCACCGTCTCAGACAGCGAGTTCCCGATTCCCACCCTCTCAGACAGCGAGTTCCCGATTCCCACCACCCTGTCAGACAGCGAGTTCCTGATTCCCACACTCTCAGACAGCGAGTTCCCGATTCCCACCGTCTCAGACAGCGAGTTCTCGATTCCCAGCCTCTCAGACAGCGAGTTCCCGATTCCCACCCTCTCAGACAGCGAGTTCCCGATTCCCACCACCCTCTCAGACAGCGAGTTCCCGATCCCCACCCACTCAGACTGCGAGTTACCGAATCCCACCCTCTCAGACAGCGAGTTCCTGATTCCCACCCTCTCAGACAGCGAGTTCCCGATTCCCACCACCCTCTCTGACAGCGAGTTCCCGATTCCCAACCCCCTCTCAGACAGTGAGCTCCCGATTCCCCCCCTCTCAGACAGCGATTTCCCGATTCCCACCACCGTCTCAGACAGCGAGTTACCGATTCCCACCCTCTCAGACAGCGAGTTCCAGATTCCCAACCTCTCAGACAGCGAGTTCCCGATTCCCACCACCGTCTCAGACAGCGAGTTTCCGATTCCCACCCTCTCAGACAGCGAGTTTCCGATTCCCACCCTCTCACACAGCGAGTTCCCCATTCCCACCCTCTCAGACAGCGCGTTCCCGATTCCCACCCTCTCAGGCAGCGAGTTCCCGATTCCCACCCTCTCAGACAGCGAGTTACCGATTCCCACCCTCTCAGACAGCGAGTTCCCGATTCCCACCCTCTCAGACAGCGAGTTCCCGATTCCCACCATCCTCTCAGACAGCGAGTTCCCGATTCCCAGCCTCTCAGACAGCGAGTTTCCGATTCCCACCACCCTGTCAGGCAGCGAGTTCCCGATTCCCACCCTCTCAAACAGCGAGTTCCAGATTCCCAGCCTCTCAGACAGCGAGTTCCCGATTCCCACCACCGTCTCAGACAGCGAGTTTCCGATTCCCACCCTCTCAGACAGCGAGTTTCCGATTCCCACCCTCTCACACAGCGAGTTCCCCATTCCCACCCTCTCAGACAGCGCGTTCCCGATTCCCACCCTCTCAGGCAGCGAGTTCCCGATTCCCACCCTCTCAGACAGCGAGTTACCGATTCCCACCCTCTCAGACAGCGAGTTCCCGATTCCCACCCTCTCAGACAGCGAGTTCCCGATTCCCACCATCCTCTCAGACAGCGAGTTCCCGATTCCCACCAGCCTGTCAGGCAGCGAGTTCCCGATTCCCACCCTCTCAAACAGCGAGTTCCCAATTCCCACCGTCTCAGACAGCGAGTTCCCGATTCCCACCCTCTCAGACAGCGAGTTCCCGATTCCCACCCTCTCAGACAGCGGGTTCCCGATTCCCACCCTCTCAGACAGCGAGTTCCCGATTCCCACCACCGTCTCAGACAGCGAGTTTCCGATTCCAACCCTCTCAGACAGCGAGTTTCCGAATCCCACCCTCTCACACAGCGAGTTCCCCATCCCCACCCTCTCAGACAGCGCGTTCCCGATTCCCACCCTCTCAGGCAGCGAGTTCCCGATTCCCACCCTCTCAGACAGCGAGTTACCGATTCCCACCCTCTCAGACAGCGAGTTCCCGATTCCCACCCTCTCAGACAGCGAGTTCCCGATTCCCACCATCCTCTCAGACAGCGAGTTCCCGATTCCCACCAGCCTGTCAGGCAGCGAGTTCCCGATTCCCACCCTCTCAAACAGCGAGTTCCCAATTCCCACCGTCTCAGACAGCGAGTTCCCGATTCCCACCCTCTCAGACAGCGAGTTCCCGATTCCCACCCTCTCAGACAGCGGGTTCCCGATTCCCACCCTCTCAGACAGCGAGTTCCCGATTCCCACCACCCTCTCAGACAGCGAGTTCCCGATTCCCACCCTCTCAGACAGCGAGTTCCCGATTCCCACCCTCTCAGACAGCGAGTTCCCGATTCCCACCCTCTCAGACAGCGAGTTCCCGATTCCCACCACCCTCTCAGACAGCGAGTTCCCGATTCCCACCACCCTCTCAGACAGTGAGCTCCCGATTCCCCCCCTCTCAGACAGCGAGTTCCCGATTCCCACCGTCTCAGACAGCGAGTTCCAGATTCCCACCCTCTCAGACAGCGAGTTTCCGATTCCCACCCTCTCACACAGCGAGTTCCCCATTCCCACCCTCTCAGACAGCGCGTTCCCGATTCCCACCCTCTCAGGCAGCGAGTTCCCGATTCCCACCCTCTCAGACAGCGAGTTCCCGATTCCGACCCTCTCGGACAGTGAGTTACCGATTCCCACCCTCTCAGACAGCGAGTTCCCGATTCCCACCCTCTCAGACAGCGAGTTCCCGATTCCCACCATCCTCTCAGACAGCGAGTTCCCGATTCCCACCCTCTCAGACAGCGAGTTTCCGATTCCCACCACCCTGTCAGGCAGCGAGTTCCCGATTCCCACCCTCTCAAACAGCGAGTTCCCGTTTCCCACCGTCTCAGACAGCGAGTTCCCGATTCCCACCCTCTCAGACAGCGAGTTCCCGATTCCCACCACCCTGTCAGACAGCGAGTTCCTGATTCCCACCCTCTCAGACAGCGAGTTCCCGATTCCCACCGTCTCAGACAGCGAGTTCTCGATTCCCAGCCTCTCAGACAGCGAGTTCCCGATTCCCACCCTCTCAGACAGCGAGTTCCCGATTCCCACCACCCTCTCAGACAGCGAGTTCCCGATCCCCACCCACTCAGACTGCGAGTTACCGAATCCCACCCTCTCAGACAGCGAGTTCCTGATTCCCACCCTCTCAGACAGCGAGTTCCCGATTCCCACCACCCTCTCTGACAGCGAGTTCCCGATTCCCAACCCCCTCTCAGACAGTGAGCTCCCGATTCCCCCCTCTCAGACAGCGATATCCCGATTCCCACCACCGTCTCAGACAGCGAGTTACCGATTCCCACCCTCTCAGACAGCGAGTTCCAGATTCCCAACCTCTCAGACAGCGAGTTCCCGATTCCCACCACCGTCTCAGACAGCGAGTTTCCGATTCCCACCCTCTCAGACAGCGAGTTTCCGATTCCCACCCTCTCACACAGCGAGTTCCCCATTCCCACCCTCTCAGACAGCGCGTTCCCGATTCCCACCCTCTCAGGCAGCGAGTTCCCGATTCCCACCCTCTCAGACAGCGAGTTACCGATTCCCACCCTCTCAGACAGCGAGTTCCCGATTCCCACCCTCTCAGACAGCGAGTTCCCGATTCCCACCATCCTCTCAGACAGCGAGTTCCCGATTCCCAGCCTCTCAGACAGCGAGTTTCCGATTCCCACCACCCTGTCAGGCAGCGAGTTCCCGATTCCCACCCTCTCAAACAGCGAGTTCCAGATTCCCAGCCTCTCAGACAGCGAGTTCCCGATTCCCACCACCGTCTCAGACAGCGAGTTTCCGATTCCCACCCTCTCAGACAGCGAGTTTCCGATTCCCACCCTCTCACACAGCGAGTTCCCCATTCCCACCCTCTCAGACAGCGCGTTCCCGATTCCCACCCTCTCAGGCAGCGAGTTCCCGATTCCCACCCTCTCAGACAGCGAGTTACCGATTCCCACCCTCTCAGACAGCGAGTTCCCGATTCCCACCCTCTCAGACAGCGAGTTCCCGATTCCCACCATCCTCTCAGACAGCGAGTTCCCGATTCCCACCAGCCTGTCAGGCAGCGAGTTCCCGATTCCCACCCTCTCAAACAGCGAGTTCCCAATTCCCACCGTCTCAGACAGCGAGTTCCCGATTCCCACCCTCTCAGACAGCGAGTTCCCGATTCCCACCCTCTCAGACAGCGGGTTCCCGATTCCCACCCTCTCAGACAGCGAGTTCCCGATTCCCACCACCCTCTCAGACAGCGAGTTCCCGATTCCCACCCTCTCAGACAGCGAGTTCCCGATTCCCACCCTCTCAGACAGCGAGTTCCCGATTCCCACCCTCTCAGACAGCGAGTTCCCGATTCCCACCACCCTCTCAGACAGCGAGTTCCCGATACCCACCACCCTCTCAGACAGTGAGCTCCCGATTCCCCCCCTCTCAGACAGCGAGTTCCCGATTCCCACCGTCTCAGACAGCGAGTTCCAGATTCTGACCCTCTCAGACAGCGAGTTTCCGATTCCCACCCTCTCACACAGCGAGTTCCCCATTCCCACCCTCTCAGACAGCGCGTTCCCGATTCCCACCCTCTCAGGCAGCGAGTTCCCGATTCCCACCCTCTCAAACAGCGAGTTCCCGTTTCCCACCGTCTCAGACAGCGAGTTCCCGATTCCCACCCTCTCAGACAGCGAGTTCCCGATTCCCACCACCCTGTCAGACAGCGAGTTCCTGATTCCCACCCTCTCAGACAGCGAGTTCCCGATTCCCACCGTCTTAGACAGCGAGTTCTCGATTCCCAGCCTCTCAGACAGCGAGTTCCCGATTCCCACCCTCTCAGACAGCGAGTTCCCGATTCCCATCCTCTCAGACAGCGAGTTCCCGATTCCCAACTCCCTCTCAGACAGCGAGTTCCCGATTCCCACCACCCTCTCAGACAGCGAGTTCCCGATTCCCACCCTCTCAGACAGCGAGTTCCCGATTCCCACCCTCTCAGACAGCGAGTTCCCGATTCCCACCCTCTCAGACAGCGAGTTCCCGATTCCCACCACCCTCTCAGACAGCGAGTTCCCGATCCCCACCCTCTCAGACTGCGAGTTCCCGAATCCCACCCTCTCAGACAGCGAGTTCCTGATTCCCACCCTCTCAGACAGCGAGTTACCGATTCCCACCACCCTCTCAGACAGTGAGTTCCCGATTCCCACCGTCTCAGACAGCGAGTTCCCGATTCCCACCCTCTCAGACAGCGAGTTCCCGATTCCCACCCTCTCAGACAGCGGGTTCCCGATTCCCACCCTCTCAGACAGTGAGTTCCCGATTCCCACCACCCTGTCAGACAGCGAGTTCCCGATTCCCACCCTGTCAGACAGTGAGTTCCTGATTCCCACCCTCTCAGACAGCGAGTTCCCGATTCCCACCTTCTCAGACAGCGAGTTCCCGATTCCCTGCCTCTCAGACAGCGAGTTCCCGATTCCCACCCTCTCAGACAGCGAGTTCCCGATTCCCACCCCCCTCTCAGAATACGTGTTCCCGATTCCCACCCTCTCAGACAGCATGTTCCCGATTCCCACCCTCTCAGACAGCGAGTTCCCGATTCCCACCCTCTCACACAGCAAGTTCCCCATTCCTACCCTCTCAGACAGCAAGTTCCCAATTCCGACCCCCTTCTCAGACACTGAGTTCCCGATTCCCACCCTCTCAGACAGCGAGTTCCCGATTCCCACCCTCTCAGACAACGAGTTCCCGATTCCCCCCCTCTTAGACAGCGAGTTCCCGATTCCCACCACCCTCTCAGACAGCGAGTTCCCGATTCCCAGCCTCTCAGACAGCGAGCTCCCGCTTCCCACCCTCTCAGACAGCGAGTTCCCGATTCCCACCCTTTCAGACAGCGAGTTCCCGATTCCCACCCTCTCAGACAGCGAGTTCCCGATTCCCACCCTCTCAGACAGCGAGTTCCCGATTCCCACCACCCTCTCAGACAGCGAGTTCCCGATCCCCACCCTCTCATACTGCGCGTTCCCGATTCCCACCCTCTCAGACAGCGAGTTCCTGATTCCCACCCTCTCAGACAGCGAGTTCCCGATTCCCAGCACCCTCTCTGGCAGCGAGTTCCCGATTCCCAACCCCCTCTCAGACAGTGAGCTCCCGATTCCCCCCTCTCAGACAGCGATTTCCCGATTCCCAGCATCGTCTCAGACAGCGAGTTCCCGATTCCCACCCTCTCAGACAGCGAGTTCCAGATTCCCAGCCTCTCAGACAGCGAGTTCCCGATTCCCACCACCGTCTCAGACAGCGAGTTTCCGATTCCCACCCTCTCAGACAGCGAGTTTCCGATTCCCACCCTCTCACACAGCGAGTTCCCCATTCCCCCCCTCTCAGACAGCGCGTTCCCGATTCCCACCCTCTCAGGCAGCGAGTTACCGATTCCCACCCTCTCAGACAGCGAGTTCCCCATTCCCACCCTCTCAGACAGCGAGTTCCCGATTCCCACCATCCTCTCAGACAGCGAGTTCCCGATTCCCACCATCCTCTCAGACAGCGAGTTCCCGATTCCCACCCTCTCAGACAGCGAGTTCCCGATTCCCACCACCCTGTCAGGCAGCGAGTTCCCGATTCCCACCCTCTCAAACAGCGAGTTCCCGATTCCCACCGTCTCAGACAGCGAGTTCCCGATTTCCACCCTCTCAGACAGCGAGTTCCCGATTCCCACCCTCTCAGACAGCGGGTTCCCGATTCCCACCCTCTCAGACAGTGAGTTCCCGATTCCCACCACCCTGTCAGACAGCGAGTTCCCGATTCCCACCCTCTCAGACAGCGAGTTCCCGATTCCCACCCTCTCAGACAGCGAGTTCCCGATTCCCACCGTCTCAGACAGCGAGTTCCCGATTCCCAGCCTCTCAGACAGCGAGTTCCCGATTCCCACCCTCTCAGACAGCGAGTTCCCGATTCCCACCCCCCTCTCAGAATACGTGTTCCCGATTCCCACCCTCTCAGACAGCGAGTTCCCGATTCCCACCCTCTCAGACAGCGAGTTCCCGATTCCCACTCTCTCAGTCAGCGTGTTGCTGATCCCCACCCTCTCAGACAGCGAGTTCCCGATTCCCACTCTCTCAGTCAGCGAGTTCCCGAATCCCACCCATCAGACAGCGAGTTCCCGATTCCCAGCCTCTCAGACAGCGAGTTCCCGATTCCCACCACCGTCTCAGACAGCGAGTTCCCGATTCCCACTCTCTGAGACAGCGAGTTCCCGATTCCCACCCTCTCACACAGCAAGTTCCCCAATCCCACCCTCTCAGACAGCAAGTTCCCAATTCCGACCCCCTTCTCAGACACCGAGTTCCGGATTCCCACCCTCTCAGACAGCGAGTTCCCGATTCCCACCCTCTCAGACAGCGGGTTCCCGATTCCCACCCTCTCAGACAGCGCGTTCCCGATTCCCACCCTCTTAGACAGCGAGTTCCCGATTCCCACCCTCTCAGACAGCGAGTTCCCGATTCCCACCGTCTCAGACAGCGAGTTCCCGATTCCCAACTTCTCAGACAGCGAGTTCTTGATTCCCACCCTTCAGACAGCGAGTTCCCAATTCCCACCCTCTCAGACAGCGAGTTCCCGATTCCCACCATCCTCTCAGACAGCGAGTTCCCGATTCCCACCCTCTCAGACAGCGAGTTCCCGATTCCCACCACCCTCTCAGACAGCGAGTTCCCGATTCCCACCATCCTCTCAGACAGCGAGTTCCCGATTCCCACCCTCTCAAACAGCGAGTTCCCGATTCCCACCGTCTCAGACAGCGAGTTCCCGATTCCCACCCTCTCAGACAGCGAGTTCCCGATTCCCACCCTCTCAGACAGCGGGTTCCCGATTCCCACCCTCTCAGACAGCGAGTTCTTGATTCCCACCCTCTCAGACAGCGAGTTACCGATTCCCAACTTCTCAGACAGCGAGTTCCCAATTCCCACCCTCTCAGACAGCGAGTTCCCGATTCCCACCATCCTCTCAGACAGCGAGTTCCCGATTCCCACCCTCTCAGACAGCGAGTTCCCGATTCCCACCACCCTCTCAGACAGCGAGTTCCCGATTCCCACCATCCTCTCAGACAGCGAGTTCCCGATTCCCACCCTCTCAAACAGCGAGTTCCCGATTCCCACCGTCTCAGACAGCGAGTTCCCGATTCCCACCCTCTCAGACAGCGAGTTCCCGATTGCCACCCTCTCAGACAGCGAGTTCCCGATTCCCACCCTCTCAGACAGCGAGTTCCCGATTCCCACCGTCTCAGACAGCGAGTTCCCGATTCCCAGCCTCTCAGAATACGTGTTCCCGATTCCCACCCTCTCAGACAGCGAGTTCCCGATTCCCACCCTCTCAGACAGCGAGTTCCCGATTCCCACTCTCTCAGTCAGCGTGTTGCTGATCCCCACCCTCTCAGACAGCGAGTTCCCGATTCCCACTCTCTCAGTCAGCGAGTTCCCGAATCCCACCCATCAGACAGCGAGTTCCCGATTCCCAGCCTCTCAGACAGCGAGTTCCCGATTCCCACCACCGTCTCAGACAGCGAGTTCCCGATTCCCACCCTCTGAGACAGCGAGTTCCCGATTCCCACCCTCTCACACAGCAAGTTCCCCATTCCCACCCTCTCAGACAGCAAGTTCCCAATTCCGACCCCCTTCTCAGACACCGAGTTCCGGATTCCCACCCTCTCAGACAGCGAGTTCCCGATTCCCACCCTCTCAGACAGCGAGTTCCCGATTCCCACCCTCTCAGACAGCGCGTTCCCGATTACCACCCTCTCAGACAGCGAGTTCCCGATTCCCACCCTCTTAGACAGCGAGTTCCCGATTCCCAACTTCTCAGACAGCGAGTTCTTGATTCCCACTCTCTCAGACAGCGAGTTCCCAATTCCCACCCTCTCAGACAGCGAGTTCCCGATTCCCAGCCTCTCAGACAGCGAGTTCCCGATTCCCACCACCGTCTCAGACAGCGAGTTTCCGATTCCCACCCTCTCAGACAGCGAGTTTCCGATTCCCACCCTCTCACACAGCGAGTTCCCCATTCCCCCCCTCTCAGACAGCGCGTTCCCGATTCCCACCCTCTCAGGCAGCGAGTTCCCGATTCCCACCCTCTCAGACAGCGAGTTACCGATTCCCACCCTCTCAGACAGCGAGTTCCCCATTCCCACCCTCTCAGACAGCGAGTTCCCGATTCCCACCATCCTCTCAGACAGCGAGTTCCCGATTCCCACCCTCTCAGACAGCGAGTTCCCGATTCCCACCACCCTGTCAGGCAGCGAGTTCCCGATTCCCACCCTCTCAAACAGCGAGTTCCCGATTCCCACCGTCTCAGACAGCGAGTTCCCGATTTCCACCCTCTCAGACAGCGAGTTCCCGATTCCCACCCTCTCAGACAGCGGGTTCCCGATTCCCACCCTCTCAGACAGTGAGTTCCCGATTCCCACCACCCTGTCAGACAGCGAGTTCCCGATTCCCACCCTCTCAGACAGCGAGTTCCCGATTCCCACCCTCTCAGACAGCGAGTTCCCGATTCCCACCGTCTCAGACAGCGAGTTCCCGATTCCCAGCCTCTCAGACAGCGAGTTCCCGATTCCCACCCTCTCAGACAGCGAGTTCCCGATTCCCACCCCCCTCTCAGAATACGTGTTCCCGATTCCCACCCTCTCATACAGCGAGTTCCCGATTCCCACCCTCTCAGACAGCGAGTTCCCGATTCCCACTCTCTCAGTCAGCGTGTTGCTGATCCCCACCCTCTCAGACAGCGAGTTCCCGATTCCCACTCTCTCAGTCAGCGAGTTCCCGAATCCCACCCATCAGACAGCGAGTTCCCGATTCCCAGCCTCTCAGACAGCGAGTTCCCGATTCCCACCACCGTCTCAGACAGCGAGTTCCCGATTCCCACCCTCTGAGACAGCGAGTTCCCGATTCCCACCCTCTCACACAGCAAGTTCCCCAATCCCACCCTCTCAGACAGCAAGTTCCCAATTCCGACCCCCTTCTCAGACACCGAGTTCCGGATTCCCACCCTCTCAGACAGCGAGTTCCCGATTCCCACCCTCTCAGACAGCGGGTTCCCGATTCCCACTCTCTCAGACAGCGCGTTCCCGATTCCCACCCTCTTAGACAGCGAGTTCCCGATTCCCACCCTCTCAGACAGCGAGTTCCCGATTCCCACCGTCTCAGACAGCGAGTTCCCGATTCCCAACTTCTCAGACAGCGAGTTCTTGATTCCCACCCTTCAGACAGCGAGTTCCCAATTCCCACCCTCTCAGACAGCGAGTTCCCGATTCCCACCATCCTCTCAGACAGCGAGTTCCCGATTCCCACCCTCTCAGACAGCGAGTTCCCGATTCCCACCACCCTCTCAGACAGCGAGTTCCCGATTCCCACCATCCTCTCAGACAGCGAGTTCCCGATTCCCACCCTCTCAAACAGCGAGTTCCCGATTCCCACCGTCTCAGACATCGAGTTCCCGATTCCCACCCTCTCAGACAGCGAGTTCCCGATTCCCACCCTCTCAGACAGCGGGTTCCCGATTCCCACCCTCTCAGACAGTGAGTTCCCGATTCCCACCACCCTGTCAGACAGCGAGTTCCCGATTCCCACCCTCTCAGACAGCGAGTTCCCGATTCCCACCCTCTCAGACAGCGAGTTCCCGATTCCCACCGTCTCAGACAGCGAGTTCCCGATTCCCAGCCTCTCAGAATACGTGTTCCCGATTCCCACCCTCTCAGACAGCGAGTTCCCGATTCCCACCCTCTCAGACAGCGAGTTCCCGATTCCCACTCTCTCAGTCAGCGTGTTGCTGATCCCCACCCTCTCAGACAGCGAGTTCCCGATTCCCACTCTCTCAGTCAGCGAGTTCCCGAATCCCACCCATCAGACAGCGAGTTCCCGATTCCCAGCCTCTCAGACAGCGAGTTCCCGATTCCCACCACCGTCTCAGACAGCGAGTTCCCGATTCCCACCCTCTGAGACAGCGAGTTCCCGATTCCCACCCTCTCACACAGCAAGTTCCCCATTCCCACCCTCTCAGACAGCAAGTTCCCAATTCCGACCCCCTTCTATGACACCGAGTTCCGGATTCCCACCCTCTCAGACAGCGAGTTCCCGATTCCCACCCTCTCAGACAGCGAGTTCCCGATTCCCACCCTCTCAGACAGCGCGTTCCCGATTACCACCCTCTCAGACAGCGAGTTCCCGATACCCACCCTCTTAGACAGCGAGTTCCCGATTCCCAACTTCTCAGACAGCGAGTTCTTGATTCCCACTCTCTCAGACAGCGAGTTCCCAATTCCCACCCTCTCAGACAGCGAGTTCCCGATTCCCACCCTCTCAGACAGCGAGTTCCCGATTCCCACCCTCTCAGACAACGAGTTCCCGATACCCACCCTCTTAGACAGCGAGTTCCCGATTCCCAACTTCTCAGACAGCGAGTTCTTGATTCCCACTCTCTCAGACAGCGAGTTCCCAATTCCCACCCTCTCAGACAGCGAGTTCCCGATTCCCACCCTCTCAGACAGCGAGTTCCCAATTCCCACCCTCTCAGACAGCGAGTTCCCGATTCCCACCATCCTCTCAGACAGCGAGTTCCCGATTCCCACCCTCTCAGACAGCGAGTTCCCGATTCCCACCACCCTCTCAGACAGCGAGTTCCCGATTCCCACCATCCTCTCAGACAGCGAGTTCCCGATTCCCACCCTCTCAAACAGCGAGTTCCCGATTCCCACCGTCTCAGACATCGAGTTCCCGATTCCCACCCTCTCAGACAGCGAGTTCCCGATTCCCACCCTCTCAGACAGCGGGTTCCCGATTCCCACCCTCTCAGACAGTGAGTTCCCGATTCCCACCACCCTGTCAGACAGCGAGTTCCCGATTCCCACCCTCTCAGACAGCGAGTTCCCGATTCCCACCCTCTCAGACAGCGAGTTCCCGATTCCCACCGTCTCAGACAGCGAGTTCCCGATTCCCAGCCTCTCAGAATACGTGTTCCCGATTCCCACCCTCTCAGACAGCGAGTTCCCGATTCCCACCCTCTCAGACAGCGAGTTCCCGATTCCCACTCTCTCAGTCAGCGTGTTGCTGATCCCCACCCTCTCAGACAGCGAGTTCCCGATTCCCACTCTCTCAGTCAGCGAGTTCCCGAATCCCACCCATCAGACAGCGAGTTCCCGATTCCCAGCCTCTCAGACAGCGAGTTCCCGATTCCCACCACCGTCTCAGACAGCGAGTTCCCGATTCCCACCCTCTGAGACAGCGAGTTCCCGATTCCCACCCTCTCACACAGCAAGTTCCCCATTCCCACCCTCTCAGACAGCAAGTTCCCAATTCCGACCCCCTTCTCAGACACCGAGTTCCGGATTCCCACCCTCTCAGACAGCGAGTTCCCGATTCCCACCCTCTCAGACAGCGAGTTCCCGATTCCCACCCTCTCAGACAGCGCGTTCCCGATTACCACCCTCTCAGACAGCGAGTTCCCGATACCCACCCTCTTAGACAGCGAGTTCCCGATTCCCAACTTCTCAGACAGCGAGTTCTTGATTCCCACTCTCTCAGACAGCGAGTTCCCAATTCCCACCCTCTCAGACAGCGAGTTCCCGATTCCCACCCTCTCAGACAGCGAGTTCCCGATTCCCACCCTCTCAGACAACGAGTTCCCGATTCCCACCCTCTCAGACAGCGAGTTCCCGATTCCCACCACCCTCTCAGGCAGCGAGTTCACGATTCCCACCACCCTCTCAGACACCAAGTTCCCGATTCCCACCCTCTCAGACAGCGAGTTCCCGATTCCCATCCTCTCAGACAGCGAGTTCCCGATTCCCAACTCCCTCTCAGACAGCGAGTTCCCGATTCCCACCACCCTCTCAGACAGCGAGTTCCCGATTCCCACCCTCTCAGACAGCGAGTTCCCGATTCCTACCCTCTCAGACAGCGAGTTCCCGATTCCCACCCTCTCAGACAGCGAGTTCCCGATTCCCACCACTCTCTCAGACAGCGAGTTCCCGATCCCCACCCTCTCAGACTGCGAGTTCCCGAATCCCACCCTCTCAGACAGCGAGTTCCTGATTCCCACCCTCTCAGACAGCGAGTTCCCGATTCCCACCACCCTCTCTGACAGCGAGTTCCCGATTCCCAACCCCCTCTCAGACAGTGAGCTCCCGATTCCCCCCCTCTCAGACAGCGATTTCCCGATTCCCACCACCGTCTCAGACAGCGAGTTCCCGATTCCCACCCTCTCAGACAGCGAGTTCCAGATTCCCAGCCTCTCAGACAGCGAGTTCCCGATTCCCACCACCGTCTCAGACAGCGAGTTTCCGATTCCCACCCTCTCAGACAGCGAGTTTCCGATTCCCACCATCTCACATAGCGAGTTCCCCATTCCCACCCTCTCAGACAGCGCGTTCCCGATTCCCACCCTCTCAGGCAGCGAGTTCCCGATTCCCACCCTCTCAGACAGCGAGTTACCGATTCCCACCCTCTCAGACAGCGAGTTCCCGATTCCCACCCTCTCAGACAGCGAGTTCCCGATTCCCACCATCCTCTCAGACAGCGAGTTCCCGATTCCCACACTCTCAGACAGCGAGTTTCCGATTCCCACCCTCTCAGACAGCGAGTTCCCGATTCCCACCCTCTCAGACAGCGAGTTCCCGATTCCCACCCTGTCAGGCAGCGAGTTCCCGATTCCCACCCTGTCAGGCAGCGAGTTCTCGATTCCCACCCTCTCAAACAGCGAGTTCCCGATTCCCACCGTCTCAGACAGCGAGTTCCCGATTCCCACCCTCTCACACAGCAAGTTCCCCAATCCCACCCTCTCAGACAGCAAGTTCCCAATTCCGACCCCCTTCTCAGACACCGAGTTCCGGATTCCCACCCTCTCAGACAGCGAGTTCCCGATTCCCACCCTCTCAGACAGCGAGTTCCCGATTCCCACCCTCTCAGACTGCGCGTTCCCGATTCCCACCCTCTTAGACAGCGAGTTCCCGATTCCCACCCTCTCAGACAGCGAGTTCCCGATTCCCACCGTCTCAGACAGCGAGTTCCCGGTTCCCAACTTCTCAGACAGCGAGTTCTTGATTCCCACCCTCTCAGACAGCGAGTTCCCAATTCCCACCCTCTCAGACAGCGAGTTCCCGATTCCCACCATCCTCTCAGACAGCGAGTTCCCGATTCCCACCCTCTCAGACAGCGAGTTCCCGATTCCCACCACCCTCTCAGACAGCGAGTTCCCGATTCCCACCATCCTCTCAGACAGCGAGTTCCCGATTCCCACCCTCTCAAACAGCGAGTTCCCGATTCCCACCGTCTCAGACAGCGAGTTCCCGATTCCCACCGTCTCAGACAGCGAGTTCCCGATTCCCAGCCTCTCAGAATACGTGTTCCCGATTCCCACCCTCTCAGACAGCGAGTTCCCGATTCCCACCCTCTCAGACAGCGAGTTCCCGATTCCCACTCTCTCAGTCAGCGTGTTGCTGATCCCCACCCTCTCAGACAGCGAGTTCCCGATTCCCACTCTCTCAGTCACCGAGTTCCCGAATCCCACCCATCAGACAGCGAGTTCCCGATTCCCAGCCTCTCAGACAGCGAGTTCCCGATTCCCACCACCGTCTCAGACAGCGAGTTCCCGATTCCCACCCTCTGAGACAGCGAGTTCCCGATTCCCACCCTCTCACACAGCAAGTTCCCCATTCCCACCCTCTCAGACAGCAAGTTCCCAATTCCGACCCCCTTCTCAGACACCGAGTTCCGGATTCCCACCCTCTCAGACAGCGAGTTCCCGATTCCCACCCTCTCAGACAGCGAGTTCCCGATTCCCACCCTCTCAGACAGCGCGTTCCCGATTCCCACCCTCTCAGACAGCGAGTTCCCGATTCCCACCCTCTTAGACAGCGAGTTCCCGATTCCCAACTTCTCAAACAGCGAGTTCTTGATTCCCACCCTCTCAGACAGCGAGTTCCCAATTCCCACCCTCTCAGACAGCGAGTTCCCGATTCCCACCCTCTCAGACAGCGAGTTCCCGATTCCCACCCTCTCAGACAACGAGTTTCCGATTCCCACCACCCTGTCAGACATCGAGTTCCCGATTCCCACCCTGTCAGGCAGCGAGTTCTCGATTCCCACCCTCTCAAACAGCGAGTTCCCGATTCCCACCGTCTCAGACAGCGAGTTCCCGATTCCCACCCTCTCAGACAGCGAGTTCCCGATTCCCACCCTCTCAGACAGCGGGTTCCCGATTCCCACCCTCTCAGACAGTGAGTTCCCGATTCCCACCACCCTGTCAGACAGCGAGTTCCCGATTCCCACCCTGTCAGACAGCGAGTTCCTGATTCCCACCCCCTCAGACAGCGAGTTCCCGATTCCCACCCTCTCAGACAGCGAGTTCCCGATTCCCACTCTCTCAGTCAGCGTGTTGCTGATCCCCACCCTCTCAGACAGCGAGTTCCCGATTCCCACTCTCTCAGTCAGCGAGTTCCCGAATCCCACCCATCAGACAGCGAGTTCCCGATTCCCAGCCTCTCAGACAGCGAGTTCCCGATTCCCACCACCGTCTCAGACAGCGAGTTCCCGATTCCCACCCTCTGAGACAGCGAGTTCCCGATTCCCACCCTCTCACACAGCAAGTTCCCCAATCCCACCCTCTCAGACAGCAAGTTCCCAATTCCGACCCCCTTCTCAGACACCGAGTTCCGGATTCCCACCCTCTCAGACAGCGAGTTCCCGATTCCCACCCTCTCAGACAGCGAGTTCCCGATTCCCATCCTCTCAGACAGCGCGTTCCCGATTCCCACCCTCTTAGACAGCGAGTTCCCGATTCCCACCCTCTCAGACAGCGAGTTCCCGATTCCCACCGTCTCAGACATCGAGTTCCCGATTCCCAACTTCTCAGACAGCGAGTTCTTGATTCCCACCCTCTCAGACAGCGAGTTCCCAATTCCCACCCTCTCAGACAGCGAGTTCCCGATTCCCACCATCCTCTCAGACAGCGAGTTCCCGATTCCCACCCTCTCAGACAGCGAGTTCCCGATTCCCACCACCCTCTCAGACAGCGAGTTCCCGATTCCCACCATCCTCTCAGACAGCGAGTTCCCGATTCCCACCCTCTCAAACAGCGAGTTCCCGATTCCCACCGTCTCAGACAGCGAGTTCCCGATTCCCACCCTCTCAGACAGCGAGTTCCCGATTCCCACCCTCTCAGACAGCGGGTTCCCGATTCCCACCCTCTCAGACAGTGAGTTCCCGATTCCCACCACCCTGTCACACAGCGAGTTCCCGATTCCCACCCTCTCAGACAGCGAGTTCCCGATTCCCACCCTCTCAGACAGCGAGTTCCCGATTCCCACCGTCTCAGACAGCGAGTTCCCGATTCCCAGCCTCTCAGAATACGTGTTCCCGATTCCCACCCTCTCAGACAGCGAGTTCCCGATTCCCACCCTCTCAGACAGCGAGTTCCCGATTCCCACTCTCTCAGTCAGCGTGTTGCTGATCCCCACCCTCTCAGACAGCGAGTTCCCGATTCCCACTCTCTCAGTCAGCGAGTTCCCGAATCCCACCCATCAGACAGCGAGTTCCCGATTCCCAGCCTCTCAGACAGCGAGTTCCCGATTCCCACCACCGTCTCAGACAGCGAGTTCCCGATTCCCACCCTCTGAGACAGCGAGTTCCCGATTCCCACCCTCTCACACAGCAAGTTCCCCATTCCCACCCTCTCAGACAGCAAGTTCCCAATTCCGACCCCCTTCTCAGACACCGAGTTCCGGATTCCCACCCCCTCAGACAGCGAGTTCCCAATTCCCACCCTCTCAGACAGCGAGTTCCAGATTCCCACCCTCTCAGACAGCGCGTTCCCGATTCCCACCCTCTCAGACAGCGAGTTCCCGATTCCCACCCTCTTAGACAGCGAGTTCCCGATTCCCAACTTCTCAGACAGCGAGTTCTTGATTCCCACCCTCTCAGACAGCGAGTTCCCAATTCCCACCCTCTCAGACAGCGAGTTCCCGATTCCCACCCTCTCAGACAGCGAGTTCCCGATTCCCACCCTCTCAGACAACGAGTTCCCGATTCCCACCCTCTCAGACAGCGAGTTCCCGATTCCCACCACCCTCTCAGGCAGCGAGTTCACGATTCCCACCACCCTCTCAGACACCAAGTTCCCGATTCCCACCCTCTCAGACAGCGAGTTCCCGATTCCCATCCTCTCAGACAGCGAGTTCCCGATTCCCAACTCCCTCTCAGACAGCGAGTTCCCGATTCCCACCACCCTCTCAGACAGCGAGTTCCCGATTCCCACCCTCTCAGACAGCGAGTTCCCGATTCCCACCCTCTCAGACAGCGAGTTCCCGATTCCCACCCTCTCAGACAGCGAGTTCCCGATTCCCACCACTCTCTCAGACAGCGAGTTCCCGATCCCCACCCTCTCAGACTGCGAGTTCCCGAATCCCACCCTCTCAGACAGCGAGTTCCTGATTCCCACCCTCTCAGACAGCGAGTTCCCGATTCCCACCACCCTCTCTGACAGCGAGTTCCCGATTCCCAACCCCCTCTCAGACAGTGAGCTCCCGATTCCCCCCCTCTCAGACAGCGATTTCCCGATTCCCACCACCGTCTCAGACAGCGAGTTCCCGATTCCCACCCTCTCAGACAGCGAGTTCCAGATTCCCAGCCTCTCAGACAGCGAGTTCCCGATTCCCACCACCGTCTCAGACAGCGAGTTTCCGATTCCCACCCTCTCAGACAGCGAGTTTCCGATTCCCACCCTCTCACATAGCGAGTTCCCCATTCCCACCCTCTCAGACAGCGCGTTCCCGATTCCCACCCTCTCAGGCAGCGAGTTCCCGATTCCCACCCTCTCAGACAGCGAGTTACCGATTCCCACCCTCTCAGACAGCGAGTTCCCGATTCCCACCCTCTCAGACAGCGAGTTCCCGATTCCCACCATCCTCTCAGACAGCGAGTTCCCGATTCCCACACTCTCAGACAGCGAGTTTCCGATTCCCACCACCCTGTCAGGCAGCGAGTTCCCGATTCCCACCCTGTCAGGCGGCGAGTTCTCGATTCCCACCCTCTCAAACAACGAGTTCCCGATTCCCACCGTCTCAGACAGCGAGTTCCCGATTCCCACCCTCTCAGACAGCGAGTTCCCGATTCCCACCCGCTCAGACAGCGGGTTCCCGATTCCCACCCTCTCAGACAGTGAGTTCCCGATTCCCACCACCCTGTCAGACAGCGAGTTCCCGATTCCCACCCTGTCAGACAGCGAGTTCCTGATTCCCACCCTCTCAGACAGCGAGTTCCCGATTCCCACCGTCTCAGACAGCGAGTTCCCGATTCCCAGCCTCTCAGACAGCGAGTTCCCGATTCCCACACTCTCAGACAGCGAGTCCCCGATTCCCATCCTCTCAGACAGCGAGTTCCCGATTCCCAACTCCCTCTCAGACAGCGAGTTCCCGATTCCCACCACCCTCTCAGACAGCGAGTTCCCGATTCCCACCCTCTCAGACAGCGAGTTCCCGATTCCCACCCTCTCAGACAGCGAGTTCCCGATTCCCACCCTCTCAGACAGCGAGTTCCCGATTCCCACCACCCTCTCAGACAGCGAGTTCCCGATCCCCACCCTCTCAGACTGCAAGTTCCCGAATCCCACCCTCTCGGACAGCGAGTTCCTGATTCCCACCCTCTCAGACAGCGAGTTCCCGATTCCCACCACCCTCTCTGACAGCGAGTTCCCGATTCCCAACCCCCTCTCAGACAGTGAGCTCCCGATTCCCCCCCTCTCAGACAGCGATTTCCCGATTCCCACCACCGTCTCAGACAGCGAGTTCCCGATTCCCACCCTCTCAGACAGCGAGTTCCAGATTCCCAGCCTCTCAGACAGCGAGTTCCCGATTCCCACCACTGTCTCAGACAGCGAGTTTCCGATTCCCACCCTCTCAGACAGCGAGTTCCCGATTCCCAACCCCCTCTCAGACAGTGAGCTCCCGATTCCCCCCCTCTCAGACAGCGATTTCCCGATTCCCACCACCGTCTCAGACAGCGAGTTCCCGATTCCCACCCTCTCAGACAGCGAGTTCCAGATTCCCAGCCTCTCAGACAGCGAGTTCCCGATTCCCACCACTGTCTCAGACAGCGAGTTTCCGATTCCCACCCTCTCAGACAGCGAGTTTCCGATTCACACCCTCTCACACAGCGAGTTCCCGATTCCCACCCTCTCAGACAGCGAGTTCCCGATTCCCACCCTCTTAGACAGCGAGTTCCCGATTCCCACCCTCTCAGACAGCGAGTTCCCGATTCCCACCGTCTCAGACAGCGAGTTCCCGATTCCCAACTTCTCAGACAGCGAGTTCTTGATTCCCACCCTCTCAGACAGCGAGTTCCCAATTCCCACCCTCTCAGACTGCGAGTTCCCGATTCCCACCCTCTCAGACAGCGAGTTCCCGATTCCCACCCTCTCAGACAACGAGTTCCCGATTCCCACCCTCTCAGACAGCGAGTTCCCGATTCCCACCACCCTCTCAGGCAGCGAGTTCACGATTCCCACCACCCTCTCAGACACCAAGTTCCCGATTCCCACCCTCTCAGACAGCGAGTTCCCGATTCCCATCCTCTCAGACAGCGAGTTCCCGATTCCCAACTCCCTCTCAGACAGCGAGTTCCCGATTCCCACCACCCTCTCAGACAGCGAGTTCCCGATTCCCACCCTCTCAGACAGCGAGTTCCCGATTCCCACCCTCTCAGACAGCGAGTTCCCGATTCCCACCCTCTCAGACAGCGAGTTCCCGATTCCCACCACTCTCTCAGACAGCGAGTTCCCGATCCCCACCCTCTCAGACTGCGAGTTCCCGAATCCCACCCTCTCAGACAGCGAGTTCCTGATTCCCACCCTCTCAGACAGCGAGTTCCCGATTCCCACCACCCTCTCTGACAGCGAGTTCCCGATTCCCAACCCCCTCTCAGACAGTGAGCTCCCGATTCCCCCCCTCTCAGACAGCGATTTCCCGATTCCCACCACCGTCTCAGACAGCGAGTTCCCGATTCCCACCCTCTCAGACAGCGAGTTCCAGATTCCCAGCCTCTCAGACAGCGAGTTCCCGATTCCCACCACCGTCTCAGACAGCGAGTTTCCGATTCCCACCCTCTCAGACAGCGAGTTTCCGATTCCCACCCTCTGACATAGCGAGTTCCCCATTCCCACCCTCTCAGACAGCGCGTTCCCGATTCCCACCCTCTCAGGCAGCGAGTTCCCGATTCCCACCCTCTCAGACAGCGAGTTACCGATTCCCACCCTCTCAGACAGCGAGTTCCCGATTCCCACCCTCTCAGACAGCGAGTTCCCGATTCCCACCATCCTCTCAGACAGCGAGTTCCCGATTCCCACACTCTCAGACAGCGAGTTTCCGATTCCCACCACCCTGTCAGGCAGCGAGTTCCCGATTCCCACCCTGTCAGGCAGCGAGTTCCCGATTCCCACCCTCTCAAACAGCGAGTTCCCGATTCCCACCGTCTCAGACAGCGAGTTCCCGATTCCCACCCTCTCAGACAGCGAGTTCCCGATTCCCACCCTCTCAGACAGCGGGTTCCCGATTCCCACCCTCTCAGACAGTGAGTTCCCGATTCCCACCACCCTGTCAGACAGCGAGTTCCCGATTCCCACCCTGTCAGACAGCGAGTTCCTGATTCCCACCCTCTCAGACAGCGAGTTCCCGATTCCCACCGTCTCAGACAGCGAGTTCCCGATTCCCAGCACTCAGACATCGAGTTCCCGATTCCCA
The DNA here is from genome assembly GCF_047496885.1 of Scyliorhinus torazame. Classification (NCBI taxonomy): domain Eukaryota; kingdom Metazoa; phylum Chordata; class Chondrichthyes; order Carcharhiniformes; family Scyliorhinidae; genus Scyliorhinus; species Scyliorhinus torazame. The sequence continues at coordinate 70,368 of NC_092713.1, read as the reverse complement.
CACTCTCAGACAGCGAGTCCCCGATTCCCATCCTCTCAGACAGCGAGTTCCCGATTCCCAACTCCCTCTCAGACAGCGAGTTCCCGATTCCCACCACCCTCTCAGACAGCGAGTTCCCGATTCCCACCCTCTCAGACAGCGAGTTCCCGATTCCCACCCTCTCAGACAGCGAGTTCCCGATTCCCACCCTCTCAGACAGCGAGTTCCCGATTCCCACCCTCTCAGACAGCGAGTTCCCGATTCCCACCACCCTCTCAGACAGCGAGTTCCCGATCCCCACCCTCTCAGACTGCGAGTTCCCGAATCCCACCCTCTCAGACAGCGAGTTCCTGATTCCCACCCTCTCAGACAGCGAGTTCCCGATTCCCACCACCCTCTCTGACAGCGAGTTCCCGATTCCCAACCCCCTCTCAGACAGTGAGCTCCCGATTCCCCCCCTCTCAGACAGCGATTTCCCGATTCCCACCACCGTCTCAGACAGCGAGTTCCCGATTCCCACCCTCTCAGACAGCGAGTTCCAGATTCCCAGCCTCTCAGACAGCGAGTTCCCGATTCCCACCACTGTCTCAGACAGCGAGTTTCCGATTCCCACCCTCTCAGACAGCGAGTTTCCGATTCACACCCTCTCACACAGCGAGTTCCCGATTCCCACCCTCTCAGACAGCGCGTTCCCGATTCCCACCCTCTCAGGCAGCGAGTTCCCGATTCCCACCCTCTCAGACAGCGAGTTACCGATTCCCACCCTCTCAGACAGCGAGTTCCCGATTCCCACCATCCTCTCAGACAGCGAGTTCCCGATTCCCACCCTCTCAGACAGCGATTTCCCGATTCCCACCACCGTCTCAGACAGCGAGTTCCCGATTCCCACCCTCTCAGACAGCGAGTTCCAGATTCCCAGCCTCTCAGACAGCGAGTTCCCCATTCCCACCACTGTCTCAGACAGCGAGTTTCCGATTCCCACCCTCTCAGACAGCGAGTTTCCGATTCACACCCTCTCACACAGCGAGTTCCCGATTCCCACCCTCTCAGACAGCGAGTTCCCGATTCCCACCCTCTTAGACAGCGAGTTCCCGATTCCCACCCTCTCAGACAGCGAGTTCCCGATTCCCACCGTCTCAGACAGCGAGTTGCCGATTCCCAACTTCTCAGACAGCGAGTTCTTGATTCCCACCCTCTCAGACAGCGAGTTCCCAATTCCCACCCTCTCAGACTGCGAGTTCCCGATTCCCACCCTCTCAGACAGCGAGTTCCCGATTCCCACCCTCTCAGACAACGAGTTCCCGATTCCCACCCTCTCAGACAGCGAGTTCCCGATTCCCACCACCCTCTCAGGCAGCGAGTTCACGATTCCCACCACCCTCTCAGACACCAAGTTCCCGATTCCCACCCTCTCAGACAGCGAGTTCCCGATTCCCATCCTCTCAGACAGCGAGTTCCCGATTCCCAACTCCCTCTCAGACAGCGAGTTCCCGATTCCCACCACCCTCTCAGACAGCGAGTTCCCGATTCCCACCCTCTCAGACAGCGAGTTCCCGATTCCCACCCTCTCAGACAGCGAGTTCCCGATTCCCACCCTCTCAGACAGCGAGTTCCCGATTCCCACCACTCTCTCAGACAGCGAGTTCCCGATCCCCACCCTCTCAGACTGCGAGTTCCCGAATCCCACCCTCTCAGACAGCGAGTTCCTGATTCCCACCCTCTCAGACAGCGAGTTCCCGATTCCCACCACCCTCTCTGACAGCGAGTTCCCGATTCCCAACCCCCTCTCAGACAGTGAGCTCCCGATTCCCCCCCTCTCAGACAGCGATTTCCCGATTCCCACCACCGTCTCAGACAGCGAGTTCCCGATTCCCACCCTCTCAGACAGCGAGTTCCAGATTCCCAGCCTCTCAGACAGCGAGTTCCCGATTCCCACCACCGTCTCAGACAGCGAGTTTCCGATTCCCACCCTCTCAGACAGCGAGTTTCCGATTCCCACCCTCTGACATAGCGAGTTCCCCATTCCCACCCTCTCAGACAGCGCGTTCCCGATTCCCACCCTCTCAGGCAGCGAGTTCCCGATTCCCACCCTCTCAGACAGCGAGTTACCGATTCCCACCCTCTCAGACAGCGAGTTCCCGATTCCCACCCTCTCAGACAGCGAGTTCCCGATTCCCACCATCCTCTCAGACAGCGAGTTCCCGATTCCCACACTCTCAGACAGCGAGTTTCCGATTCCCACCACCCTGTCAGGCAGCGAGTTCCCGATTCCCACCCTGTCAGGCAGCGAGTTCCCGATTCCCACCCTCTCAAACAGCGAGTTCCCGATTCCCACCGTCTCAGACAGCGAGTTCCCGATTCCCACCCTCTCAGACAGCGAGTTCCCGATTCCCACCCTCTCAGACAGCGGGTTCCCGATTCCCACCCTCTCAGACAGTGAGTTCCCGATTCCCACCACCCTGTCAGACAGCGAGTTCCCGATTCCCACCCTGTCAGACAGCGAGTTCCTGATTCCCACCCTCTCAGACAGCGAGTTCCCGATTCCCACCGTCTCAGACAGCGAGTTCCCGATTCCCAGCACTCAGACATCGAGTTCCCGATTCCCACACTCTCAGACAGCGAGTCCCCGATTCCCATCCTCTCAGACAGCGAGTTCCCGATTCCCAACTCCCTCTCAGACAGCGAGTTCCCGATTCCCACCACCCTCTCAGACAGCGAGTTCCCGATTCCCACCCTCTCAGACAGCGAGTTCCCGATTCCCACCCTCTCAGACAGCGAGTTCCCGATTCCCACCCTCTCAGACAGCGAGTTCCCGATTCCCACCCTCTCAGACAGCGAGTTCCCGATTCCCACCACCCTCTCAGACAGCGAGTTCCCGATCCCCACCCTCTCAGACTGCGAGTTCCCGAATCCCACCCTCTCAGACAGCGAGTTCCTGATTCCCACCCTCTCAGACAGCGAGTTCCCGATTCCCACCACCCTCTCTGACAGCGAGTTCCCGATTCCCAACCCCCTCTCAGACAGTGAGCTCCCGATTCCCCCCCTCTCAGACAGCGATTTCCCGATTCCCACCACCGTCTCAGACAGCGAGTTCCCGATTCCCACCCTCTCAGACAGCGAGTTCCAGATTCCCAGCCTCTCAGACAGCGAGTTCCCGATTCCCACCACTGTCTCAGACAGCGAGTTTCCGATTCCCACCCTCTCAGACAGCGAGTTTCCGATTCACACCCTCTCACACAGCGAGTTCCCGATTCCCACCCTCTCAGACAGCGCGTTCCCGATTCCCACCCTCTCAGGCAGCGAGTTCCCGATTCCCACCCTCTCAGACAGCGAGTTACCGATTCCCACCCTCTCAGACAGCGAGTTCCCGATTCCCACCATCCTCTCAGACAGCGAGTTCCCGATTCCCACCCTCTCAGACAGCGAGTTCCCGATTCCCACCACCCTGTCAGGCAGCGAGTTCCCGATTCCCACCCTCTCAAACAGCGAGGTCCCGATTCCCACCGTCTCAGACCGCGAGTTCCCGATTCCCACCCTCTCAGACAGCGAGTTCCCGATTCCCACCCTCTCAGACAGTGAGTTCCCGATTCCCACCACCCTGTCAGACAGCGAGTTCCCGATTCCCACCCTGTCAGACAGCGAGTTCCCGATTCCCACCACCCTCTCCGACAGCGAGTTCCCGATTCCTACCCTCTCAGACAGCGAGTTCCCAATTCCCACCCTCTCAGACAGCGAGTTCCCGATTCCCACCCTCTCAGACAGCGAGTTCCCGATTCCCACAACCCTCTCAGACAGCGAGTTCCCGATCCCCACCCTCTCAGACTGCGAGTTCCCGAATCCCACCCTCTCAGACAGCGAGTTCCTGATTCCCACCCTCTCAGACAGCGAGTTCCCGATTCCCACCACCCTCTCTGACAGCGAGTTCCCGATTCCCAAACCCCTCTCAGACAGTGAGCTCCCGATTCCCCCCCTCTTAGACAGCGATTTCCCGATTCCCACCACCGTCTCAGACAGCGAGTTCCCGATTCCCACCCTCTCAGACAGCGAGTTCCAGATTCCCAGCCTCTCAGACAGCGAGTTCCCGATTCCCACCACCGTCTCAGACAGCGAGTTTCCGATTCCCACCCTCTCAGACAGCGAGTTTCCGATTCCCACCCTCTCACACAGCGAGTTCCCCATTCCCACCCTCTCAGACAGCGCGTTCCCGATTCCCACCCTCTCAGGCAGCGAGTTCTCGATTCCCACCCTCTCAGACAGCGAGTTACCGATTCCCACCCTCTCAGACAGCGAGTTCCCGATTCCCACCCTCTCAGACAGCGAGTTCCCGATTCCCACCATCCTCTCAGACAGCGAGTTCCCGATTCCCACCCTCTCAGACAGCGAGTTTCCGATTCCCACCACCCTGTCAGGCAGCGAGTTCCCTATTCCCACCCTCTCAGACAGCGAGTTCCCGATTCCCACCACCCTCTCAGACAGCGAGTTCCCGATCCCCACCCTCTCAGACTGCGAGTTCCCGAATCCCACCATCTCAGACAGCGAGTTCCTGATTCCCACCCTCTCAGACAGCGAGTTCCCGATTCCCACCACCCTCTCTGACAGCGAGTTCCCGATTCCCAACCCCCTCTCAGACAGTGAGCTCCCGATTCCCCCCCTCTCAGACAGCTATTTCCCGATTCCCACCACCGTCTCAGGCAGCGAGTTCCCGATTTCCACCCTCTCAGACAGCGAGTTCCAGATTCCCAGCCTCTCAGCCAGCGAGTTCCCGATTCCCACCACCGTCTCAGACAGCGAGTTTCCGATTCCCACCCTCTCAGACAGCGAGTTTCCGATTCCCACCCTCTCACACAGCGAGTTCCCCATTCCCACCCTCTCAGACAGCGCGTTCCCGATTCCCACCCTCTCAGACAGCGAGTTACCGATTCCCACCCTCTCAGACAGCGAGTTCCCGATTCCCACCCTCTCAGACAGCGAGTTCCCGATTCCCACCATCCTCTCAGACAGCGAGTTCCCGATTCCCACCCTCTCAGACAGCGAGTTCCCGATTCCCACCACCCTGTCAGGCAGCGAGTTCCCGATTCCCACCCTCTCAAACAGCGAGTTCCCGATTCCCACCGTCTCAGACAGCGAGTTCCCGATTCCCACCCTCTCAGACAGCGAGTTCCCGATTCCCACCACCCTGTCAGGCAGCGAGTTCCCGATTCCCACCCTCTCAAACAGCGAGTTCCCGATTCCCACCGTCTCAGACAGCGAGTTCCCGATTCCCACCCTCTCAGACAGCGAGTTCCCGATTCCCACCCTCTCAGACAGCGGGTTCCCGATTCCCACCCTCTCAGACAGTGAGTTCCCGATTCCCACCACCCTGTCAGACAGCGAGTTCCCGATTCCCACCCTGTCAGACAGCGAGTTCCTGATTCCCACCCTCTCAGACAGCGAGTTCCCGATTCCCACCGTCTCAGACAGCGAGTTCCCGATTCCCAGCCTCTCAGACAGCGAGATCCCGATTCCCACCCTCTCAGACAGCGAGTTCCCGATTCCCACCCTCTCAGACAGCGAGTTCCCGATTCCCACCCTCTCACACAGCAAGTTCCCCATTCCCACCCTCTCAGACAGCAAGTTCCCAATTCCGACGCCCTTCTCAGACACCGAGTTCCCGATTCCCACCCTCTCAGACAGCGAGTTCCCGATTCCCACCCTCTCAGACAACGAGTTCCCGATTCCCCCCCTCTTAGACGGCGAGCTCCCGATTCCCACCACCCTCTCAGACAGCGAGTTCCCGATTCCCAGCCTCTCAGACAGCAAGCTCCCGCTTCCCACCCTCTCAGACAGCGAGTTCCCGATTCCCACCCTCTCAGACAGCGAGTTCCCGATTCCCACCCTCTCAGACAGCGAGTTCCCGATTCCCACCCTCTCAGACAGCGAGTTCCCGATTCCCACCACCCTCTCAGACAGCGAGTTCCCGATCCCCACCCTCTCAGACTGCGAGTTCCCGATTCCCACCCTCTCAGACAGCGAGTTCCTGATTCCCACCCTCTCAGACAGCGAGTTCCCGATTCCCACCACCCTCTCTGACAGCGAGTTCCCGATTCCCAACCCCCTCTCAGACAGTGAGCTCCCGATTCCCCCCCTCTCAGACAGCGATTTCCCGATTCCCAGCACCGTCTCAGACAGCGAGTTCCCGATTCCCACCCTCTCAGACAGCGAGTTCCAGATTCCCAGCCTTTCAGACAGCGAGTTCCCGATTCCCACCACCGTCTCAGACAGCGAGTTTCCGATTCCCACCCTCTCAGACAGCGAGTTTCCGATTCCCACCCTCTCACACAGCGAGTTCCCCATTCCCAACCTCTCAGACAGCGCGTTCCCGATTCCCACCCTCTCAGGCAGCGAGTTCCCGATTCCCACCCTCTCAGACAGTGAGTTACCGATTCCCACCCTCTCAGACAGCGAGTTCCCGATTCCCACCCTCTCAGACAGCGAGTTCCCGATTCCCACCATCCTCTCAGACAGCGAGTTCCCGATTCCCACCCTCTCAGACAGCGAGTTCCCGATTCCCACCACCCTGTCAGGCAGCGGGTTCCCGATTCACACCCTCTCAAACAGCGAGTTCCCGATTCCCACCGTCTCAGACAGCGAGTTCCCGATTCCCACCCTCTCAGACAGCGAGTTCCCGATTCCCACCCTCTCAGACAGCGGGTTCCCGATTCCCACCCTGTCAGACAGTGAGATCCCGATTCCCACCACCCTGTCAGACAGCGAGTTCCCGATTCCCACCCTCTCAGACAGCGAGTTCCCGATTCCCACCCTCTCAGACAGCGAGTTCCCGATTCCCACCGTCTCAGACAGCGAGTTCCCGATTCCCAGCCTCTCAGACAGCGAGTTCCCGATTCCCACCCTCTCAGACAGCGAGTTCCCGATTCCCACCCCCCTCTCAGAATACGTGTTCCCGATTCCCACCCTCTCAGACAGCGAGTTCCCGATTCCCACCCTCTCAGACAGCGAGTTCCCGATTCCCACTCTCTCAGTCAGCGAGTTCCCGATTCCCACCCTCTCAGACAGCGAGTTCCCGATTCCCACTCTCTCAGTCAGCGAGTTCCCGAATCCCACCCTCTCAGACAGCGAGTTCCCGATTCCCACCCTCTCAGACAGCGAGTTCCCGATTCCCACCCTCTCAGACAGCGAGTTCCCGATTCCCACCACCCTCTCAGACAGCGAGTTCCCGATTCCCACCCTCTCAGGCAGCGAGTTCCCGATTCCCACCCTCTCAGACAGTGAGTTACCGATTCCCACCCTCTCAGACAGCGAGTTCCCGATTCCCACCCTCTCAGACAGCGAGTTCCCGATTCCCACCATCCTCTCAGACAGCGAGTTCCCGATTCCCACCCTCTCAGACAGCGAGTTCCCGATTCCCACCACCCTGTCAGGCAGCGGGTTCCCGATTCACACCCTCTCAAACAGCGAGTTCCCGATTCCCACCGTCTCAGACAGCGAGTTCCCGATTCCCACCCTCTCAGACAGCGAGTTCCCGATTCCCACCCTCTCAGACAGCGGGTTCCCGATTCCCACCCTGTCAGACAGTGAGATCCCGATTCCCACCACCCTGTCAGACAGCGAGTTCCCGATTCCCACCCTCTCAGACAGCGAGTTCCCGATTCCCACCCTCTCAGACAGCGAGTTCCCGATTCCCACCGTCTCAGACAGCGAGTTCCCGATTCCCAGCCTCTCAGACAGCGAGTTCCCGATTCCCACCCTCTCAGACAGCGAGTTCCCGATTCCCACCCCCCTCTCAGAATACGTGTTCCCGATTCCCACCCTCTCAGACAGCGAGTTCCCGATTCCCACCCTCTCAGACAGCGAGTTCCCGATTCCCACTCTCTCAGTCAGCGAGTTCCCGATTCCCACCCTCTCAGACAGCGAGTTCCCGATTCCCACTCTCTCAGTCAGCGAGTTCCCGAATCCCACCCTCTCAGACAGCGAGTTCCCGATTCCCACCCTCTCAGACAGCGAGTTCCCGATTCCCACCCTCTCAGACAGCGAGTTCCCGATTCCCACCACCCTCTCAGACAGCGAGTTCCCGATCCCCACCCTCTCAGACTGCGAGTTCCCGATTCCCACCCTCTCAGACAGCGAGTTCCTGATTCCCACCCTCTCAGACAGCGAGTTCCCGATTCCCACCACCCTCTCTGACAGCGAGTTCCCGATTCCCAACCCCCTCTCAGACAGTGAGCTCCCGATTCCCCCCCTCTCAGACAGCGATTTCCCGATTCCCAGCACCGTCTCAGACAGCGAGTTCCCGATTCCCACCCTCTCAGACAGCGAGTTCCAGATTCCCAGCCTTTCAGACAGCGAGTTCCCGATTCCCACCACCGTCTCAGACAGCGAGTTTCCGATTCCCACCCTCTCAGACAGCGAGTTTCCGATTCCCACCCTCTCACACAGCGAGTTCCCCATTCCCAACCTCTCAGACAGCGCGTTCCCGATTCCCACCCTCTCAGGCAGCGAGTTCCCGATTCCCACCCTCTCAGACAGTGAGTTACCGATTCCCACCCTCTCAGACAGCGAGTTCCCGATTCCCACCCTCTCAGACAGCGAGTTCCCGATTCCCACCATCCTCTCAGACAGCGAGTTCCCGATTCCCACCCTCTCAGACAGCGAGTTCCCGATTCCCACCACCCTGTCAGGCAGCGGGTTCCCGATTCACACCCTCTCAAACAGCGAGTTCCCGATTCCCACCGTCTCAGACAGCGAGTTCCCGATTCCCACCCTCTCAGACAGCGAGTTCCCGATTCCCACCCTCTCAGACAGCGGGTTCCCGATTCCCACCCTCTCAGACAGTGAGTTCCCGATTCCCACCACCCTGTCAGACAGCGAGTTCCCGATTCCCACCCTCTCAGACAGCGAGGTCCCGATTCCCACCCTCTCAGACAGCGAGTTCCCGATTCCCACCGTCTCAGACAGCGAGTTCCCGATTCCCAGCCTCTCAGACAGCGAGTTCCCGATTCCCACCCTCTCAGACAGCGAGTTCCCGATTCCCACCCCCCTCTCAGAATACGTGTTCCCGATTCCCACCCTCTCAGACAGCGAGTTCCCGATTCCCACCCTCTCAGACAGCGAGTTCCCGATTCCCACTCTCTCAGTCAGCGAGTTCCCGATTCCCACCCTCTCAGACAGCGAGTTCCCGATTCCCACTCTCTCAGTCAGCGAGTTCCCGAATCCCACCCTCTCAGACAGCGAGTTCCCGATTCCCAGCCTCTCAGACAGCGAGTTCCCGATTCCCACCACCGTCTCAGACAGCGAGTTCCCGATTCCCACCCTCTGAGACAGCGAGTTCCCGATTCCCACCATCTCACACAGCAAGTTCCCCATTCCCACCCTCTCAGACAGCAAGTTCCCAATTCCGACCCCCTTCTCAGACACCGAGTTCCCGATTCCCACCCTCTCAGACAGCGAGTTCCCGATTCCCACCCTCTCAGACAGCGAGTTCCCGATTCCCACCCTCTCAGACAGCGCGTTCCCGATTCCCACCCTCTCAGACAGCGAGTTCCCGATTCCCACCCTCTTAGACAGCGAGTTCCCGATTCCCACCCTCTCAGACAGCGAGTTCCCGATTCCCACCGTCTCAGACAGCGAGTTCCCGATGCCCAACTTCTCAGACAGCGAGTTCTTGATTCCCACCCTCTCAGACAGCGAGTTCCCAATTCCCACCCTCTCAGACAGCGAGTTCCCGATTCCCACCCTCTCAGACAACGAGTTCCCGATTCCCCCCCTCTTAGACAGCGAGTTCCCGATTCCCACCACCGTCTCAGACAGCGAGTTCCCGATTCCCAGCCTCTCAGACAGCGAGTTCCCGCTTCCCACCCTCTCAGACAGCGAGTTCCCGATTCCCACCCTCTCAGACAGCGCGTTCCCGATTCCCACCCTCTCAGACAGCGAGTTCCCGATTCCCACCCTCTTAGACAGCGAGTTCCCGATTCCCACCCTCTCAGACAGCGAGTTCCCGATTCCCACCGTCTCAGACAGCGAGTTCCCGATTCCCAACTTCTCAGACAGCGAGTTCTTGATTCCCACCCTCTCAGACAGCGAGTTCCCGATTCCCACCCTCTCAGACAGCGAGTTCCCAATTCCCACCCTCTCAGACAGCGAGTTCCCGATTCCCACCCTCTCAGACAGCGAGTTCCCAATTCCCACCCTCTCAGACAGCGAGTTCCCGATTCCCACCACCGTCTCAGACAGCGAGTTCCCGATTCCCACCCTCTCAGACAGCGAGTTCCCGATTCCCACGCTCTCACACAGCAAGTTCCCCATTCCCACCCTCTCAGACAGCAAGTTCCCAATTCCGACCCCCTTCTCAGACACCGAGTTCCCGATTCCCACCCTCTCAGACAGCGAGTTCCCGATTCCCACCCTCTCAGACAACGAGTTCCCGATTCCCCCCCTCTTAGACAGCGAGTTCCCGATTCCCACCACCCTCTCAGACAGCGAGTTCCCGATTCCCAGCCTCTCAGACAGCGAGTTCCCGCTTCCCACCCTCTCAGACAGCGAGTTCCCGATTCCCACCCTCTCAGACAACGAGTTCCCGATTCCCACCCTCTCAGACAGCGAGTTCCCGATTCCCACCACCCTCTCAGACAGCGAGTTCCCGATCCCCACCCTCTCAGACTGCGAGTTCCCGATTCCCACCCTCTCAGACAGCGAGTTCCTGATTCCCACCCTCTCAGACAGCGAGTTCCCGATTCCCACCACCCTCTCTGACAGCGAGTTCCCGATTCCCAACCCCCTCTCAGACAGTGAGCTCCCGATTCCCCCCCTCTCAGACAGCGATTTCCCGATTCCCAGCACCGTCTCAGACAGCGAGTTCCCGATTCCCACCCTCTCAGACAGCGAGTTCCAGATTCCCAGCCTTTCAGACAGCGAGTTCCCGATTCCCACCACCGTCTCAGACAGCGAGTTTCCGATTCCCACCCTCTCAGACAGCGAGTTTCCGATTCCCACCCTCTCACACAGCGAGTTCCCCATTCCCAACCTCTCAGACAGCGCGTTCCCGATTCCCACCCTCTCAGGCAGCGAGTTCCCGATTCCCACCCTCTCAGACAGTGAGTTACCGATTCCCACCCTCTCAGACAGCGAGTTCCCGATTCCCACCCTCTCAGACAGCGAGTTCCCGATTCCCACCATCCTCTCAGACAGCGAGTTCCCGATTCCCACCCTCTCAGACAGCGAGTTCCCGATTCCCACCACCCTGTCAGGCAGCGGGTTCCCGATTCACACCCTCTCAAACAGCGAGTTCCCGATTCCCACCGTCTCAGACAGCGAGTTCCCGATTCCCACCCTCTCAGACAGCGAGTTCCCGATTCCCACCCTCTCAGACAGCGGGTTCCCGATTCCCACCCTCTCAGACAGTGAGTTCCCGATTCCCACCACCCTGTCAGACAGCGAGTTCCCGATTCCCACCCTCTCAGACAGCGAGTTCCCGATTCCCACCCTCTCAGACAGCGAGTTCCCGATTCCCACCGTCTCAGACAGCGAGTTCCCGATTCCCAGCCTCTCAGACAGCGAGTTCCCGATTCCCACCCTCTCAGACAGCGAGTTCCCGATTCCCACCCCCCTCTCAGAATACGTGTTCCCGATTCCCACCCTCTCAGACAGCGAGTTCCCGATTCCCACACTCTCAGACAGCGAGTTCCCGATTCCCACTCTCTCAGTCAGCGAGTTGCTGATCCCCACCCTCTCAGACAGCGAGTTCCCGATTCCCACTCTCTCAGTCAGCGAGTTCCCGAATCCCACCCTCTCAGACAGCGAGTTCCCGATTCCCAGCCTCTCAGACAGCGAGTTCCCGATTCCCACCACCGTCTCAGACAGCGAGTTCCCGATTCTCACCCTCTGAGACAGCGAGTTCCCGATTCCCACCCTCTCAGACAGCGAGTTCCCGATTCCCACCCTCTTAGACAGCGAGTTCCCGATTCCCACCCTCTCAGACAGCGAGTTCCCGATTCCCACCGTCTCAGACAGCGAGTTCCCGATGCCCAACTTCTCAGACAGCGAGTTCTTGATTCCCACCCTCTCAGACAGCGAGTTCCCAATTCCCACCCTCTCAGACAGCGAGTTCCCGATTCCCACCCTCTCAGACAACGAGTTCCCGATTCCCCCCCTCTTAGACAGCGAGTTCCCGATTCCCACCACCGTCTCAGACAGCGAGTTCCCGATTCCCAGCCTCTCAGACAGCGAGTTCCCGCTTCCCACCCTCTCAGACAGCGCGTTCCCGATTCCCACCCTCTCAGACAGCGAGTTCCCGATTCCCACCCTCTTAGACAGCGAGTTCCCGATTCCCACCCTCTCAGACAGCGAGTTCCCGATTCCCACCGTCTCAGACAGCGAGTTCCCGATTCCCAACTTCTCAGACAGCGAGTTCTTGATTCCCACCCTCTCAGACAGCGAGTTCCCGATTCCCACCCTCTCAGACAGCGAGTTCCCAATTCCCACCCTCTCAGACAGCGAGTTCCCGATTCCCACCCTCTCAGACAGCGAGTTCCCAATTCCCACCCTCTCAGACAGCGAGTTCCCGATTCCCACCACCGTCTCAGACAGCGAGTTCCCGATTCCCACCCTCTCAGACAGCGAGTTCCCGATTCCCACCCTCTCACACAGCAAGTTCCCCATTCCCACCCTCTCAGACAGCAAGTTCCCAATTCCGACCCCCTTCTCAGACACCGAGTTCCCGATTCCCACCCTCTCAGACAGCGAGTTCCCGATTCCCCCCCTCTTAGACAGCGAGTTCCCGATTCCCACCACCCTCTCAGACAGCGAGTTCCCGATTCCCAGCCTCTCAGACAGCGAGTTCCCGCTTCCCACCCTCTCAGACAGCGAGTTCCCGATTCCCACCCTCTCAGACAACGAGTTCCCGATTCCCCCCCTCTTAGACAGCGAGTTCCCGATTCCCACCACCCTCTCAGACAGCGAGTTCCCGATTCCCAGCCTCTCAGACAGCGAGTTCCCGCTTCCCACCCTCTCAGACAACGAGTTCCCGATTCCCCCCCTCTTAGACAGCGAGTTCCCGATTCCCACCACCGTCTCAGACAGCGAGTTCCCGATTCCCAGCCTCTCAGACAGCGAGTTCCCGCTTCCCACCCTCTCAGACAGCGAGTTCCCGATTCCCACCCTCTCAGACAGCGCGTTCCCGATTCCCACCCTCTCAGACAGCGAGTTCCCGATTCCCACCCTCTTAGACAGCGAGTTCCCGATTCCCACCCTCTCAGACAGCGAGTTCCCGATTCCCACCGTCTCAGACAGCGAGTTCCCGATTCCCAACTTCTCAGACAGCGAGTTCTTGATTCCCACCCACTCAGACAGCGAGTTCCCGATTCCCACCCTCTCAGACAGCGAGTTCCCAATTCCCACCCTCTTAGACAGCGAGTTCCCGATTCCCACCCTCTCAGACAGCGAGTTCCCAATTCCCACCCTCTCAGACAGCGAGTTCCCGATTCCCACCACCGTCTCAGACAGCGAGTTCCCGATTCCCACCCTCTCAGACAGCGAGTTCCCGATTCCCACCCTCTCACACAGCAAGTTCCCCATTCCCACCCTCTCAGACAGCAAGTTCCCAATTCCGACCCCCTTCTCAGACACCGAGTTCCCGATTCCCACCCTCTCAGACAGCGAGTTCCCGATTCCCACCACCGTCTCAGACAGCGAGTTCCCGATTCCCACCCTCTCAGACAACGAGTTCCCGATTCCCCCCCTCTTAGACAGCGAGTTCCCGATTCCCACCACCATCTCAGACAGCGAGTTCCCGATTCCCAGCCTCTCAGACAGCGAGTTCCCGCTTCCCACCCTCTCAGACAGCGAGTTTCCGATTCCCACCCTCTCAGACAGCGCGTTCCCGATTCCCACCCTCTCAGACAGCGAGTTCCCGATTCCCACCCTCTTAGACAGCGAGTTCCCGATTCCCACCCTCTCAGACAGCGAGTTCCCGATTCCCACCGTCTCAGACAGCGAGTTCCCGATTCCCAACTTCTCAGACAGCGAGTTCTTGATTCCCACCCACTCAGACAGCGAGTTCCCGATTCCCACCCTCTCAGACAGCGAGTTCCCCCACCCTCTTAGACAGCGAGTTCCCGATTCCCACCCTCTCAGACAGCGAGTTCCCAATTCCCACCCTCTCAGACAGCGAGTTCCCAATTCCCACCCTCTCAGACAGCGAGTTCCCGATTCCCACCACCGTCTCAGACAGCGAGTTCCCGATTCCCACCCTCTCAGACAGCGAGTTCCCGATTCCCACCCTCTCACACAGCAAGTTCCCCATTCCCACCCTCTCAGACAGCAAGTTCCCAATTCCGACCCCCTTCTCAGACACCGAGTTCCCGATTCCCACCCTCTCAGACAGCGAGTTCCCGATTCCCACCCTCTCAGACAACGAGTTCCCGATTCCCCCCCTCTTAGACAGCGAGTTCCCGATTCCCACCACCCTCTCAGACAGCGAGTTCCCGATTCCCAGCCTCTCAGACAGCGAGTTCCCGCTTCCCACCCTCTCAGACAGCGAGTTCCCGATTCCCACCCTCTCAGACAACGAGTTCCCGATTCCCCCCCTCTTAGACAGCGAGTTCCCGATTCCCACCACCCTCTCAGACAGCGAGTTCCCGATTCCCAGCCTCTCAGACAGCGAGTTCCCGCTTCCCACCCTCTCAGACAGCGAGTTCCCGATTCCCTCCCTCTTAGACAGCGAGTTCCCGATTCCCACCCTCTCAGACAGCGAGTTCCCGATTTCCACCGTCTCAGACAGCGAGTTCCCGATTCCCAACTTCTCAGACAGCGAGTTCTTGATTCCCACCCTCTCAGACAGCGAGTTCCCAATTCGCACCCTCTCAGACAGCGAGTTCCCGATTCCCACCCTCTCAGACAGCGAGTTCCCGATTCCCACCCTCTCAGACAACGAGTTCCCGATTCCCCCCCTCTTAGACAGCGAGTACCCGATTCCCACCACCGTCTCAGACAGCGAGTTCCCGATTCCCAGCCTCTCAGACAGCGAGTTCCCGCTTCCCACCCTCTCAGACAGCGAGTTCCCGATTCCCACCCTCTCAGACAACGAGTTCCCGATTCCCCCCCTCTTAGACAGCGAGTTCCCGATTCCCACCACCGTCTCAGACAGCGAGTTCCCGATTCCCAGCCTCTCAGACAGCGAGTTCCCGCTTCCCACCCTCTCAGACAGCGAGTTCCCGATTCCCACCCTCTCAGACAGCGCGTTCCCGATTCCCACCCTCTCAGACAGCGAGTTCCCGATTCCCACCCTCTTAGACAGCGAGTTCCCGATTCCCACCCTCTCAGACAGCGAGTTCCCGATTCCCAGCCTCTCAGACAGCGAGTTCCCGCTTCCCACCCTCTCAGACAGCGAGTTCCCGATTCCCACCCTCTCAGACAACGAGTTCCCGATTCCCCCCCTCTTAGACAGCGAGTTCCCGATTCCCACCACCCTCTCAGACAGCGAGTTCCCGATTCCCAGCCTCTCAGACAGCGAGTTCCCGCTTCCCACCCTCTCAGACAACGAGTTCCCGATTCCCCCCCTCTTAGACAGCGAGTTCCCGATTCCCACCACCGTCTCAGACAGCGAGTTCCCGCTTCCCACCCTCTCAGACAGCGAGTTCCCGATTCCCACCCTCTCAGACAGCGCGTTCCCGATTCCCACCCTCTCAGACAGCGAGTTCCCGATTCCCACCCTCTTAGACAGCGAGTTCCCGATTCCCACCCTCTCAGACAGCGAGTTCCCGATTCCCACCGTCTCAGACAGCGAGTTCCCGATTCCCAACTTCTCAGACAGCGAGTTCTTGATTCCCACCCACTCAGACAGCGAGTTCCCGATTCCCACCCTCTCAGACAGCGAGTTCCCAATTCCCACCCTCTTAGACAGCGAGTTCCCGATTCCCACCCTCTCAGACAGCGAGTTCCCAATTCCCACCCTCTCAGACAGCGAGTTCCCGATTCCCACCACCGTCTCAGACAGCGAGTTCCCGATTCCCACCCTCTCAGACAGCGAGTTCCCGATTCCCACCCTCTCACACAGCAAGTTCCCCATTCCCACCCTCTCAGACAGCAAGTTCCCAATTCCGACCCCCTTCTCAGACACCGAGTTCCCGATTCCCACCCTCTCAGACAGCGAGTTCCCGATTCCCACCACCGTCTCAGACAGCGAGTTCCCGATTCCCACCCTCTCAGACAACGAGTTCCCGATTCCCCCCCTCTTAGACAGCGAGTTCCCGATTCCCACCACCATCTCAGACAGCGAGTTCCCGATTCCCAGCCTCTCAGACAGCGAGTTCCCGCTTCCCACCCTCTCAGACAGCGAGTTTCCGATTCCCACCCTCTCAGACAGCGCGTTCCCGATTCCCACCCTCTCAGACAGCGAGTTCCCGATTCCCACCCTCTTAGACAGCGAGTTCCCGATTCCCACCCTCTCAGACAGCGAGTTCCCGATTCCCACCGTCTCAGAGAGCTAGTTCCCGATTCCCAACTTCTCAGACAGCGAGTTCTTGATTCCCACCCACTCAGACAGCGAGTTCCCGATTCCCACCCTCTCAGACAGCGAGTTCCCCCACCCTCTTAGACAGCGAGTTCCCGATTCCCACCCTCTCAGACAGCGAGTTCCCAATTCCCACCCTCTCAGACAGCGAGTTCCCAATTCCCACCCTCTCAGACAGCGAGTTCCCGATTCCCACCACCGTCTCAGACAGCGAGTTCCCGATTCCCACCCTCTCAGACAGCGAGTTCCCGATTCCCACCCTCTCACACAGCAAGTTCCCCATTCCCACCCTCTCAGACAGCAAGTTCCCAATTCCGACCCCCTTCTCAGACACCGAGTTCCCGATTCCCACCCTCTCAGACAGCGAGTTCCCGATTCCCACCCTCTCAGACAACGAGTTCCCGATTCCCCCCCTCTTAGACAGCGAGTTCCCGATTCCCACCACCCTCTCAGACAGCGAGTTCCCGATTCCCAGCCTCTCAGACAGCGAGTTCCCGCTTCCCACCCTCTCAGACAGCGAGTTCCCGATTCCCACCCTCTCAGACAACGAGTTCCCGATTCCCCCCCTCTTAGACAGCGAGTTCCCGATTCCCACCACCCTCTCAGACAGCGAGTTCCCGATTCCCAGCCTCTCAGACAGCGAGTTCCCGCTTCCCACCCTCTCAGACAGCGAGTTCCCGATTCCCTCCCTCTTAGACAGCGAGTTCCCGATTCCCACCCTCTCAGACAGCGAGTTCCCGATTTCCACCGTCTCAGACAGCGAGTTCCCGATTCCCAACTTCTCAGACAGCGAGTTCTTGATTCCCACCCTCTCAGACAGCGAGTTCCCAATTCGCACCCTCTCAGACAGCGAGTTCCCGATTCCCACCCTCTCAGACAGCGAGTTCCCGATTCCCACCCTCTCAGACAACGAGTTCCCGATTCCCCCCCTCTTAGACAGCGAGTACCCGATTCCCACCACCGTCTCAGACAGCGAGTTCCCGATTCCCAGCCTCTCAGACAGCGAGTTCCCGCTTCCCACCCTCTCAGACAGCGAGTTCCCGATTCCCACCCTCTCAGACAACGAGTTCCCGATTCCCCCCCTCTTAGACAGCGAGTTCCCGATTCCCACCACCGTCTCAGACAGCGAGTTCCCGATTCCCAGCCTCTCAGACAGCGAGTTCCCGCTTCCCACCCTCTCAGACAGCGAGTTCCCGATTCCCACCCTCTCAGACAGCGCGTTCCCGATTCCCACCCTCTCAGACAGCGAGTTCCCGATTCCCACCCTCTTAGACAGCGAGTTCCCGATTCCCACCCTCTCAGACAGCGAGTTCCCGATTCCCACCGTCTCAGACAGCGAGTTCCCGATTCCCAACTTCTCAGACAGCGAGTTCTTGATTCCCACCCTCTCAGACAGCGAGTTCCCGATTCCCACCCTCTCAGACAGCGAGTTCCCAATTCCCACCCTCTCAGACAGCGAGTTCCCGATTCCCACCGTCTCAGACAGCGAGTTCCCGATTCCCACCCTCTCAGACAGCGAGTTCCCGATTCCCACCCTCTCAGACAGCGGGTTCCCGATTCCCACCCTCTCAGACAGTGAGTTCCCGATTCCCACCACCCTGTCAGACAGCGAGTTCCCGATTCCCACCCTCTCAGACAGCGAGTTCCCGATTCCCACCCTCTCAGACAGCGAGTTCCCGATTCCCACCGTCTCAGACAGCGAGTTCCCGATTCCCAGCCTCTCAGACAGCGAGTTCCCGATTCCCACCCTCTCAGACAGCGAGTTCCCGATTCCCACCCCCCTCTCAGAATACGTGTTCCCGATTCCCACCCTCTCAGACAGCGAGTTCCCGATTCCCACCCTCTCAGACAGCGAGTTCCCGATTCCCACTCTCTCAGTCAGCGAGTTGCTGATCCCCACCCTCTCAGACAGCGAGTTCCCGATTCCCACCGTCTCAGACAGCGAGTTCCCGATTCCCAACTTCTCAGACAGCGAGTTCTTGATTCCCACCCTCTCAGACAGCGAGTTCCCGATTCCCACCCTCTCAGACAGCGAGTTCCCAATTCCCACCCTCTCAGACAGCGAGTTCCCGATTCCCACCCTCTCAGACAGCGAGTTCCCAATTCCCACCCTCTCAGACAGCGAGTTCCCGATTCCCACCACCGTCTCAGACAGCGAGTTCCCGATTCCCACCCTCTCAGACAGCGAGTTCCCGATTCCCACCCTCTCACACAGCAAGTTCCCCATTCCCACCCTCTCAGACAGCAAGTTCCCAATTCCGACCCCCTTCTCAGACACCGATTTCCCGATTCCCACCCTCTCAGACAGCGAGTTCCCGATTCCCCCCCTCTTAGACAGCGAGTTCCCGATTCCCACCACCCTCTCAGACAGCGAGTTCCCGATTCCCAGCCTCTCAGACAGCGAGTTCCCGCTTCCCACCCTCTCAGACAGCGAGTTCCCGATTCCCACCCTCTCAGACAACGAGTTCCCGATTCCCCCCCTCTTAGACAGCGAGTTCCCGATTCCCACCACCCTCTCAGACAGCGAGTTCCCGATTCCCAGCCTCTCAGACAGCGAGTTCCCGCTTCCCACCCTCTCAGACAACGAGTTCCCGATTCCCCCCTCTTAGACAGCGAGTTCCCGATTCCCACCACCGTCTCAGACAGCGAGTTCCCGATTCCCAGCCTCTCAGACAGCGAGTTCCCGCTTCCCACCCTCTCAGACAGCGAGTTCCCGATTCCCACCCTCTCAGACAGCGCGTTCCCGATTCCCACCCTCTCAGACAGCGAGTTCCCGATTCCCACCCTCTTAGACAGCGAGTTCCCGATTCCCACCCTCTCAGACAGCGAGTTCCCGATTCCCACCGTCTCAGACAGCGAGTTCCCGATTCCCAACTTCTCAGACAGCGAGTTCTTGATTCCCACCCTCTCAGACAGCGAGTTCCCGATTCCCACCCTCTCAGACAGCGAGTTCCCAATTCCCACCCTCTCAGACAGCGAGTTCCCGATTCCCACCCTCTCAGACAGCGAGTTCCCAATTCCCACCCTCTCAGACAGCGAGTTCCCGATTCCCACCACCGTCTCAGACAGCGAGTTCCCGATTCCCACCCTCTCAGACAGCGAGTTCCCGATTCCCACCCTCTCACACAGCAAGTTCCCCATTCCCACCCTCTCAGACAGCAAGTTCCCAATTCCGACCCCCTTCTCAGACACCGAGTTCCCGATTCCCACCCTCTCAGACAGCGAGTTCCCGATTCCCACCCTCTCAGACAACGAGTTCCCGATTCCCCCCCTCTTAGACAGCGAGTTCCCGATTCCCACCACCCTCTCAGACAGCGAGTTCCCGATTCCCAGCCTCTCAGACAGCGAGTTCCCGATTCCCAGCCTCTCAGACAGCGAGTTCCCGCTTCCCACCCTCTCAGACAACGAGTTCCCGATTCCCCCCCTCTTAGACAGCGAGTACCCGATTCCCACCACCGTCTCAGACAGCGAGTTCCCGATTCCCAGCCTCTCAGACAGCGAGTTCCCGCTTCCCACCCTCTCAGACAGCGAGTTCCCGATTCCCACCCTCTCAGACAACGAGTTCCCGATTCCCCCCCTCTTAGACAGCGAGTTCCCGATTCCCACCACCGTCTCAGACAGCGAGTTCCCGATTCCCAGCCTCTCAGACAGCGAGTTCCCGCTTCCCACCCTCTCAGACAGCGAGTTCCCGATTCCCACCCTCTCAGACAGCGCGTTCCCGATTCCCACCCTCTCAGACAGCGAGTTCCCGATTCCCACCCTCTTAGACAGCGAGTTCCCGATTCCCACCCTCTCAGACAGCGAGTTCCCGATTCCCAGCCTCTCAGACAGCGAGTTCCCGCTTCCCACCCTCTCAGACAGCGAGTTCCCGATTCCCACCCTCTCAGACAACGAGTTCCCGATTCCCCCCCTCTTAGACAGCGAGTTCCCGATTCCCACCACCCTCTCAGACAGCGAGTTCCCGATTCCCAGCCTCTCAGACAGCGAGTTCCCGCTTCCCACCCTCTCAGACAACGAGTTCCCGATTCCCCCCCTCTTAGACAGCGAGTTCCCGATTCCCACCACCGTCTCAGACAGCGAGTTCCCGCTTCCCACCCTCTCAGACAGCGAGTTCCCGATTCCCACCCTCTCAGACAGCGCGTTCCCGATTCCCACCCTCTCAGACAGCGAGTTCCCGATTCCCACCCTCTTAGACAGCGAGTTCCCGATTCCCACCCTCTCAGACAGCGAGTTCCCGATTCCCACCGTCTCAGACAGCGAGTTCCCGATTCCCAACTTCTCAGACAGCGAGTTCTTGATTCCCACCCACTCAGACAGCGAGTTCCCGATTCCCACCCTCTCAGACAGCGAGTTCCCAATTCCCACCCTCTTAGACAGCGAGTTCCCGATTCCCACCCTCTCAGACAGCGAGTTCCCAATTCCCACCCTCTCAGACAGCGAGTTCCCGATTCCCACCACCGTCTCAGACAGCGAGTTCCCGATTCCCACCCTCTCAGACAGCGAGTTCCCGATTCCCACCCTCTCACACAGCAAGTTCCCCATTCCCACCCTCTCAGACAGCAAGTTCCCAATTCCGACCCCCTTCTCAGACACCGAGTTCCCGATTCCCACCCTCTCAGACAGCGAGTTCCCGATTCCCACCACCGTCTCAGACAGCGAGTTCCCGATTCCCACCCTCTCAGACAACGAGTTCCCGATTCCCCCCCTCTTAGACAGCGAGTTCCCGATTCCCACCACCATCTCAGACAGCGAGTTCCCGATTCCCAGCCTCTCAGACAGCGAGTTCCCGCTTCCCACCCTCTCAGACAGCGAGTTTCCGATTCCCACCCTCTCAGACAGCGCGTTCCCGATTCCCACCCTCTCAGACAGCGAGTTCCCGATTCCCACCCTCTTAGACAGCGAGTTCCCGATTCCCACCCTCTCAGACAGCGAGTTCCCGATTCCCACCGTCTCAGACAGCGAGTTCCCGATTCCCAACTTCTCAGACAGCGAGTTCTTGATTCCCACCCACTCAGACAGCGAGTTCCCGATTCCCACCCTCTCAGACAGCGAGTTCCCCCACCCTCTTAGACAGCGAGTTCCCGATTCCCACCCTCTCAGACAGCGAGTTCCCAATTCCCACCCTCTCAGACAGCGAGTTCCCAATTCCCACCCTCTCAGACAGCGAGTTCCCGATTCCCACCACCGTCTCAGACAGCGAGTTCCCGATTCCCACCCTCTCAGACAGCGAGTTCCCGATTCCCACCCTCTCACACAGCAAGTTCCCCATTCCCACCCTCTCAGACAGCAAGTTCCCAATTCCGACCCCCTTCTCAGACACCGAGTTCCCGATTCCCACCCTCTCAGACAGCGAGTTCCCGATTCCCACCCTCTCAGACAACGAGTTCCCGATTCCCCCCCTCTTAGACAGCGAGTTCCCGATTCCCACCACCCTCTCAGACAGCGAGTTCCCGATTCCCAGCCTCTCAGACAGCGAGTTCCCGCTTCCCACCCTCTCAGACAGCGAGTTCCCGATTCCCACCCTCTCAGACAACGAGTTCCCGATTCCCCCCCTCTTAGACAGCGAGTTCCCGATTCCCACCACCCTCTCAGACAGCGAGTTCCCGATTCCCAGCCTCTCAGACAGCGAGTTCCCGCTTCCCACCCTCTCAGACAGCGAGTTCCCGATTCCCTCCCTCTTAGACAGCGAGTTCCCGATTCCCACCCTCTCAGACAGCGAGTTCCCGATTTCCACCGTCTCAGACAGCGAGTTCCCGATTCCCAACTTCTCAGACAGCGAGTTCTTGATTCCCACCCTCTCAGACAGCGAGTTCCCAATTCGCACCCTCTCAGACAGCGAGTTCCCGATTCCCACCCTCTCAGACAGCGAGTTCCCGATTCCCACCCTCTCAGACAACGAGTTCCCGATTCCCCCCCTCTTAGACAGCGAGTACCCGATTCCCACCACCGTCTCAGACAGCGAGTTCCCGATTCCCAGCCTCTCAGACAGCGAGTTCCCGCTTCCCACCCTCTCAGACAGCGAGTTCCCGATTCCCACCCTCTCAGACAACGAGTTCCCGATTCCCCCCCTCTTAGACAGCGAGTTCCCGATTCCCACCACCGTCTCAGACAGCGAGTTCCCGATTCCCAGCCTCTCAGACAGCGAGTTCCCGCTTCCCACCCTCTCAGACAGCGAGTTCCCGATTCCCACCCTCTCAGACAGCGCGTTCCCGATTCCCACCCTCTCAGACAGCGAGTTCCCGATTCCCACCCTCTTAGACAGCGAGTTCCCGATTCCCACCCTCTCAGACAGCGAGTTCCCGATTCCCACCGTCTCAGACAGCGAGTTCCCGATTCCCAACTTCTCAGACAGCGAGTTCTTGATTCCCACCCTCTCAGACAGCGAGTTCCCGATTCCCACCCTCTCAGACAGCGAGTTCCCAATTCCCACCCTCTCAGACAGCGAGTTCCCGATTCCCACCGTCTCAGACAGCGAGTTCCCGATTCCCACCCTCTCAGACAGCGAGTTCCCGATTCCCACCCTCTCAGACAGCGGGTTCCCGATTCCCACCCTCTCAGACAGTGAGTTCCCGATTCCCACCACCCTGTCAGACAGCGAGTTCCCGATTCCCACCCTCTCAGACAGCGAGTTCCCGATTCCCACCCTCTCAGACAGCGAGTTCCCGATTCCCACCGTCTCAGACAGCGAGTTCCCGATTCCCAGCCTCTCAGACAGCGAGTTCCCGATTCCCACCCTCTCAGACAGCGAGTTCCCGATTCCCACCCCCCTCTCAGAATACGTGTTCCCGATTCCCACCCTCTCAGACAGCGAGTTCCCGATTCCCACCCTCTCAGACAGCGAGTTCCCGATTCCCACTCTCTCAGTCAGCGAGTTGCTGATCCCCACCCTCTCAGACAGCGAGTTCCCGATTCCCACCGTCTCAGACAGCGAGTTCCCGATTCCCAACTTCTCAGACAGCGAGTTCTTGATTCCCACCCTCTCAGACAGCGAGTTCCCGATTCCCACCCTCTCAGACAGCGAGTTCCCAATTCCCACCCTCTCAGACAGCGAGTTCCCGATTCCCACCCTCTCAGACAGCGAGTTCCCAATTCCCACCCTCTCAGACAGCGAGTTCCCGATTCCCACCACCGTCTCAGACAGCGAGTTCCCGATTCCCACCCTCTCAGACAGCGAGTTCCCGATTCCCACCCTCTCACACAGCAAGTTCCCCATTCCCACCCTCTCAGACAGCAAGTTCCCAATTCCGACCCCCTTCTCAGACACCGATTTCCCGATTCCCACCCTCTCAGACAGCGAGTTCCCGATTCCCCCCCTCTTAGACAGCGAGTTCCCGATTCCCACCACCCTCTCAGACAGCGAGTTCCCGATTCCCAGCCTCTCAGACAGCGAGTTCCCGCTTCCCACCCTCTCAGACAGCGAGTTCCCGATTCCCACCCTCTCAGACAACGAGTTCCCGATTCCCCCCCTCTTAGACAGCGAGTTCCCGATTCCCACCACCCTCTCAGACAGCGAGTTCCCGATTCCCAGCCTCTCAGACAGCGAGTTCCCGCTTCCCACCCTCTCAGACAACGAGTTCCCGATTCCCCCCTCTTAGACAGCGAGTTCCCGATTCCCACCACCGTCTCAGACAGCGAGTTCCCGATTCCCAGCCTCTCAGACAGCGAGTTCCCGCTTCCCACCCTCTCAGACAGCGAGTTCCCGATTCCCACCCTCTCAGACAGCGCGTTCCCGATTCCCACCCTCTCAGACAGCGAGTTCCCGATTCCCACCCTCTTAGACAGCGAGTTCCCGATTCCCACCCTCTCAGACAGCGAGTTCCCGATTCCCACCGTCTCAGACAGCGAGTTCCCGATTCCCAACTTCTCAGACAGCGAGTTCTTGATTCCCACCCTCTCAGACAGCGAGTTCCCGATTCCCACCCTCTCAGACAGCGAGTTCCCAATTCCCACCCTCTCAGACAGCGAGTTCCCGATTCCCACCCTCTCAGACAGCGAGTTCCCAATTCCCACCCTCTCAGACAGCGAGTTCCCGATTCCCACCACCGTCTCAGACAGCGAGTTCCCGATTCCCACCCTCTCAGACAGCGAGTTCCCGATTCCCACCCTCTCACACAGCAAGTTCCCCATTCCCACCCTCTCAGACAGCAAGTTCCCAATTCCGACCCCCTTCTCAGACACCGAGTTCCCGATTCCCACCCTCTCAGACAGCGAGTTCCCGATTCCCACCCTCTCAGACAACGAGTTCCCGATTCCCCCCCTCTTAGACAGCGAGTTCCCGATTCCCACCACCCTCTCAGACAGCGAGTTCCCGATTCCCAGCCTCTCAGACAGCGAGTTCCCGATTCCCAGCCTCTCAGACAGCGAGTTCCCGCTTCCCACCCTCTCAGACAGCGAGTTCCCGATTCCCACCCTCTCAGACAACGAGTTCCCGATTCCCCCCCTCTTAGACAGCGAGTTCCCGATTCCCACCACCCTCTCAGACAGCGAGTTCCCGATTCCCAGCCTCTCAGACAGCGAGTTCCCGCTTCCCACCCTCTCAGACAGCGAGTTCCCGATTCCCACCCTCTCAGACAGCGAGTTCCCGATTCCCTCCCTCTTAGACAGCGAGTTCCCGATTCCCACCCTCTCAGACAGCGAGTTCCCGATTTCCACCGTCTCAGACAGCGAGTTCCCGATTCCCAACTTCTCAGACAGCGAGTTCTTGATTCCCACCCTCTCAGACAGCGAGTTCCCAATTCGCACCCTCTCAGACAGCGAGTTCCCGATTCCCACCCTCTCAGACAGCGAGTTCCCGATTCCCACCCTCTCAGACAACGAGTTCCCGATTCCCCCCCTCTTAGACAGCGAGTTCCCGATTCCCACCACCGTCTCAGACAGCGAGTTCCCGATTCCCACCCTCTCAGACAGCGAGTTCCCGATTCCCACCCTCTCAGACAACGAGTTCCCGATTCCCCCCCTCTTAGACAGCGAGTTCCCGATTCCCACCACCGTCTCAGACAGCGAGTTCCCGATTCCCAGCCTCTCAGACAGCGAGTTCCCGATTCCCACCCTCTCAGACAGCGAGTTCCCGATTCCCACCACCCTCTCAGACAGCGAGTTCACGATTCCCACCACCCTCTCAGACACCGAGTTCCCGATTCCCACCCTCTCAGACAGCGAGTTCCCGATTCCCATCCTCTCAGACAGCGAGTTCCCGATTCCCAACTCCCTCTCCGACAGCGAGTTCCCGATTCCCACCACCCTCTCAGACAGCGAGTTCCCGATTCCCACCCTCTCAGACAGCGAGTTCCCGATTCCCACCCTCTCAGACAGCGAGTTCCCGATTCCCACCCTCTCAGACAGCGAGTTCCCGATTCCCACCCTCTCAGACAGCGAGTTCCCGATTCCCACCCTCTCAGACAGCGAGTTCCCGATTCCCACCACCCTCTCAGACAGCGAGTTCCCGATCCCCACCCTCTCAGACTGCGAGTTCCCGATTCCCACCCTCTCAGACAGCGATTTCCCGATTCCCACCACCGTCTAAGACAGCGAGTTCCCGATTCCCACCCTCTCAGACAGCGAGTTCCCGATTCCCACCCTCTCAGACAGCGAGTTCCCGATTCCCACCCTCTCAGACAGCGAGTTCCCGATTCCCACCCTCTCAGACAGCGAGTTCCCGATTCCCACCCTCTCAGACAGCGAGTTCCCGATTCCCACCACCCTCTCAGACAGCGAGTTCCCGATCCCCACCCTCTCAGACTGCGAGTTCCCGATTCCCACCCTCTCAGACAGCGATTTCCCGATTCCCACCACCGTCTAAGACAGCGAGTTCCCGATTCCCACCCACTCAGACAGCGAGTTCCCAATTCGCACCCTCTCAGACAGCGAGTTCCCGATCCCCACCCTCTCAGACTGCGAGTTCCCGATTACCACCCTCTCAGACAGCGATTTCCCGATTCCCACCACCGTCTAAGACAGCGAGTTCCCGATTCCCACCCACTCAGACAGCGAGTTCCAGATTCCCAGCCTCTCAGACAGCGAGTTTCCGATTCCCACCCTCTCAGACAGCGAGTTTCCGATTCCCACCCTCTCAGACAGCGAGTTCCCGATTCCCACCCTCTCAGACAGCGAGTTCCCGATTCCCACCCTCTCAGACAGTGAGTTCCCGATTCCCACCATCCTCTCAGACAGCGAGTTCCCGATTCCCACCCTCTCAGACAGCGAGTTCCCGATTCCCACCACCCTCTCAGACAGCGAGTTCCCGATTCCCACCCTCTCAGACAGCGAGTTCCCGATTCCCATCCTCTCAGACAGCGAGTTCCCGATTCCCACCCTCTCAGTCAGCGAGTTCCCGTTTCCCACCCTCTCAGACAGCGAGTTCCCGATTCCCACCCTCTCAGACAGCGAGTTCGCGATTCCCACCACCCCCTCAGACAGCGAGTTCCCGATTCCCACCCTCTCAAACAGCGAGTTCCCGATTCCCACCACCCTCTCAGACAGCGAGTTCCCGATTCCCACCACCCTCTCAGACAGCGAGTTCCCGATTCCCACCCTCTCAGACAGCGAGTTCCCGATTCCCACCCTCTCAGACAGCGAGTTCCCGATTCCCACCCTCTCAGACAGCGAGTTCCCGATTCCCACCACCCTCTCAGACAGCGAGTTCCCGATCCCCACCCTCTCAGACTGCGAGTTCCCGATTCCCACCCTCTCAGACAGCGAGTTCCTGATTCCCACCCTCTCAGACAGCGAGTTCCCGATTCCCACCACCCTCTCTGACAGCGAGTTCCCGATTCCCAATCCCCTCTCAGACAGTGAGCTCCCGATTCCCCCCCTCTCAGACAGCGATTTCCCGATTCCCACCACCGTCTCAGACAGCGAGTTCCCGATTCCCACCCTCTCAGACAGCGAGTTCCAGATTCCCAGCCTCTCAGACAGCGAGTTCCCGATTCCCACCACCGTCTCAGACAGCGAGTTTCCGATTCCCACCCTCTCAGACAGCGAGTTTCCGATTCCCACCCTCTCACACAGCGAGTTCCCCATTCCCACCCTCTCAGACAGCGCGTTCCCGATTCCCACCCTCTCAGGCAGCGAGTTCCCGATTCCCACCCTCTCAGACAGCGAGTTACCGATTCCCACCCTCTCAGACAGCGAGTTCCCGATTCCCACCCTCTCAGACAGCGAGTTCCCGATTCCCACCATCCTCTCAGACAGCGAGTTCCCGATTCCCACCCTCTCAGACAGCGAGTTCCCGATTCCCACCACCCTGTCAGGCAGCGAGTTCCCGATTCCCACCCTCTCAAACAGCGAGTTCCCGATTCCCACCGTCTCAGACAGCGAGTTCCCGATTCCCACCCTCTCAGACAGCGAGTTCCCGATTCCCACCCTCTCAGACAGCGGGTTCCCGATTCCCACCCTCTCAGACAGTGAGTTCCCGATTCCCACCACCCTGTCAGACAGCGAGTTCCCGATTCCCACCCTCTCAGACAGCGAGTTCCTGATTCCCACCCTCTCAGACAGCGAGTTCCCGATTCCCACCCTCTCAGACAACGAGTTCCCGATTCCCCCCCTCTTAGACGGCGAGCTCCCGATTCCCACCACCCTCTCAGACAGCGAGTTCCCGATTCCCAGCCTCTCAGACAGCGAGCTCCCGCTTCCCACCCTCTCAGACAGCGAGTTCCCGATTCCCACCCTCTCAGACAGCGAGTTCCCGATTCCCACCCTCTCAGACAGCGAGTTCCCGATTCCCACCCTCTCAGACAGCGAGTTCCCGATTCCCACCACCCTCTCAGACAGCGGGTTCCCGATCCCCACCCTCTCAGACTGCGAGTTCCCGATTCCCACCCTCTCAGACAGCGAGTTCCTGATTCCCACCCTCTCAGACAGCGAGTTCCCGATTCCCACCACCCTCTCTGACAGCGAGTTCCCGATTCCCAACCCCCTCTCAGACAGTGAGCTCCCGATTCCCCCCCTCTCAGACAGCGATTTCCCGATTCCCAGCACCGTCTCAGACAGCGAGTTCCCGATTCCCACCCTCTCAGACAGCGAGTTCCAGATTCCCAGCCTTTCAGACAGCGAGTTCCCGATTCCCACCACCGTCTCAGACAGCGAGTTTCCGATTCCCACCCTCTCAGACAGCGAGTTTCCGATTCCCACCCTCTCACACAGCGAGTTCCCCATTCCCAACCTCTCAGACAGCGCGTTCCCGATTCCCACCCTCTCAGGCAGCGAGTTCCCGATTCCCACCCTCTCAGACAGTGAGTTACCGATTCCCACCATCTCAGACAGCGAGTTCCCGATTCCCACCCTCTCAGACAGCGAGTTCCCGATTCCCACCATCCTCTCAGACAGCGAGTTCCCGATTCCCACCCTCTCAGACAGCGAGTTCCCGATTCCCACCACCCTGTCAGGCAGCGGGTTCCCGATTCACACCCTCTCAAACAGCGAGTTCCCGATTCCCACCGTCTCAGACAGCGAGTTCCCGATTCCCACCCTCTCAGACAGCGAGTTCCCGATTCCCACCCTCTCAGACAGCGAGTTCCCGATTCCCACCCTCTCAGACAGCGAGTTCCCGATTCCCACCCCCATCTCAGAATACGTGTTCCCGATTCCCACCCTCTCAGACAGCGAGTTCCCGATTCCCACCCTCTCAGACAGCGAGTTCCCGATTCCCACTCTCTCAGTCAGCGAGTTCCCGATTCCCACCCTCTCAGACAGCGAGTTCCCGATTCCCACTCTCTCAGTCAGCGAGTTCCCGAATCCCACCCTCTCAGACAGCGAGTTCCCGATTCCCACCCTCTCAGACAGCGAGTTCCCGATTCCCACCCTCTCAGACAGCGAGTTCCCGATTCCCACCACCCTCTCAGACAGCGAGTTCCCGATCCCCACCCTCTCAGACTGCGAGTTCCCGATTCCCACCCTCTCAGACAGCGAGTTCCTGATTCCCACCCTCTCAGACAGCGAGTTCCCGATTCCCACCACCCTCTCTGACAGCGAGTTCCCGATTCCCAACCCCCTCTCAGACAGTGAGCTCCCGATTCCCCCCCTCTCAGACAGCGATTTCCCGATTCCCAGCACCGTCTCAGACAGCGAGTTCCCGATTCCCACCCTCTCAGACAGCGAGTTCCAGATTCCCAGCCTTTCAGACAGCGAGTTCCCGATTCCCACCACCGTCTCAGACAGCGAGTTTCCGATTCCCACCCTCTCAGACAGCGAGTTTCCGATTCCCACCCTCTCACACAGCGAGTTCCCCATTCCTAACCTCTCAGACAGCGCGTTCCCGATTCCCACCCTCTCAGGCAGCGAGTTCCCGATTCCCACCCTCTCAGACAGTGAGTTACCGATTCCCACCCTCTCAGACAGCGAGTTCCCGATTCCCACCCTCTCAGACAGCGAGTTCCCGATTCCCACCATCCTCTCAGACAGCGAGTTCCCGATTCCCACCCTCTCAGACAGCGAGTTCCCGATTCCCACCACCCTGTCAGGCAGCGGGTTCCCGATTCACACCCTCTCAAACAGCGAGTTCCCGATTCCCACCGTCTCAGACAGCGAGTTCCCGATTCCCACCCTCTCAGACAGCGAGTTCCCGATTCCCACCCTCTCAGACAGCGGGTTCCCGATTCCCACCCTCTCAGACAGTGAGTTCCCGATTCCCACCACCCTGTCAGACAGCGAGTTCCCGATTCCCACCCTCTCAGACAGCGAGTTCCCGATTCCCACCCTCTCAGACAGCGAGTTCCCGATTCCCACCGTCTCAGACAGCGAGTTCCCGATTCCCAGCCTCTCAGACAGCGAGTTCCCGATTCCCACCCTCTCAGACAGCGAGTTCCCGATTCCCACCCCCCTCTCAGAATACGTGTTCCCGATTCCCACCCTCTCAGACAGCGAGTTCCCGATTCCCACCCTCTCAGACAGCGAGTTCCCGATTCCCACCATCCTCTCAGACAGCGAGTTCCCGATTCCCACCCTCTCAGACAGCGAGTTCCCGATTCCCACCACCCTGTCAGGCAGCGGGTTCCCGATTCACACCCTCTCAAACAGCGAGTTCCCGATTCCCACCGTCTCAGACAGCGAGTTCCCGATTCCCACCCTCTCAGACAGCGAGTTCCCGATTCCCACCCTCTCAGACAGCGGGTTCCCGATTCCCACCCTCTCAGACAGTGAGTTCCCGATTCCCACCACCCTGTCAGACAGCGAGTTCCCGATTCCCACCCTCTCAGACAGCGAGTTCCCGATTCCCACCCTCTCAGACAGCGAGTTCCCGATTCCCACCGTCTCAGACAGCGAGTTCCCGATTCCCAGCCTCTCAGACAGCGAGTTCCCGATTCCCACCCTCTCAGACAGCGAGTTCCCGATTCCCACCCCCTCTCAGAATACGTGTTCCCGATTCCCACCCTCTCAGACAGCGAGTTCCCGATTCCCACCCTCTCAGACAGCGAGTTCCCGATTCCCACTCTCTCAGTCAGCGAGTTCCCGATTCCCACCCTCTCAGACAGCGAGTTCCCGATTCCCACTCTCTCAGTCAGCGAGTTCCCGAATCCCACCCTCTCAGACAGCGAGTTCCCGATTCCCAGCCTCTCAGACAGCGAGTTCCCGATTCCCACCACCGTCTCAGACAGCGAGTTCCCGATTCCCACCCTCTGAGACAGCGAGTTCCCGATTCCCACCCTCTCACACAGCAAGTTCCCCATTCCCACCCTCTCTGACAGCAAGTTCCCAATTCCGACCCCCTTCTCAGACACCGAGTTCCCGATTCCCACCCTCTCAGACAGCGAGTTCCCGATTCCCACCCTCTCAGACAGCGAGTTCCCGATTCCCACCCTCTCAGACAGCGCGTTCCCGATTCCCACCCTCTCAGACAGCGAGTTCCCGATTCCCACCCTCTTAGACAGCGAGTTCCCGATTCCCACCCTCTCAGACAGCGAGTTCCCGATTCCCACCGTCTCAGACAGCGAGTTCCCGATGCCCAACTTCTCAGACAGCGAGTTCTTGATTCCCACCCTCTCAGACAGCGAGTTCCCAATTCCCACCCTCTCAGACAGCGAGTTCCCGATTCCCACCCTCTCAGACAACGAGTTCCCGATTCCCCCCCTCTTAGACAGCGAGTTCCCGATTCCCACCACCGTCTCAGACAGCGAGTTCCCGATTCCCAGCCTCTCAGACAGCGAGTTCCCGCTTCCCACCCTCTCAGACAGCGAGTTCCCGATTCCCACCCTCTCAGACAGCGCGTTCCCGATTCCCACCCTCTCAGACAGCGAGTTCCCGATTCCCACCCTCTTAGACAGCGAGTTCCCGATTCCCACCCTCTCAGACAGCGAGTTCCCGATTCCCACCGTCTCAGACAGCGAGTTCCCGATTCCCAACTTCTCAGACAGCGAGTTCTTGATTCCCACCCTCTCAGACAGCGAGTTCCCGATTCCCACCCTCTCAGACAGCGAGTTCCCAATTCCCACCCTCTCAGACAGCGAGTTCCCG
This sequence comes from Scyliorhinus torazame, assembly GCF_047496885.1. Taxonomy (NCBI): domain Eukaryota; kingdom Metazoa; phylum Chordata; class Chondrichthyes; order Carcharhiniformes; family Scyliorhinidae; genus Scyliorhinus; species Scyliorhinus torazame. The sequence continues at coordinate 38,438 of NC_092713.1, read as the reverse complement.
ATTCCCACCCTCTCAGACAGCGAGTTCCCAATTCCCACCCTCTCAGACAGCGAGTTCCCGATTCCCACCACCGTCTCAGACAGCGAGTTCCCGATTCCCACCCTCTCAGACAGCGAGTTCCCGATTCCCACCCTCTCACACAGCAAGTTCCCCATTCCCACCCTCTCAGACAGCAAGTTCCCAATTCCGACCCCCTTCTCAGACACCGAGTTCCCGATTCCCACCCTCTCAGACAGCGAGTTCCCGATTCCCACCCTCTCAGACAACGAGTTCCCGATTCCCCCCCTCTTAGACAGCGAGTTCCCGATTCCCACCACCCTCTCAGACAGCGAGTTCCCGATTCCCAGCCTCTCAGACAGCGAGTTCCCGCTTCCCACCCTCTCAGACAGCGAGTTCCCGATTCCCACCCTCTCAGACAACGAGTTCCCGATTCCCACCCTCTCAGACAGCGAGTTCCCGATTCCCACCACCCTCTCAGACAGCGAGTTCCCGATCCCCACCCTCTCAGACTGCGAGTTCCCGATTCCCACCCTCTCAGACAGCGAGTTCCTGATTCCCACCCTCTCAGACAGCGAGTTCCCGATTCCCACCACCCTCTCTGACAGCGAGTTCCCGATTCCCAACCCCCTCTCAGACAGTGAGCTCCCGATTCCCCCCCTCTCAGACAGCGATTTCCCGATTCCCAGCACCGTCTCAGACAGCGAGTTCCCGATTCCCACCCTCTCAGACAGCGAGTTCCAGATTCCCAGCCATTCAGAAAGCGAGTTCCCGATTCCCACCACCGTCTCAGACAGCGAGTTTCCGATTCCCACCCTCTCAGACAGCGAGTTTCCGATTCCCACCCTCTCACACAGCGAGTTCCCCATTCCCAACCTCTCAGACAGCGCGTTCCCGATTCCCACCCTCTCAGGCAGCGAGTTCCCGATTCCCACCCTCTCAGACAGTGAGTTACCGATTCCCACCCTCTCAGACAGCGAGTTCCCGATTCCCACCCTCTCAGACAGCGAGTTCCCGATTCCCACCATCCTCTCAGACAGCGAGTTCCCGATTCCCACCCTCTCAGACAGCGAGTTCCCGATTCCCACCACCCTGTCAGGCAGCGGGTTCCCGATTCACACCCTCTCAAACAGCGAGTTCCCGATTCCCACCGTCTCAGACAGCGAGTTCCCGATTCCCACCCTCTCAGACAGCGAGTTCCCGATTCCCACCCTCTCAGACAGCGGGTTCCCGATTCCCACCCTCTCAGACAGTGAGTTCCCGATTCCCACCACCCTGTCAGACAGCGAGTTCCCGATTCCCACCCTCTCAGACAGCGAGTTCCCGATTCCCACCCCCCTCTCAGAATACGTGTTCCCGATTCCCACCCTCTCAGACAGCGAGTTCCCGATTCCCACCCTCTCAGACAGCGAGTTCCCGATTCCCACTCTCTCAGTCAGCGAGTTGCTGATCCCCACCCTCTCAGACAGCGAGTTCCCGATTCCCACTCTCTCAGTCAGCGAGTTCCCGAATCCCACCCTCTCAGACAGCGAGTTCCCGATTCCCAGCCTCTCAGACAGCGAGTTCCCGATTCCCACCACCGTCTCAGACAGCGAGTTCCCGATTCCCACCCTCTGAGACAGCGAGTTCCCGATTCCCACCCTCTTAGACAGCGAGTTCCCGATTCCCACCCTCTCAGACAGCGAGTTCCCGATTCCCACCGTCTCAGACAGCGAGTTCCCGATGCCCAACTTCTCAGACAGCGAGTTCTTGATTCCCACCCTCTCAGACAGCGAGTTCCCAATTCCCACCCTCTCAGACAGCGAGTTCCCGATTCCCACCCTCTCAGACAACGAGTTCCCGATTCCCCCCCTCTTAGACAGCGAGTTCCCGATTCCCACCACCGTCTCAGACAGCGAGTTCCCGATTCCCAGCCTCTCAGACAGCGAGTTCCCGCTTCCCACCCTCTCAGACAGCGAGTTCCCGATTCCCACCCTCTCAGACAGCGCGTTCCCGATATCCCACCCTCTCAGACAGCGAGTTCCCGATTCCCACCCTCTTAGACAGCGAGTTCCCGATTCCCACCCTCTCAGACAGCGAGTTCCCGATTCCCACCGTCTCAGACAGCGAGTTCCCGATTCCCAACTTCTCAGACAGCGAGTTCTTGATTCCCACCCTCTCAGACAGCGAGTTCCCGATTCCCACCCTCTCAGACAGCGAGTTCCCAATTCCCACCCTCTCAGACAGCGAGTTCCCGATTCCCACCCTCTCAGACAGCGAGTTCCCAATTCCCACCCTCTCAGACAGCGAGTTCCCGATTCCCACCACCGTCTCAGACAGCGAGTTCCCGATTCCCACCCTCTCAGACAGCGAGTTCCCGATTCCCACCCTCTCACACAGCAAGTTCCCCATTCCCACCCTCTCAGACAGCAAGTTCCCAATTCCGACCCCCTTCTCAGACACCGAGTTCCCGATTCCCACCCTCTCAGACAGCGAGTTCCCGATTCCCCCCCTCTTAGACAGCGAGTTCCCGATTCCCACCACCCTCTCAGACAGCGAGTTCCCGATTCCCAGCCTCTCAGACAGCGAGTTCCCGCTTCCCACCCTCTCAGACAGCGAGTTCCCGATTCCCACCCTCTCAGACAACGAGTTCCCGATTCCCCCCCTCTTAGACAGCGAGTTCCCGATTCCCACCACCCTCTCAGACAGCGAGTTCCCGATTCCCAGCCTCTCAGACAGCGAGTTCCCGCTTCCCACCCTCTCAGACAACGAGTTCCCGATTCCCCCCCTCTTAGACAGCGAGTTCCCGATTCCCACCACCGTCTCAGACAGCGAGTTCCCGATTCCCAGCCTCTCAGACAGCGAGTTCCCGCTTCCCACCCTCTCAGACAGCGAGTTCCCGATTCCCACCCTCTCAGACAGCGCGTTCCCGATTCCCACCCTCTCAGACAGCGAGTTCCCGATTCCCACCCTCTTAGACAGCGAGTTCCCGATTCCCACCCTCTCAGACAGCGAGTTCCCGATTCCCACCGTCTCAGACAGCGAGTTCCCGATTCCCAACTTCTCAGACAGCGAGTTCTTGATTCCCACCCTCTCAGACAGCGAGTTCCCGATTCCCACCCTCTCAGACAGCGAGTTCCCAATTCCCACCCTCTTAGACAGCGAGTTCCCGATTCCCACCCTCTCAGACAGCGAGTTCCCAATTCCCACCCTCTCAGACAGCGAGTTCCCGATTCCCACCACCGTCTCAGACACCGAGTTCCCGATTCCCACCCTCTCAGACAGCGAGTTCCCGATTCCCACCCTCTCAGACAACGAGTTCCCGATTCCCCCCCTCTTAGACAGCGAGTTCCCGATTCCCACCACCCTCTCAGACAGCGAGTTCCCGATTCCCAGCCTCTCAGACAGCGGGTTCCCGCTTCCCACCCTCTCAGACAGCGAGTTCCCGATTCCCACCCTCTCAGACAACGAGTTCCCGATTCCCCCCCTCTTAGACAGCGAGTTCCCGATTCCCACCACCCTCTCAGACAGCGAGTTCCCGATTCCCAGCCTCTCAGACAGCGAGTTCCCGCTTCCCACCCTCTCAGACAGCGAGTTCCCGATTCCCACCCTCTCAGACAGCGAGTTCCCGATTCCCTCCCTCTTAGACAGCGAGTTCCCGATTCCCACCCTCTCAGACAGCGAGTTCCCGATTTCCACCGTCTCAGACAGCGAGTTCCCGATTCCCAACTTCTCAGACAGCGAGTTCTTGATTCCCACCCTCTCAGACAGCGAGTTCCCAATTCGCACCCTCTCAGACAGCGAGTTCCCGATTCCCACCCTCTCAGACAGCGAGTTCCCGATTCCCACCCTCTCAGACAACGAGTTCCCGATTCCCCCCCTCTTAGACAGCGAGTTCCCGATTCCCACCACCGTCTCAGACAGCGAGTTCCCGATTCCCAGCCTCTCAGACAGCGAGTTCCCACTTCCCACCCTCTCAGACAGCGAGTTCCCGATTCCCACCCTCTCAGACAACGAGTTCCCGATTCCCCCCCTCTTAGACAGCGAGTTCCCGATTCCCACCACCGTCTCAGACAGCGAGTTCCCGATTCCCAGCCTCTCAGACAGCGAGTTCCCGCTTACCACCCTCTCAGACAGCGAGTTCCCGATTCCCACCCTCTCAGACAGCGCGTTCCCGATTCCCACCCTCTCAGACAGCGAGTTCCCGATTCCCACCCTCTTAGACAGCGAGTTCCCGATTCCCACCCTCTCAGACAGCGAGTTCCCGATTCCCACCGTCTCAGACAGCGAGTTCCCGATTCCCAACTTCTCAGACAGCGAGTTCTTGATTCCCACCCTCTCAGACAGCGAGTTCCCGATTCCCACCCTCTCAGACAGCGAGTTCCCAATTCCCACCCTCTCAGACAGCGAGTTCCCGATTCCCACCCTCTCAGACAGCGAGTTCCCAATTCCCACCCTCTCAGACAGCGAGTTCCCGATTCCCACCACCGTCTCAGACAGCGAGTTCCCGATTCCCACCCTCTCAGACAGCGAGTTCCCGATTCCCACCCTCTCACACAGCAAGTTCCCCATTCCCACCCTCTCAGACAGCAAGTTCCCAATTCCGACCCCCTTCTCAGACACCGAGTTCCCGATTCCCACCCTCTCAGACAGCGAGTTCCCGATTCCCCCCCTCTTAGACAGCGAGTTCCCGATTCCCACCACCCTCTCAGACAGCGAGTTCCCGATTCCCAGCCTCTCAGACAGCGAGTTCCCGCTTCCCACCCTCTCAGACAGCGAGTTCCCGATTCCCACCCTCTCAGACAACGAGTTCCCGATTCCCCCCCTCTTAGACAGAGAGTTCCCGATTCCCACCACCCTCTCAGACAGCGAGTTCCCGATTCCCAGCCTCTCAGACAGCGAGTTCCCGCTTCCCACCCTCTCAGACAACGAGTTCCCGATTCCCCCCTCTTAGACAGCGAGTTCCCGATTCCCACCACCGTCTCAGACAGCGTGTGCCCGATTCCCAGCCTCTCAGACAGCGAGTTCCCGCTTCCCACCCTCTCAGACAGCGAGTTCCCGATTCCCACCCTCTCAGACAGCGCGTTCCCGATTCCCACCCTCTCAGACAGCGAGTTCCCGATTCCCACCCTCTTAGACAGCGAGTTCCCGATTCCCACCCTCTCAGACAGCGAGTTCCCGATTCCCACCGTCTCAGACAGCGAGTTCCCGATTCCCAACTTCTCAGACAGCGAGTTCTTGATTCCCACCCTCTCAGACAGCGAGTTCCCGATTCCCACCCTCTCAGACAGCGAGTTCCCAATTCCCACCCTCTCAGACAGCGAGTTCCCGATTCCCACCCTCTCAGACAGCGAGTTCCCAATTCCCACCCTCTCAGACAGCGAGTTCCCGATTCCCACCACCGTCTCAGACAGCGAGTTCCCGATTCCCACCCTCTCAGACAGCGAGTTCCCGATTCCCACCCTCTCACACAGCAAGTTCCCCATTCCCACCCTCTCAGACAGCAAGTTCCCAATTCCGACCCCCTTCTCAGACACCGAGTTCCCGATTCCCACCCTCTCAGACAGCGAGTTCCCGATTCCCACCCTCTCAGACAACGAGTTCCCGATTCCCCCCCTCTTAGACAGCGAGTTCCCGATTCCCACCACCCTCTCAGACAGCGAGTTCCCGATTCCCAGCCTCTCAGACAGCGAGTTCCCGCTTCCCACCCTCTCAGACAGCGAGTTCCCGATTCCCACCCTCTCAGACAACGAGTTCCCGATTCCCCCCTCTTAGACAGCGAGTTCCCGATTCCCACCACCGTCTCAGACAGCGAGTTCCCGATTCCCAGCCTCTCAGACAGCGAGTTCCCGCTTCCCACCCTCTCAGACAGCGAGTTCCCGATTCCCACCCTCTCAGACAGCGCGTTCCCGATTCCCACCCTCTCAGACAGCGAGTTCCCGATTCCCACCCTCTTAGACAGCGAGTTCCCGATTCCCACCCTCTCAGACAGCGAGTTCCCGATTCCCACCGTCTCAGACAGCGAGTTCCCGATTCCCAACTTCTCAGACAGCGAGTTCTTGATTCCCACCCTCTCAGACAGCGAGTTCCCGATTCCCACCCTCTCAGACAGCGAGTTCCCAATTCCCACCCTCTCAGACAGCGAGTTCCCGATTCCCACCCCTCAGACAGCGAGTTCCCAATTCCCACCCTCTCAGACAGCGAGTTCCCGATTCCCACCACCGTCTCAGACAGCGAGTTCCCGATTCCCACCCTCTCAGACAGCGAGTTCCCGATTCCCACCCTCTCACACAGCAAGTTCCCCATTCCCACCCTCTCAGACAGCAAGTTCCCAATTCCGACCCCCTTCTCAGACAACGAGTTCCCGATTCCCCCCCTCTTAGACAGCGAGTTCCCGATTCCCACCACCCTCTCAGACAGCGAGTTCCCGATTCCCAGCCTCTCAGACAGCGAGTTCCCGCTTCCCACCCTCTCAGACAGCGAGTTCCCGATTCCCACCCTCTCAGACAACGAGTTCCCGATTCCCCCCCTCATAGACAGCGAGTTCCCGATTCCCACCACCCTCTCAGACAGCGAGTTCCCGATTCCCAGCCTCTCAGACAGCGAGTTCCCGCTTCCCACCCTCTCAGACAGCGAGTTCCCGATTCCCACCCTCTCAGACAGCGAGTTCCCGATTCCCTCCCTCTTAGACAGCGAGTTCCCGATTCCCACCCTCTCAGACAGCGAGTTCCCGATTTCCACCGTCTCAGACAGCGAGTTCCCGATTCCCAACTTCTCAGACAGCGAGTTCTTGATTCCCACCCTCTCAGACAGCGAGTTCCCAATTCGCACCCTCTCAGACAGCGAGTTCCCGATTCCCACCCTCTCAGACAGCGAGTTCCCGATTCCCACCCTCTCAGACAACGAGTTCCCGATTCCCCCCCTCTTAGACAGCGAGTTCCCGATTCCCACCACCGTCTCAGACAGCGAGTTCCCGATTCCCAGCCTCTCGGACAGCGAGTTCCCGCTTCCCACCCTCTCAGACAGCGAGTTCCCGATTCCCACCCTCTCAGACAGCGCGTTCCCGATTCCCACCCTCTCAGACAGCGAGTTCCCGATTCCCACCCTCTTAGACAGCGAGTTCCCGATTCCCACCCTCTCAGACAGCGAGTTCCCGATTCCCACCCTCTCAGACAGCGCGTTCCCGATTCCCACCCTCTCAGACAGCGAGTTCCCGATTCCCACCCTCTTAGACAGCGAGTTCCCGATTCCCACCCTCTCAGACAGCGAGTTCCCGATTCCCACCGTCTCAGACAGCGAGTTCCCGATTCCCAACTTCTCAGACAGCGAGTTCTTGATTCCCACCCTCTCAGACAGCGAGTTCCCGATTCCCACCCTCTCAGACAGCGAGTTCCCAATTCCCACCCTCTCAGACAGCGAGTTCCCGATTCCCACCCCTCAGACAGCGAGTTCCCAATTCCCACCCTCTCAGACAGCGAGTTCCCGATTCCCACCACCGTCTCAGACAGCGAGTTCCCGATTCCCACCCTCTCAGACAGCGAGTTCCCGATTCCCACCCTCTCACACAGCAAGTTCCCCATTCCCACCCTCTCAGACAGTGAGTTCCCGATTCCCACCCTCTCAGACAGCGAGTTCCCGATTCCCACCCTCTTAGACAGCGAGTTCCCGATTCCCACCCTCTCAGACAGCGAGTTCCCGATTCCCACCCTCTCAGACAGCGAGTTCCCGATTCCCACCCTCTTAGACAGCGAGTTCCCGATTCCCACCCTCTCAGACAGCGAGTTCCCGATTCCCAACTTCTCAGACAGCGAGTTCTTGATTCCCACCCTCTCAGACAGCGAGTTCCCAATTCCCACCCTCTCAGACAGCGAGTTCCCGATTCCCACCCTCTCAGACAGCGAGTTCCCGATTCCCACCCTCTCAGACAGCGAGTTCCCGATTCCCACCACCCTCTCAGACAGCGAGTTCCCGATTCCCACCACCCTCTCAGACAGCGAGTTCCCCATTCCACCCCCCTCTCAGACAGCGAGTTCCCGATTCCAACCCTCTCAGACAGCGAGTTCCCCATTCCCACCACCCTCTCAGACAGCGAGTTCCTGATTCCCACCCTCTCAGACAGCGAGTTCCCGATTCCCACCCTCTCAGACAGCGAGTTCCCGATTCCCACCCTCTCAGACAGCGAGTTCCCGATTCCCACCCTCTCAGACAGCGAGTTCCCGATTCCAACCACCCTCTCAGACAGCGAGTTCCCGATTCCCACCTTCTCAGACAGCGAGCTCCTGATTCCCACCCTCTCAGACAGCGAGTTCCCGATTCCCACCTTCTCAGACAGCGAGCTCCTGATTCCCACCCTCTCAGACAGCGAGTTCCCGATTCCAACCACCCTCTCAGACAGCGAGCTCCTGATTCCCACCCTCTCAGACAGCGAGTTCCCGATTCCCACCACCCTCTCTGACAGCTAGTTCCCGATTCCCACACCCCTCTCAGACAGCGAGTTCCCGATTCCCACCCTCTCAGATAGCGAGTTCCCGATTCCCACCCTCTCAGACAGCGAGTTCCCGATTACCACCCTCTCAGACAGCGAGTTCCCGATTCCCACCACCCTCTCAGACAGCGAGTTCCCGATTCCCACCCTCTCAGACAGCGAGTTCCCGATTCCCACCCTCTCAGACAGCGAGTTCCCGATTCCCACCCTCTCAGTCAGCGAGTCCCCGTTTCCCACCCTCTCAGACAGCGAGTTCCCGATTCCCACCCTCTCAGACAGCGAGTTCCCGATTCCCACCACCCTCTCAGACAGCGAGTTCCCGATTCCCACCCTCTCAGACAGCGAGTTCCCGATTCCCACCACCCTCTCAGACAGCGAGTTCACGATTCCCACCACCCTCTCAGACACCGAGTTCCCGATTCCCACCCTCTCAGACAGCGAGTTCCCGATTCCCATCCTCTCAGACAGCGAGTTCCCGATTCCCAACTCCCTCTCCGACAGCGAGTTCCCGATTCCCACCACCCTCTCAGACAGCGAGTTCCCGATTCCCACCCTCTCAGACAGCGAGTTCCCGATTCCCACCCTCTCAGACAGCGAGTTCCCGATTCCCACCCTCTCAGACAGCGAGTTCCCGATTCCCACCCTCTCAGACAGCGAGTTCCCGATTCCCACCCTCTCAGACAGCGAGTTCCCGATTCCCACCACCCTCTCAGACAGCGAGTTCCCGATCCCCACCCTCTCAGACTGCGAGTTCCCGATTCCCACCCTCTCAGACAGCGAGTTCCTGATTCCCACCCTCTCAGACAGCGAGTTCCCGATTCCCACCACCCTCTCTGACAGCGAGTTCCCGATTCCCAACCCCCTCTCAGACAGTGAGCTCCCGATTCCCCCCCTCTCAGACAGCGATTTCCCGATTCCCACCACCGTCTCAGACAGCGAGTTCCCGATTCCCACCCTCTCAGACAGCGAGTTCCAGATTCCCAGCCTCTCAGACAGCGAGTTCCCGATTCCCACCACCGTCTCAGACAGCGAGTTTCCGATTCCCACCCTCTCAGACAGCGAGTTTCCGATTCCCACCCTCTCAGACAGCGAGTTCCCGATTCCCACCCTCTCAGACAGCGAGTTCCCGATTCCCACCCTCTCAGACAGTGAGTTCCCGATTCCCACCATCCTCTCAGACAGCGAGTTCCCGATTCCCACCCTCTCAGACAGCGAGTTCCCGATTCCCACCACCCTCTCAGACAGCGAGTTCCCGATTCCCACCCTCTCAGACAGCGAGTTCCCGATTCCCATCCTCTCAGACAGCGAGTTCCCGATTCCCACCCTCTCAGTCAGCGAGTTCCCGTTTCCCACCCTCTCAGACAGCGAGTTCCCGATTCCCACCCTCTCAGACAGCGAGTTCGCGATTCCCACCACCCTCTCAGACAGCGAGTTCCCGATTCCCACCCTCTCAAACAGCGAGTTCCCGATTCCCACCACCCTCTCAGACAGCGAGTTCACGATTCCCACCACCCTCTCAGACACCGAGTTCCCGATTCCCACCCTCTCAGACAGCGAGTTCCCGATTCCCATCCTCTCAGACAGCGAGTTCCCGATTCCCAACTCCCTCTCAGACAGCGAGTTCCCGATTCCCACCACCCTCTCAGACAGCGAGTTCCCGATTCCCACCCTCTCAGACAGCGGGTTCCCGATTCCCACCCTCTCAGACAGCGAGTTCCCGATTCCCACCCTCTCAGACAGCGAGTTCCCGATTCCCACCACCCTCTCAGACAGCGAGTTCCCGATCCCCACCCTCTCAGACTGCGAGTTCCCGATTCCCACCCTCTCAGACAGCGAGTTCCTGATTCCCACCCTCTCAGACAGCGAGTTCCCGATTCCCACCACCCTCTCTGACAGCGAGTTCCCGATTCCCAATCCCCTCTCAGACAGTGAGCTCCCGATTCCCCCCCTCTCAGACAGCGATTTCCCGATTCCCACCACCGTCTCAGACAGCGAGTTCCCGATTCCCACCCTCTCAGACAGCGAGTTCCAGATTCCCAGCCTCTCAGACAGCGAGTTCCCGATTCCCACCACCGTCTCAGACAGCGAGTTTCCGATTCCCACCCTCTCAGACAGCGAGTTTCCGATTCCCACCCTCTCACACAGCGAGTTCCCCATTCCCACCCTCTCAGACAGCGCGTTCCCGATTCCCACCCTCTCAGGCAGCGAGTTACCGATTCCCACCCTCTCAGACAGCGAGTTACCGATTCCCACCCTCTCAGACAGCGAGTTCCCGATTCCCACCCTCTCAGACAGCGAGTTCCCGATTCCCACCATCCTCTCAGACAGCGAGTTCCCGATTCCCACCCTCTCAGACAGCGAGTTCCCGATTCCCACCACCCTGTCAGGCAGCGAGTTCCCGATTCCCACCCTCTCAAACAGCGAGTTCCCGATTCCCACCGTCTCAGACAGCGAGTTCCCGATTCCCACCCTCTCAGACAGCGAGTTCCCGATTCCCACCACCCTCTCTGACAGCGAGTTCCCGATTCCCAACCCCCTCTCAGACAGTGAGCTCCCGATTCCCCCCCTCTCAGACAGCGAGTTCCCGATTCCCACCACCGTCTCAGACAGCGAGTTCCCGATTCCCACCCTCTCAGACAGCGAGTTCCAGATTCCCAGCCTCTCAGACAGCGAGTTCCCGATTCCCACCACCGTCTCAGACAGCGAGTTTCCGATTCCCACCCTCTCAGACAGCGAGTTTCCGATTCCCACCCTCTCAGACAGCGAGTTCCCGATTCCCACCCTCTCAGACAGCGAGTTCCCGATTCCCACCCTCTCAGACAGTGAGTTCCCGATTCCCACCATCCTCTCAGACAGCGAGTTCCCGATTCCCACCCTCTCAGACAGCGAGTTCCCGATTCCCACCACCCTCTCAGACAGCGAGTTCCCGATTCCCACCCTCTCAGACAGCGAGTTCCCGATTCCCATCCTCTCAGACAGCGAGTTCCCGATTCCCACCCTCTCAGTCAGCGAGTTCCCGTTTCCCACCCTCTCAGACAGCGAGTTCCCGATTCCCACCCTCTCAGACAGCGAGTTCGCGATTCCCACCACCCTCTCAGACAGCGAGTTCCCGATTCCCACCCTCTCAAACAGCGAGTTCCCGATTCCCACCACCCTCTCAGACAGCGAGTTCACGATTCCCACCACCCTCTCAGACACCGAGTTCCCGATTCCCACCCTCTCAGACAGCGAGTTCCCGATTCCCATCCTCTCAGACAGCGAGTTCCCGATTCCCAACTCCCTCTCAGACAGCGAGTTCCCGATTCCCACCACCCTCTCAGACAGCGAGTTCCCGATTCCCACCCTCTCAGACAGCGGGTTCCCGATTCCCACCCTCTCAGACAGCGAGTTCCCGATTCCCACCCTCTCAGACAGCGAGTTCCCGATTCCCACCACCCTCTCAGACAGCGAGTTCCCGATCCCCACCCTCTCAGACTGCGAGTTCCCGATTCCCACCCTCTCAGACAGCGAGTTCCTGATTCCCACCCTCTCAGACAGCGAGTTCCCGATTCCCACCACCCTCTCTGACAGCGAGTTCCCGATTCCCAATCCCCTCTCAGACAGTGAGCTCCCGATTCCCCCCCTCTCAGACAGCGATTTCCCGATTCCCACCACCGTCTCAGACAGCGAGTTCCCGATTCCCACCCTCTCAGACAGCGAGTTCCAGATTCCCAGCCTCTCAGACAGCGAGTTCCCGATTCCCACCACCGTCTCAGACAGCGAGTTTCCGATTCCCACCCTCTCAGACAGCGAGTTTCCGATTCCCACCCTCTCACACAGCGAGTTCCCCATTCCCACCCTCTCAGACAGCGCGTTCCCGATTCCCACCCTCTCAGGCAGCGAGTTACCGATTCCCACCCTCTCAGACAGCGAGTTACCGATTCCCACCCTCTCAGACAGCGAGTTCCCGATTCCCACCCTCTCAGACAGCGAGTTCCCGATTCCCACCATCCTCTCAGACAGCGAGTTCCCGATTCCCACCCTCTCAGACAGCGAGTTCCCGATTCCCACCACCCTGTCAGGCAGCGAGTTCCCGATTCCCACCCTCTCAAACAGCGAGTTCCCGATTCCCACCGTCTCAGACAGCGAGTTCCCGATTCCCACCCTCTCAGACAGCGAGTTCCCGATTCCCACCCTCTCAGACAGCGGGTTCCCGATTCCCACCCTCTCAGACAGTGAGTTCCCGATTCCCACCACCCTGTCAGACAGCGAGTTCCCGATTCCCACCCTCTCAGACAGCGAGTTCCTGATTCCCACCCTCTCAGACAGCGAGTTCCCGATTCCCACCCTCTCACACAGCAAGTTCCCCATTCCCACCCTCTCAGACAGCAAGTTCCCAATTCCGACCCCCTTCTCAGACACCGAGTTCCCGATTCCCACCCTCTCAGACAGCGAGTTCCCGATTCCCACTCTCTCAGTCAGCGAGTTGCTGATTCCCACCCTCTCAGACAGCGAGTTCCCGATTCCCACTCTCTCAGTCAGCGAGTTGCTGATTCCCACCCTCTCAGACAGCGAGTTCCCGATTCCCACTCTCTCAGTCAGCGAGTTCCCGAATCCCACTCTCTCAGACAGCGAGTTCCCGATTCCCACTCTCTCAGTCAGCGAGTTGCTGATTCCCACCCTCTCAGACAGCGAGTTCCCGATTCCCACCCTCTCAGACAGCGAGTTCCCGATTCCCACCCTCTCAGACAGCGGGTTCCCGATTCCCACCCTCTCAGACAGTGAGTTTCCGATTCCCACCACCCTGTCAGACAGCGAGTTCCTGATTCCCACCCTCTCAGACAGCGAGTTCCTGATTCCCACCGTCTCAGACAGCGAGTTCCCGATTCCCAGCCTCTCAGACAGCGAGTTCCCGATTCCCACCCTCTCAGACAGCGAGTTCCCCATTCCCACCCTCTCAGACAGCAAGTTCCCAATTCCGACCCCCTTCTCAGACACCGAGTTCCCGATTCCCACCCTTTCAGACAGCGAGTTCCCGATTCCCACTCTCTCAGTCAGCGAGTTGCTGATTCCCACCCTCTCAGACAGCGAGTTCCCGATTCCCACTCTCTCAGTCAGCGAGTTCCCGAATCCCACTCTCTCAGACAGCGAGTTCCCGATTCCCACTCTCTCAGTCAGCGAGTTGCTGATTCCCACCCTCTCAGACAGCGAGTTCCCGATTCCCACCCTCTCAGACAGCGAGTTCCCGATTCCCACCCTCTCAGACAGCGGGTTCCCGATTCCCACCCTCTCAGACAGTGAGTTCCCGATTCCCACCACCCTGTCAGACAGCGAGTTCCTGATTCCCACCCTCTCAGACAGCGAGTTCCTGATTCCCACCGTCTCAGACAGCGAGTTCCCGATTCCCAGCCTCTCAGACAGCGAGTTCCCGATTCCCAGCCTCTCAGACAGCGAGTTCCCGATTCCCACCCCCCTCTCAGAATACGAGTTCCCGATTCCCACCCTCTCAGACAGCGAGTTCCCGATTCCCACTCTCTCAGTCAGCGAGTTGCTGATCCCCACCCTCTCAGACAGCGAGTTCCTGATTCCCACTCTCTCAGTCAGCGAGTTCCCGAATCCCACCCTCTCAGACAGCGAGTTCCCGATTCCCAGCCTCTCAGACAGCGAGTTCCCGATTCCCACCACCGTCTCAGACAGCGAGCTCCTGATTCCCACCCTCTCAGACAGCGAGTTCCCGATTCCCACCCTCTCACACAGCAAGTTCCCCATTCCCACCCTCTCAGACAGCAAGTTCCCAATTCCGACTCCCTTCTCAGACACCGAGTTCCCGATTCCCACCCTCTCAGACAGCGAGTTCCCGATTCCCACTCTCTCAGTCAGCGAGTTGCTGATTCCCACCCTCTCAGACAGCTAGTTCCCGATTCCCACTCTCTCAGTCAGCGAATTGCTGATTCCCACCCTCTCAGACAGCGAGTTCCCGATTCCCACTCTCTCAGTCAGCGAGTTCCCGAATCCCACTCTCTCAGACAGCGAGTTCCCGATTCCCACTCTCTCAGTCAGCGAGTTGCTTATTCCCACCCTCTCAGACAGCGAGTTCCCGATTCCCACCCTCTCAGACAGCGAGTTCCCGATTCCCACCCTCTCAGACAGCAGTTCCCGATTTCCACCCTCTCAGATACCGAGTTCCCGATTCCCACCCTCTCAGACAGCGAGTTCCCGATTCCCACCCTCTCAGACAGCGAGTTCCCGATTCCCACCACCCTCTCAGACAGCGAGTTCCCGATTCCCACCACCCTCTCAGACAGCGAGTTCCCGTTTCCCACCACCCTCCCAGACAGCGAGTTCCCCATTCCCACCCTCTCAGACAGCGAGTTCCCGATTCCCACCCTCTCACACTCCCCACACACACCATCCCAGACAACAAGGTGGCAGTGAGGGGAGCGCTTCCCAGAGTCACGGATGCCGAGCTGGAGGCCCTCCTGGACGCGGTGGGGGAGATGCGGGTGACCCTGTACCCGGCTCGGGAAGGCCGTCCTTCTGGCCCATAGGTCTAGAAGTCTCCCAATCCCCCGCTGGCAGGACGTCCTCCCCGACCCCCTCCACTCCATTAGATCGCTCCTCTGCACAGCCATGAATGAGACCCCTCGCAACCGTTTGTTTGTCTTCCCGAGGAAGTCCATCTCCGGGGTCTCGCTTCCATCCTGGCTGACAACTCCGGGACCTGTCCTTCTCCGGAAGCACGCGAGGAGCCATAAGACCGACCCCCTGATCGAGAGGGTCCAGCTGCTCCACGCCAACCCCCGATACACCTACATCGGCACCAAGGCAGACGGCAAGATACGGTCACCCTACGGGACCTAGCGCCCGCTGGTTCCCCGGCCAACGCGCTCCCTCCCCCACAGCCTACCACCACCCCCCGCGCTCCTTGTGCCCACCTGGGGCTCCTGTACTGTCCCGCGCCTACACTGCCGCCGTCCACCACCCTCCTGTCTACCCCGTCCCCTCAACCGTCGCCGACACGCCGGACTGAAGCTCCAGACAACACGCTCTCGGAGTCAACAACTACAACGCCCGTACCCGCCGCACCGCCAGAGCTGAGGAGGTCCAAACGAACAATCTGAAAATATGATGACCCCACTTCATCCCCGCCGGACTTCATTTTTTAACAGGGGGTGAATGTGGTGAATGTATTTACCATAGTATAAACTGTCTGTTTAGTACTGTGGCCTATGGCCAGGAAATGGTAATACGATCTACCACCATGTATTGTACAGGAGGCCCGGTGGGCTCCGCCCCCCCCTCCCCCCCCCCTGGGGGGGCTGTATATAGACCTGGCCACCTGTCGGTGGCATGCATTGTTACTGAACTCACAGGCAGGCACGTTCTCGGTTAATAAAGCCTCTGTTCACTCGTTCTCATCGTCTTGCAGTGAATTGATGGTACAACAGGTTTGCTCCGCGTCCCCATCTGGCGCCCCCTATAGGTGCTACTGTGGATTCTTCCCTTGGGTGGGCCGTGTGATGACCCGCCAGTGGCTGGTGGCTGGTTTGGGGGGGGGGGGGGGGAAGTGTTATGACGGAGGGTGGTGTGAAGGAATGGTGAGGTGTGAGAGTGGGGGCTGGGGTGTGGGGATGGGGGCACCCATACGGCTGGTGCCAGTGTGCAGAACCCAGGCCAAGGCGGGTGGTCAGCAAGATGGCCGCCTTGCAGGCCGCGGTAACAGGTGTTTGTGCCTGGACACTGCCCGAGTCCTGTGGGGGATCACCCCGGCCCCACAGGCTGTCCCCTGGTCACCCACCCCCCCAGCCCGGGTAGGGCACCCCCATCCCAGCCAGCCCGGCCAGTGTCCAGCCCGACAGCCCGGCCAGTGTCCAGCCCGGCCAGTGTCCAGCCCGGCCAGTGTCCAGCCCGGCAGCACGGCCAGTGTCCAGCCCGACAGTCCGGCCAGTGTCCAGCCCGGCAGCCTGGCCAGTGTCCAGCCCGGCCAGTGTCCAGCCCGACAGCCCGGCCAGTGTCCAGCCCGGCCAGTGTCCAGCCCGGCCAGTGTCCAGCCCGGCAGCCCGGCCAGTGTCCAGCCCGGCAGCACGGCCAGTGTCCAGCCCGGCCAGTGTCCAGCCCGGCAGCCCGGCCAGTGTCCAGCCCGACAGTCCGACCAGTGTCCAGCCCGACAGTCCGGCCAGTGTCCAGCCCGGCAGCCCGGCCAGTGTCCAGCCCGGCCAGTGTCCAGCCCGGCAGCCCGGCCAGTGTCCAGCCCGGCCAGTGTCCAGCCAGGTAGCCCGGCCAGTGTCCAGCCCGGCCAGTGTCCAGCCCGGCCAGTGTCCAGCCCGGCAGCCCGGCCAGTGTCCAGCCCGGCAGCCCGGCCAGTGTCCAGCCCGGCCAGTGTCCAGCCCGGCCAGTGTCCAGCCCGGCCAGTGTCCAGCCCAGCAGCCCGGCCAGTGTCCAGCCCGGCCAGTGTCCAGCCCGGCAGCCCGGCCAGTGTCCAGCCCGGCAGCCCGGCCAGTGTCCAGCCCGGCCAGTGTCCAGCCCGGCAGCCCGGCCAGTGTCCAGCCCGGCAGCCCGGCCAGTGTCCAGCCCGGCAGCCCGGCCAGTGTCCAGCCCGGCCAGTGTCCAGCCCGGCAGCCCGGCCAGTGTCCAGCCCGGCCAGTGTCCAGCCCGGCAGCCCGGCCAGTGTCCAGCCCGGCAGCCCGGCCAGTGTCCAGCCCGGCCAGTGTCCAGCCCGGCCAGTGTCCAGCCCGGTAGCCCGGCCAGTGTCCAGCCCGGCCAGTGTCCAGCCCGGCCAGTGTCCAGCCCGGCAGCCCGGCCAGTGTCCAGCCCGGCCAGTGTCCAGCCCGGCAGCCCGGCCAGTGTCCAGCCCGACCAGTGTCCAGCCCGGCAGCCCGGCCAGTGTCCAGCCCGGCCAGTGTCCAGCCCGGCCAGTGTCCAGCCCGGCAGCCCGGCCAGTGTCCAGCCCGGCCAGTGTCCAGCCCGGCCAGTGTCCAGCCCGGCCAGTGTCCAGCCCGGCCAGTGTCCAGCCCGGTAGCCCGGCCAGTGTCCAGCCCGGTAGCCCGCAGTCACTCCTCTCGGTGACCTACCCCCTCCCTTGCCTTCAGCAGCCATGGCGCCTGCATCCCAATTTTTAAAACACAAGTGGACCTCGCCGTCAGGAACCCCCCCCCCCCCCACACACACCGCTGGAGGCGGAGAATCGCTTTGGTCCTGGAGAATACGGTCGTGCCCGCTAATGATATGAAAACGGTATTTACTGTACGTGCGTTTGGGAACACATTAACGCCGCTGTCGAGGTGACGGAGAATTGTGATTTGGCGTGAAACCGGTGCCGGCTCTGATTTTGGCGTTTGAACCGACTCTCCGCCCAATCGCGTTTCCTGATTCCCGGGTCAGCCGACATGAGCGGCTGCACCATGTGGGCCCAGTCTGTAAACTTCCTGAAACGTCCTGAAATTCCCTCTGAAAATCTCGCTGCTCCTTTAAGGTTACCCTCGTATCCCAATATCCTCTTTGCCTTGACATTATATTTGTCTGTGGAAGACTTTGGGGCATCATGGAGGCACTAAATAAATGCAAGTTGTTGCTGTTTAACAAATCAATGGGGCAGCAGCCTGACCAATGGAGTCAGACTCCACCTCAGTGACTGACTGAAGTGGGAAATGAAGGTTCGATTCCCAGGAACTGGGCGTCTCAAACGGGATGAACATTTGAAGACAAAATACCTTCTCCTTTTTAAAGCCGTTTCTCGAAGAAAATAGTTGTGTTTGTGAGATTGAAATAAAAGATGGGACTGAAAGCAGCTGTTCCCAAACTGAGTGGGGGGTGTGAGGAGACCCCAGTGCGCAGGGTCGCGCTGAACATCAGCCAGGTTTCAATGTCCAGGACACTGACCCCAGCCACATCTCAACTCTGCTCATTCTCCTGCTGCTTACCCTGACCTTTGTGCGTTTTATTGAAATGCAAATATCTCGGGCAGCTCCACACTGACAAATGCAGGTCGCAAAGCACGGACACTTTCTCTGAGCTACATTATAAGGATTATTCCAATCACAGCCCATCGATAAGCAATTTATCGGAGTCTGTGCTTCCGATCAAACTGGAATGGTCAACATGGAGAGGGAAGGAAATGACGGTGAAATAAAATCACAGAGACACACACACACACACAGACAGAGACACGCTCACAGACACAGAGAGACACACACACAGACAGAGAGAGACAGACACACACAGACAGAGACACGCTCACACACAGACAGAGACACACACAGACAGAGAGAGAGAGAGACACACACACACACACACAGACAGAGACACGCTCACAGACAGACAGAGAGAGACACACACACAGACAGAGAGACACACACACACACAGACAGAGACACGCTCACACACAGGCAGAGAGAGACACACACAGGCAGAGAGAGAGAGAGGCACACACACACACACAGACAGAGACACGCTCACAGACACAGAGAGACACACACAGACAGAGAGAGACAGACACACACACACTCACACAGACACACACAAACAGAGACACAGACACTCACACACAGAGGGAGAGAGAGACACAAACACACACAGACACACACACTCACACAGACAGAGACAGACACACACAGATAGAGACAGAGACACACACACACAGAGGGAGAGAGAGACACAAACACACACAGACACACACACTCACACAGACAGAGACAGACACACACACAGATAGAGACAGAGACACACACACAGAGGGAGAGAGAGACACAAACACACACAGACACACACACCGACACAGACAGACACACACAGACAGAGAGACAGACACACACAAGCAGACACAAAGACAGAGAGAGACAGACACAGATAGAGAGACACACACACAGGAAGACACACAGACACACACACAGACACACAGACAGAGACACACACACACAGACACACACACACACACACACACACATACACAGACAGAAACACACACAGACACACACACACATACACAGACAGAGACAGACACACACACAGACAGAGACAGACACAGACAGACAGACACTGACAGAGACACACACACACACAGACACTCACACAGACACACAGTCAGTGACAGAGACAGACAGACACACACACACAGTGACAGTGACAGAGAGAAACACACACACACACATACAGATACAGACAGACACACACATAGACACAGAGAGAGAGACACACAGACACACACACAGCTTTCTCTCACTCAGACACTGGACTATTGACAGCGCAGCCACTTACCCCGGAGCCAGCCACCCTCAGCAGCATCAGCAGCTCCGCAGCCCCGCACACAGACAACAGCCACATCCTCAGCTCCGCTCAGCAGCTCCGGACACCCGCCTCTCTGCTCACCATGGGCAGGGGGAGGGGG
Source organism: Scyliorhinus torazame (assembly GCF_047496885.1). Classification (NCBI taxonomy): domain Eukaryota; kingdom Metazoa; phylum Chordata; class Chondrichthyes; order Carcharhiniformes; family Scyliorhinidae; genus Scyliorhinus; species Scyliorhinus torazame. Next base: position 18,615 of record NC_092713.1, on the reverse strand, counting down.
CAGGACTGACCTCCCTCACTCGCTCACTCTCTCCCCCTCTCTCTCCCCCCCCCATCTCCCCCCCCCTCTCCCCCCCCCCCTCTCTCCCCCCCTCACTCCACTCCTCCCCCTCACTCCCCTCCCCTCACCCCTCTCACCCTCCCTCCTCCCCACTCCCTCCCACTCCCTCCCCACTCTCCCCCTCTCCCCCACTCAACCCCCCACTCACCCCTCACTCCACCCCCTCATCCCCCCACTCACCTCTCACTCCCCCACTCCCTCACCCCCTCTCCCCTCCCTCACTCTCTCCCCCCTCACCCCCTCTCTCCCCTCTCCCCTCACTCTCTCCCCTCACCCCTCACTCTCCTCCCCCTCTCCCCCTCACTCACTCCCCCTCTCCCCCTCACCCTCACTCCCCCTCTCCCCCTCACACCTCACTCTCTCCCCCTCTCCCTCACTCCACCTCACTCACTCCCCCTCCCCTCACTCACCACTCTCTCCCCCTCCCCTCACCCTCACCTCACTCACTCCCTCACTCTCTCCCCCTCCCCTCCCCACTCACTCTCTCCCCCTTCCCCCTCACTCACTCACTCTCTCCCCCTCTCCCCTCACTCTCTCCCCCTCCCCCTCACTCTCCCTCCCCCTCACTCTCACTCACCTCTCCCTCACCTCACTCTCACCTCTCCCCTCTCCCCTCACTCACTCTCCCTCACTCCCCCCACTCACCCCCTCTCCACTCTCACCCTCTCCCCTCACTCCCTCACCCCTCTCCCCCTCACTCCCCTCACTCACTCCCTCTCCCCCTCCCTCACTCACTCCCTCACTCTCTCCCCCTCCCACCACTCCACTCCCCCTCTCCCCCTCACCCTCTCTCCCTCCCTCACTCCTCCCCCTCTCCTCCCCCTCTCCCCCTCACACTCACTCCCCCTCTCCACTCACCCCTCTCACCCCTCTCTCCCTCACTCCCTCCCCCTCACCCTCCCCCTCACCCTCCCCACTCACCTCACTCTCTCCCCCTCACCCCTCACTCACCCTCTCTCCCCACTCCCCCTCACTCACCCCTCCACCCCTCACCCTCACTCCCTCCCACTCTCCCCCTCCTCCCCTCACTCACTCTCCCCCTCACCCCTCACTCCCTCTCTCCCTCCCCCTCACTCCTCCCCTCTCCCTCCTCCCCCCCTCTCCACTCTCCCCCCTCTCCCTCCCACTCCCTCCCCTCTCCCTCACCTCCCTCCCTCCTCCCCCCACTCCCTCCCTCCCCCCTCCCCCACTCCCTCTCCCCACTCCTCCCCCTCTCTCACTCCCTCCCTCTCTCCCCCTCTCCTCCTCACTCACTCCTCTCCCCCCTCTCACTCCTCTCCCCCTCTCACTCTCTCCCCCTCTCCACCTCACTCATTCCCTCTCTCCCCCCTCTCACTCTCTCCCCTCTCCCCCTCACTCTCTCCCCCTCTCCCCCTCACTCACTCCCTCTCTCCCCCCTCTCTCACTCTCTCCCCTCTCGCTCTCTACCTCACTCCCTCCCTCTCCTCCCCCTCTCCCCCTCACTCCCTCCCTCTCTCCCCCCTCTCACTCTCTCCCCCCTCTCACTCTCTCCCCCTCTCCACCTCACTCATTCCCTCTCTCCCCCCTCTCACTCTCTCCCCCTCTCCTCTCACTCACTCCTCTCTCCCCCCTCTCACTCTCTCCCCCTCTCACTCTCTCCCCCTCTCCACCTCACTCATTCCCTCTCTCCCCCCTCTCACTCTCTCCCCCTCTCCCTCACTCACTCACTCTCTCCCCCTTTCCCCCTCACTCACTCACTCTCTCCCCCTCTACCCCTCACTCTCTCCCCCTCTCCCCTCACTCACTCACTCTCTCCCCCCACTCACTCACTCACTCACTCTCAGCCCCCTCTCCCTCACTCCCGCACTCCCTCCCTACTCTCCCCCTCTCCCCCTCACTCACTCCCCCTCTCCCCCTCACTCACTCTCTGCCCCTCTCCCTCACTCCCTCCCCCTCTCCTCCTCTCCCCCCTCACTCACTCACTCTCTCCCCCTCTCCCCTCACTCACTCCCTCTCTCCCCCCCTCTCTCACTCCCTCTCTCTCACTCCCTCCCTCTCTCACTCTCTCCCCCTCTCCCCCTCACTCACTCCCTCCCTCCCCACTCCCTCCCTCCCCCCACTCCCCTCCCTCCCCCACTCCCTCCCTCTCTCACTCACTCCTCCCTCTCTCCCCCTCTCCTCCTCACTCACTCCTCTCTCCCCCCTCTCACTCTCTCCCCCTCTCACTCTCTCCCCCTCTCCACCTCACTCATTCCCTCTCTCCCCCCTCTCACTCTCTCCCCCTCTCCCCCTCACTCTCTCCCCCTCACTCACTCCCTCTCTCCCCCCTCTCTCACTCTCTCCCCCTCTCGCTCTCTACCTCACTCCCTCCCTCTCTCCCCTCTCCCCCTCACTCCCTCCCTCTCTCCCCCACTCCCTCCCTCCCCCACTCCCTCCCTCTCTCACTCACTCCCTCCCTCTCTCCCCCTCTCCCCCTCACTCACTCCCTCTGTCTCCCCCTCACTCACTCCCTCCCTCTCTCCCCGTCTCCCGCTCACTCACTCCATCCCTCTCTCCCCCTCTCCCCCTCACTCACTCCCTCTCTCCCCCTCACTCACTCCCTCTCTCCCCCTCACACACTCCCTCTCTCCCCCCTCTCACTCTCTCCCCCTCTCCACCTCACTCACTCCCTCTCTCCCCCACTCCCTCCCTCCCCCCCACTCCTCCCCCCCCACTCCCTCCCTCCCCCCCACTACCCTCCCTCCCCCCCACTCCCTCCCTCCCCCCCCCACTCCCCCTCCCTCCCCCCCCACTACCTCCCTCCCCCCCACTACCTCCCTCCCCCCCCACTCCCTCCCTCCCCCCACTCCCTCCCTCCCCCCCACTCCCTCCCTCCCCCCCACTCCCTCCCTCCCTCCCCCACCCCCCTCTTCCCCCTCTTCCCCCCTCTCCCCCCCTCTTCCCCCCCTCTTTCCCCCCCTCTTCCCCCCTCTTTCCCCCCCTCTTCCCCCCCTCTTCCCCCCCTCTTTCCCCCCCTCTTTCCCCCCTCTTTCCCCCCCTCTTTTCCCCCCCTCTTTCCCCCCCCTCTTCCCCCCTCTTTCCCCCCTCCTCTTTTCCCCCCTCTTTTCCCCCTCTTTCCCCCCCTCTTTCCCCCCTCTTTCCCCCCCTCTCCTCCCCCTCTCCTCCCCCCTCTCCTCCCCCCCTCTCCTCCCCCCTCTTCTCCCCCCCTTCTCTCCCCCCCTATTCTCCCCCCTCTTGCCCCCCTCTTCAACCTCCCCCTCTCTTCCCCCCTCTCTTCCCCTCCCCCCCCTCTTCCCCCTCCCCCTCTCTTCCCCCTCCCCCTCTCTTCCTCTCTCCCTCTCTTTCTCCTCCCCCCTCTCTTCCTCCACCCCACTATCCCCCACCCCCCTCCTTCCCCCTCCCCTCCCCCTCCCCCCTCTTTCCCCCTCCCCGCACTTTTCCCCCTCCCCCTCCTTCCCCCCTCTTTCCCCCGCTCTCTTCCCCCTCCCCCTCTCTTCCCTCCTCCCCCTCTCTTCCTCCTCCCCCTCTCTTTCCCGCCCCCTCTCTCCCCCCCTCTTCCCCCCTCTTCCCCCCTCCTCCCCCCTCTTCCCCCCCTCCTCCCCCACTTCCCCCCCTCCTCCCCCTCTTCCCCCCCTCCTCCCCCACTCCCCCCCCTCCTCTACCTCCCCCCTCCTCCCCTTCTCTTCTCCCCCCTCTTCTCCCCCCTCTTCTCCCCCCCCTCTTCTCCCCCCTCTTCTCCCCCTCTTCTCCCCCCTCTTCCCCATCTCCCCCCTCCCCCCTCTCTCCCCCCTCCCCCCCTCTTCTCCCCTCTCCCCCCTCTTCTCCCCCCTCTCCCCCCTCTTCTCCCCCCTCTCCCCCCTCTTCTCCCCCCTCTCCCCCCTCCCCCTCTTCTCCCCCCTCCCCCCTCTTTCCCCCTCCCCCCTCTTTCCACCTCCCCCACCTCCCCCCAACTCACCCCCCTCCACCACTCCCCCTCCCCTCTCCCACTTCCCCCCTCCTCCCCCCATCTCCCCCTCTTCCCCCCTCTTTCCCCCCTCTTTCCCCCCCTCTTCCCCCCTCCTCCTCTCCCCCTCTTTCCCCCTCTTCCCCCCCCACTTCCCCCCCTCTTTCCCCCCTCTTCCCCCCTCCCCTCCCATCACCCCCTCCCTCCCTCTCTCCCTCCCCTCTCTCCCCCCTCTCCCCCTCCTCCCCCCTCTCTCTCCCTCTTCTCCCCCCTCTTCTCCCCCCTCTCCCCTCTACCCCCCTCCTCCTCCCCCCCCCTCTCCCTCCCCCTCCTCTCCCTCCCCCCTCTTCCCCCCTCTTCCCCCCCATCCTCCCCCTTCTCCCCCCTCCCCCCCTCTTCTCCCCCCTCTCCCCCCTCCCCCTCTTCTCCCCCCCTCCCCCTCTTCTCCCCCTCCCCCTCTTTCCCCCTCCCCCCTCTTTCCCCCTCCCCCTCTTTCCTCCACCCCCCCTCCTCCCCCCCTCCTCCCCCCTCTTCTCCCCCCCCTCCTCCCCCCTCTCTCCCCCCTCCTCCTCTCCCCCTCCCCCTCTCCCTCTTCCCCCCCTCCTCCGCCCTCCTCCCCCTCTTCCCCCCCTCTTTCCCCCCCTCTTTCCCCCCTCTTCCCCCCTCCTCCTCTCCCCCCTCTTTCCCCCCTCTTCCCCCCCCTCTTCCCCCCTCTTTCCCCCCTCTTCCCCCCTCCCCCTCCCCTCATCCCCCTCCCTCCCTCTCCCTCCCCTCTCTCCCCCCTCTCCCCCTCCTCCCCCCTCTTCTCTCCCTCTTCTCCCCCCTCTTCTCCCCCCTCCTCCCCCCTCTTATCCCCCCCTCCTCCTCTCCCCCCTCTCCTTCCCCCTCCTCTCCCTCCCCCCTCTTCCCCCCCCTCTTCCCCCCCATCCTCCCCCTTCTCCCCCCTCCCCCCTCTTCTCCCCCTCCCCCCTTCTCCCCCGCCCTCACCCCCCCTCTCACCCCCCCTCTCACCCCTCTCCCCACCCTCTTCCCCCCCTTCCCGCCCCCTCCCCCTCCTCTTCCCCCCCTCCTCTTCCTCCCCCCTCTTCCCCCCTCTTCTCCCCCTCTCCCCCCTCTCCCTCCTCTCACCCCCCTCTCCGCCCCCTCCCCCCCACCTCTCACCCCCCCACTTACCCCCTCCTCTTACCCCCTCCTCTTACCCCCTCCTCCTCTCCCCCCTCTCCTACCCCTTCTCCCCCCTTAACCCCCATCCCCCTCCCTCCTCCCCTCCCCGTCCCCTCCCCCACCTCCCCCACCTCCTCCCCCCCTCCCCCCTCTCCCCCCTCTCCCCCTCTCCCCCCTCTCCGCCTCTCTCCCCCTCTCTCCCCCTCTCTCTCCCTCCCTCTCTCCCTCCCTCTCTCCCTCCCTCTCCCTCCCCCCTCCCTCCCCCTCTCTCCCCCTCTCTCCCCTCTCTCCCCCTCTCCCCTCCCTCCCCTCCCACCCTCACCCCCACACCCTCCCACTCCCTCCCTCTCCCTCCCTCCCCCACTCTCCCCCTCTCTCCCCCTCTCCCTCCCCCTCTCCCCCCACTCCCCCCCCTCTCTCCCCTCTCCCTCCCTCTCTCCCACCCTCTCTCCCCTCTCCCTCCCTCTCTCCCCCTCTCCCTCCCTCTCTCCCCCTCTCCCTCCCTCTCTCCCTCCCTCTCACCCCTCTCACTTCCTCTCACCCCCTCTCCCTCCCTCTCCCTCCCTCTCCTCCCTCTCTCCACTCTCTCCCCCTCTCTCCCCCTCCTCTCTCCCCCCTTTCTCACTCTCTCCCTCTCCCTCCCTCTCTCCCCCTCTCCATCCCTCTCTCCCCCTCTCCCTCCCACGCTCCCCCTCTCCCTCCCACTCTCCCCCCCTCCCACTCCCCACTCTCCCCCACACCTCCCCTCTCCCCTCCACCCTCCACACTCCCCTCCCCTCACCCCCCTCACCCTCCCCCCCCACCCCCCTCACCCTCCCTCTCACCCTCCCTCTCACCCCTCACCCCCTCCACTCCCCTCTCCCTCCCTCTCTCCCCCTCTCCCTCCCTCTCCTCCCTCCCTCTCACCCCTCTCCCTCCCTATCACCCCTCTCCCTCCCTCCTCCCTCCCTCTCACCCCTCCCACCCTCCCTCCCCTCCCTCCCTCTCCCTCCCTCTCCCTCCCTCTCTCCCCCTCTCTCCCCCTCTCTCCCCCTCTCTCCCCTCTCCCTCCCTCTCTCCCACCCTCTCACCCCTCTCCCTCCTCTCTCCCCCTCTCTCCCCCTCTCTCCCCCTCTCTCCCCCTCTCCCTCCCTCTCTCCCCCCTCTCCCCTCCCTCCCTCTCTCCCCCTCTCCCCCCTCTCACCCCCTCTGTCCCCCTCTTCCCCCCTCTTCTCCCCCCTCTCTCCCCCTCTCTCCCCCCCTCTCCCCCCTCTCTCCCCTCTCCTCTCTCCCCCCTCTCTCACTCCGTCTCTCCCCCTCTCCCTCCCTCTCTCCCCTCTCCCTCCCTCTCTCCCCCTCTCCCTCCCACTCCCCCCTCTCCCTCCCACTCTCCCCTTCTCCCTCCCACTCTCCCCCTCTCCCTCCCACTCTCCCCCTCTCCCTCCCTCTCTCCCCCTTTCCCTACCTCTCTCCCCCTCTCCCTTCCTCTCTCCCCCTCTCCCTCCCTCTCTCCCCCTCTCCCCCTCTCCCTCCCTCTCTCACTCTCTCTCTCCCTCCCTCTCTCCCCCTCTCCCCTCCCTCTCTCACACTCTCCCCCCCTCTCTCACTCTCTCCCCCGCTCCCTCCCTCTCTCACTCTCTCCCCCGCTCCCTCCCTCTCTCACTCTCTCTCTCCCTCCCTCTCTCCCCCTCTCCCCTCCCTCTCTCACTCTCTCCCCCTCTCCCTCCCACTCTCCCCCTCTCCCTCCCACTCTCCCCCCTCTCCCTCCCATTCTCCCCCTCTCCCTTCCACTCTCCCCCTCTCCCTCCCTCTCTCCCCCTCTCCCTCTCCCTCCCTCTCTCCCTCCCTCTCACCCTCCCTCTCACCCCTCTCCCTCCCTCTCTCCCCCTCTCCCTCCCTCTCTCCCCCTCTCCCTCCCTCTCTCCCTCCCTCTCACCCCTCTCCCTCCCTCTCACCCCTCTCCCTCCCTCTCTCCCTCCCTCTCACCCCTCTCCCTCCCTCTCTCCCCCTCTCCCTCCCTCTCCCTCCCTCTCCCTCCCTCTCTCCCCCTCTCTCCCCCTCTCCCCCCTCTCTCCCCCTCTCTCCCCCTCTCCCTCCCTCTCTCCCACCCTCTCACCCCTCTCTCCCCCTCTCTCCCCCTCTCTCCCCTCTCTCCCCCCTCTCTCCCCCTCTCCCTCCCTCTCTCCCTCCCTCTCACCCCTCTCCCTCCCTCTCTCCCCCTCTCCCCCCCTCTCACCCCCTCTCACCCCCTCTTCCCCCCCTCTTCTCCCCCTCTCTCCCCCTCTCTCCCCCTCTCTCCCCCTCTCTCCCCCCTCTTTCCCCCCTCTCTCCCCTCTCCTCTCTCCCCCCTCTCTCACTCCGTCTCTCCCCCTCTCCCTCCCTCTCTCCCCCTCTCCCTCCCTCTCTCCCCCTCTCCCTCCCACTCTCCCCCTCTCCCTCCCACTCTCCCCCTCTCCCTCCCACTCTCCCCTCTCCCTCCCACTCTCCCCCTCTCCCTCCCTCTCTCCCCCTTTCCCTACCTCTCTCCCCCTCTCCCTTCCTCTCTCCCCCTCTCCCTCCCTCTCTCCCCCTCTCCCCCTCTCCCTCCCTCTCTCACTCTCTCTCTCCCTCCCTCTCTCCCCCTCTCCCCTCCCTCTCTCACACTCTCCCCCCTCTCTCACTCTCTCCCCCGCTCCCTCCCTCTCTCACTCTCTCCCCCGCTCCCTCCCTCTCTCACTCTCTCTCTCCCTCCCTCTCTCCCCCTCTCCCCTCCCTCTCTCACTCTCTCCCCCCCTCTCTCACTCTCTCCCCCCGCTCCCTCCCTCTCTCACTCTCTCCCTCACTCTCTCCCTCACTCCCTCCCTCTCTCCCTCCCTCTCTCCCTCCCTCTCTCCCTCCCTCCCGCTCCCTCCCTCCCGCTCCCTCCCTCCCGCTCCCTCCCGCTCCCTCCCGCTCCTCTCGCTCCCTCTCGCTCCCTCTCGCTCCCCCTCTCTCCCCCTCTCTCCCCCTCTCTCCCCCTCTCTCCCTCCACCTCTCTCCCCCTCTCCCTCCCCCTCTCCCCCTCTCACTCCCTCTCCCCCCCTCTCCCCCTCTCCCTCCCTCTCTCCCCCTCTCCCTCCCTCTCTCCCCCTCTCCCTCCCTCTCTCACTCTCTCCCCCGCTCCCTCACTCCCTCCCTCTCTCCCTCTGTACCTCCCTCCCTCTCTCTCTCTCTCCCTCCCTCCCTCTCTCCCTCCCTCTCGCTGCCTCTCTCCCCCTATCCCTCCCCCTCTCTCTCCCCCTCTCTCTCCCCCTCTCCCTCCCTCTCTCCCCCCTCTCCCTCCATCTCTCCCCTCTCCCTCCCTCTCTCCCCCTAACTGTGAGATGTGGGAGAGCTGTGACACTTCCAACGTTCCGGTCGACTATGCCTGCAGCAAGTGTAACCAATGACAGCTCCTCATAGACCACATAGAATATAGAAAATACAGCACAGAACAGGCCCTTCGGCCCCCTATGTTGTGCCGAACTTTTGTCCTAGATTAAGAACAAATTAATCTACACCCATCATTCTACCGTAATCCATGTACCTGTCCAATAGCTGCTTGAAGGTCCCTAATGTTTCTGACTCAACTACTTCCACAGGCAGTGCATTCCATGCCCCCACTACTCTCTGGGATGGTCTACATCTGAACCTGAGGGGCACAAATATCCTGGGGGGAGATTTGTTAGTGCTCTTTGGGGGGGGTTTAAACTAATGCAGCAGGGGCATGGGAACCTGGATTATAGTTTTAGGGTAAGGGAGAATGAGAGTAGAGAGGTCAGGAGCACATATTTGACATCGCAGGAGGGAGCCAGTGTTCAGGTAGGTGGTTTGAAGTGTGTCTACTTCAATGCCAGGAGTATACGAAACAAGGTAAGGGAACTGGCAGCATGGGTTGTTACCTGGGACTTCGATGTTGTGGCCATTTCGGAGACATGGATAGAGCAGGGACAGGAATGGATGTTGCAGGTTCCGGGGTTTAGGTGTTTTAGTAAGCTCAGAGAAGGAGGCAAAAGAGGGGGAGGTGTGGCGCTGCTAGTCAAGAGCAGTATTACGGTGGCGGAGAGGATGCTAGATGGGGACTCTTCTGCCGAGGTAGTATGGGCTGAAGTTAGAAACATGAAAGGAGAGGTCACCCTGTTGGGAGTTTTTTATAGGCCTCCTAATAGTTCTAGGGATGTAGAGGAAAGGATGGCGAAGATGATCCTGGATATGAGCGAAAGTAACAGGGTAGTTATTATGGGAGACTTTAACTTTCCAAATATTGACTGGAAAAGATATAGTTCGAGTACAATAGATGGGTCGTTTTTTGTACAGTGTGTGCAGGAGGGTTTCCTGAAACAATATGTTGACAGGCCAACAAGAGGCGAGGCCACGTTGGATTTGGTTTTGGGTAATGTACCAGGCCAGGTGTTGGATTTGGAGGTAGGAGAGCACTTTGGGGACAGTGACCACAATTCGGTGACGTTTACGTTAATGATGGAAAGGGATAAGTATACACCGCAGGGCAAGAGTTATAGCTGGGGGAAGGGCAATTATGATGCCATTAGACGTGACTTGGGGGGGGATAAGGTGGAGAAGTAGGCTGCAAGTGTTGGGCACACTGGATAAGTGGGGCTTGTTCAAGGATCAGCTACTGCGTGTTCTTGATAAGTATGTACCGGTCAGACAGGGAGGAAGGCGTCGAGCGAGGGAACCGTGGTTTACCAAGGAAGTGGAATCTCTGGTTAAGAGGATGAAGGAGGCCTATGTGAAGATGAAGTGTGAAGTTTCAGTTGGGGCGATGGATAGTTACAAGGTAGCGTGGAAGGATCTAAAGAGAGAGCTAAGACGAGCAAGGAGGGGACATGAGAAGTATTTGGCAGGAAGGATCAAGGAAAACCCAAAAGCTTTCTATAGGTAATGTCAGGAATAAGCGAATGACTAGGAAAAGAGAAGGACCAGTCAAGGACAGGGATGGGAAGTTGTGTGTGGAGTCTGAAGAGATAGGCGAGATAATAAATGAATATTTTTCGTCAGTATTCACTCAGGAAAAAGATAATGTTGTGTAGGAGAGTGCTGAGCCCCAGGCTAATAGAATAGATGGCATTGAGGTACGTAGGGAAGAGGTGTTGGCAATTCTGGACAGGCTGAAAATAGATAAGTCCCCGGGACCTGATGGGATTTATCCTAGGATTCTCTGGGAGGCCAGGGAAGAGATTGCTGGACCTTTGGCTTTGATTTTTATGTCATCATTGGCTACAGGAATAGTGCCAGAGGACTGGAGGACAGCAAATGTGGTCCCTTTGTTCAAAAAGGGGAGCAGAGACAACCCCGGCAACTATAGACCGGTGAGCCTCACGTCTGTAGTGGGTAAAGTCTTGGAGGGGATTATAAGAGACAAGATTTATAATTATCTAGATAGGAATAATATGATCAGGGATAGTCAGCATGGCTTTGTGAAGGGTAGGTCATGCCTCACAAACCTTATTGAGTTCTTTGAGAAGGTGACTGAACAGGTAGACGAGGGTAGAGCAGTTGATGTGGTGTATATGGATTTCAGCAAAGCATTTGATAAGGTTCCCCACGGTAGGCTATTGCAAAAAATACGGAGGCTGGGGATTGAGGGTGATTTAGAGATGTGGATCAGAAATTGGCTAGCTGAAAGAAGACAGAGGGTGGTGGTTGATGGGAAATGTTCAGAATGGAGTACAGTCACAAGCGGAGTACCACAAGGATCTGTTCTTGGGCCGTTGCTGTTTGTCATTTTTATCAATGACCTAGAGGAAGGCGCAGAAGGGTGGGTGAGTAAATTTGCAGACGATACTAAAGTCGGTGGTGTTGTCGATAGTGTGGAAGGATGTAGCAGGTTACAGAGGGATATAGATAAGCTGCAGAGCTGGGCTGAGAGGTGGCAAATGGCGTTTAATGTAGAGAAGTGTGAGGTGATTCACTTTGGAAGGAATAACAGGAATGCGGAATATTTGGCTAATGGTAAAGTTCTTGAAAGTGTGGATGAGCAGAGGGATCCAGGTGTCCATGTACATAGATCCCTGAAAGTTGCCACCCAGGTTGATAGGGTTGTGAAGAAGGCCCATGGAGTGTTGGCCTTTATTAGTAGAGGGATTGAGTTCCGGAGTCAGGAGGTCATGTTGCAGCTGTACAGAACTCTGGTACGGCCGCATTTGGAGTATTGCGTACAGTTCTGGTCACCGCATTATAGGAAGAACGTGGAGGCTTTGGAGCGGGTGCAGAGGAGATTTACCAGGATGTTGCCTGGTATGGAGGGAAAATCTTATGAGGAAAGGCTGATGGACTTGAGGTTGTTTTCGTTGGAGAGAAGAAGGTTAAGAGGAGACTTAATAGAGGCATACAAAATGATCAGGGGGTTGGATAGGGTGGACAGTGAGAGCCTTCTCCCGCGGATGGATATGGCTAGCACGAGGGGACATAACTTTAAACTGAGGGGTAATAGATATAGGACAGAGGTCAGAGGTAGGTTCTTTACGCAAAGAGTAGTGAGGCCGTGGAATGCCCTACCTGCTACAGTAGTGAACTCGCCAACATTGAGGGCATTTAAAAGTTTATTGGATAAACATATGGATGATAATGGCATAGTGTAGGTTAGATGGCTTTTGTTTCGGTGCAACATCGTGGGCCGAAGGGCCTGTACTGCGCTGTATTGTTCTATGTTCTATGTTAACACGTGGCTGCAGGAATGGTGTAGGAGGGAGGGTTCAGGTATTTGGATAATTGGAGCGCATTCTGGGGAAGGTGGGACCTGTACAAGCAGGACGGGTTGCATCCTCCCCCTCTTCTCCCCTCTTCCTCTCCCCCTCTTTCCCCCCCTCTTTCCCCCCCTCCTCTCCCCCCTCTTCCCCCCTCTTCCTCTCCCCCTCTTTCCCCCCCTCTTTCCCCCTCTCCTTCCCCCCTCTTCCCCCCCTCTCCCCCCCTCTTTCCCCCCCCTCTTCCCCCCCTCACCCCCCTCCCTCCCTCTCCCTCCCCTCTCCCCCCTCTTTCCCCCCCTCTATCCCCCCCTCTTTCCCCCCCTCTTTCCCCCCCTCTTTCCCCCCCCTCTTCCCCCCCTCACCCCCCCTCCCTCCCTCTCCCTCCCCTCTCTCCCCCTCTCCCCCCTCTCCCCCCTCCCTCTTCTCTCCCTCTTCTCCCCCCTCTCTCCACCCTCCTCTCCCCTCTTATCCCCCCTCCTCCTCTCCCCCTCTCCCTCCCCCTCCTCTCCCTCCCCCCTCTTCCCCCCCTCCCTCCCCCTCCTCTCCCTCCCCCCTCTTCCCCCCCATCCTCCCCCTTCTCCCCCTCTTCTCCCCCCTCTTCTCCCCCTCCCCCCTCTCTCCCCCATCCCCCCCTTCTCCCCCGCCCTCTCCCCCCCTCTCACCCCCCTCTCACCCCCCTCTCACCCCCTCTCCCCCCCTTTCCCCCTCTTCCCTCCCTCCTCTTCCCCCTCCTCTTCCTCCCCCTCTTCCCCCTCTTCTCCCCCCTCTACCCCCTCTCACCCCCCCTCTCACCCCCCTCTCCGCCCCCTCACCCCACCTCTTACCCCCTCCTCTTACCCCCTCCTCCCCCCCCTCCTCTCCCCCCCTCCTCTCCCCCCTCCTCTCCCCCTCCCCCTCCCCGTCCATCTCCCCCTCCCTCCCCCCTCTCCCCCCCCTCACCCCTCCCCCCTCTTCCCACCCCCCTCTTCCCCTCCTCTTCCCCCCCTCCTCTTCCCCCCTCTTCACCCCCCTCTTCTCCCTCTCCCCCTCTACCCACCCTCCCCCCTCCCTCCCCCCTCTTCTTCCCCCCCTCTTCCCCCCTCTTCCCCCCCTCTTCCCCCCCCCTCTTCCCCCCTCCTCTACCTCCCCCTCTTCCTCCTCCTCTAACCTCCCCCTCCTCCCCTTCTCTTCTCCCCCTCTTCTCCCCCCCTCTTCTCCCCCCTCTTCTCACCCCTCTTCTCCCCCCTCTTCTCTCCCCCTCTTCTCCCCCCCTTCTCACCCCATCTTCTCCCCCCTTCTTCTCCCCCTCTCTTCCCCCCTCTCTTCCCCCATCTTCCCCCCTCCCCCCTCTCTCCCCACTCTCCCCCCTCTTCTTCCCCCTCTCCCCCTCTTCTCCCCCTCTTTCCCCCCTCTTCACCGTCCGCCCCTCTCTTCCGCCCTCTCTTCCCCCTCCCCCTCTCTTCCCCCTCCCCCCTCTCTTCCCCCTCCCCCCTCTTTTCCCCCTCCCCCCTCTTTTCCTCCTCCCCCTCCTCCCCCCTCTTCTCCCCCCTCCTCCTCTCCCCCTCCCCTCTCCCTCTTCCCCCCCTCCTCCCCCTCCTCCCACTCTTTTCCCCCTCTTTCCCCCCTCTTCCCCCCTCCTCCTCTCCCCCTCTTTCACCCCTCTTACCCCCCCCCTCTTCCCCCCTCTTTCCCCCCCTCTTCCCCCCTCCCCTCCCCTCACCCCCTCCCTCCCTCTCCCTCCCCTCTCTCCCCCCTCTCCCCCTCCTCCCCCTCTTCTCTCCCTCTTCTCCCCCCTCTTCTCCCCCCCTCCTCCCCCCTCTTATCCCCCTCCTCCTCTCCCCCCCTCTCCCTCCCCTCCTCTCCCTCCCCCCCTCTTCCCCCCCTCTTCCCCCCCATCCTCCCCCTTCTCCCCCCTCCCCCCTCTTCTCCCCCCTCCCCCCCTTCTCCCCCGCCCTCACCCCCCCTCTCACCCCCCCTCTCACCCCCCCTCTCACCCCTCTCCCCCCCTCTTCCCCCCTTCCCCCCCTCCCCCTCCTCTTCCCCCCTCCTCTTCCTCCCTCTCTTCCCCCCTCTTCTCCCCCTCTCCCCCCTCTCCCCCCTCTCACCCGCTTCTCCGCCCCCTCCCCCCAACCTCTCACCCCCCCTCTTACCCCCTCCTCTTACCCCCTCCTCTTACCCCCTCCTCCTCTCCCCCCTCTCCTACCCCTTCTCCCCCCTTCCCCCCATCCCCCTCCCTCCTCCCCTCCCCCTCCCCTCCCCCACCTCCCCCACCTCCTCCCCCCCTCTCCCCCCTCTCCCCCCCCTCTCCCCCCTCTCCCCCCTCTCTCCCCCCTCTCTCCTCCCCTCTCCCCACTCTCCCCCCTCCCCCCTCTCCCACCCCTCTCTCCCACCCTCTCCCTCCCCCCTCCCTCCCCACTCCCTCCCTCTCCTCCCTCTCCCTCCCTCCCTCTCCCCTCCCCTCTCCCTCTCCCCCTCCCCCCACCCCCCTCACTCCCCACCCTCCCTCTCCCACCCTCCTCTCCCCCCTCTCCTCCCCTCTCCCCCCTCACCCTCCCCCCTCTCCCTCCCTCTCACCCCTCCCTCTCCACCCCCACACCCCTCTCCCCCCTCTCCCCCCTCTCTCCCTCTCCCTCCCCTCTCCCCCCCTCTCTCCCCACTCTCCCCTCCTCCCCCTCTCCCTCCCTCACCCCCCTCTCTCCCCTCTCCCCTCTCCCCCCACTCTCCCCCTCTCCCCCACTCCTCCCCCTCCCCCTCTCCCCTCCTCTCCCCCTCCCACTCTCCCCTCTCCCCCCTCTCCCCTCTCTCCCCCTCTCCTCCTCTCCCCTCTCCCTCCCTCTCTCTCCCCCTCTCCCTCCCCTCACCCCTCTCCTCCCTCTCCCTCCCCCTCACCCTCACCCACCCACACCCCCTCCCCTCCCACCCACTCTCCCCCCTCCCTCCCCTCTCCACCTCACCCTCCCTCTCCCACCCACTCCCACCCCTCTCCCACCCCTCCCCCTCACCCCCTCTCCTCCCTCTCTCCCCCCCCCTCTCCTCCCCTCTCACCCCTCTCCCCCTCCCCACCCTCCCCTCTCACCCCTCTCCCCTCCCTCCCACTCCCACCCCTCCCCTCCCTCCCCCCTCCACCCCTCTCCCCCCTCCCACCCCTCACCCCCTCCTCCCACCCCCTCTCCCCCACTCCCTCTCCCCCTCTCCCCCCCTCTCCCCCTCTCCCCCCTCTCTCCCCCTCTCTCCCCCTCTCTCCCCCTCTCCCTCCCCCCCTCTCCTCCCTCTCCCCCTCCCTCCCCTCTCCCCCCTCTCCTCCCTCTCTCCCCCTCTCCCTCTCCCTCCCTCTCCCTCCCCCCCTCTCCCTCCCTCTCCCCTCCCCCTCACCCCCTCTCCCCCCCTCTCCCCCCTCTCCCCCCTCTCCCTCTCTCCCCCTCTCTCCCCCTCTCTCCCCCTCTCTCCCCTCACCCTCTCT
This sequence comes from Scyliorhinus torazame, assembly GCF_047496885.1. NCBI lineage: Eukaryota > Metazoa > Chordata > Chondrichthyes > Carcharhiniformes > Scyliorhinidae > Scyliorhinus > Scyliorhinus torazame. The sequence continues at coordinate 3,365 of NC_092713.1, read as the reverse complement.
CCCCCCTCTCACCCTCCCTCTCTCCCCCTCTCCCTCCCTCTCACCCCCTCTCCCTCCCTCTCTCCCCCCCTCCCTCTCCCCTCTCCCTCCCTCTCTCCCTCCCCTCACCCCTCTCCCTCCCTCTCCCCCCTCCCTCCCTCTCTCCCCCTCTCACCCCTCTCCCTCCCTCTCCCCCCTCTCACCTCCCTCTCCCTCCCTCCTCCCTCCTCTCCCTCCCTCTCTCCCCCTCTCCCCCTCTCTCCCCCTCTCTCCCTCCCCTCTCCCCTCCCCTCCTCTCTCCCCTCTCTCCCCCTCTCCTCCCTCCCTCCCTCACCCCTCTCCCTCCCTCTCACCCCCTCTCCCTCCCTCTCCCCCTCTCCCTCCCTCTCCCCCCTCTCACCCCCTCTCTCCCCCTCTTCCCCCCCTCTTCTCCCCTCTCTCCCCCTCTCTCCCCTCTCTCCCCCTCTCTCCCCCCTCTCTCCCTCTCCTCTCTCCCCCCTCTCTCACTCCGTCTCTCCCCCTCTCCCTCCCTCTCTCCCCTCTCCCACCCTCTCCCCTCTCCCCCTCTCTCCCCTCTCCCTCCCCCTCTCCCCCCACACCCCCTCTCTCCCCTCTCCCTCCCTCTCTCCCACCCTCTCTCCCCTCTCCCTCCCTCTCTCTCCCCTCTCCCTCCCTCTCTCCCCCTCTCCTCCCTCTCTCCCTCCCTCTCACCCCTCTCCCTTCCTCTCACACCCTCCCTCCTCTCTCCCCCCCTCTCTCCCCTCTCTCCCCTCTCTCCCCCTCCTCTCTCCCCCCTCTCTCACTCTCTCCCCCTCTCCCTCCCTCTCTCCCCCTCTCCCTCCCTCTCTCCCCCTCTCCCTCCCACGCACCCCCTCTCCCTCCCACTCTCCCCCTCTCCCTCCCTCTCTCCCCCTCTGCCTCCCACTCTCCCCCTCTCCCTCCCACTCTCCCCCTCTCCCTCCCTCCCTCCCTCCCTCTCTCCCTCCCTCTCCCCCTCTCCCTCCTCTCCCCTCTCCCTCCTCTCCCCCTCTCCCTCCCTCTCTCCCCTCCCCCTCACCCTCTCCCTCCTCTCACCCCTCTCCCTCCCTCTCTCCCTCCCTCTCACCCCTCTCCCTCCCTCTCTCCCCTCTCCCCACCCTCTCCCCCTCCCTCTCCCTCCCTCTCCCTCCCTCTCCCCCCCTCTCCCTCCCCCTCTCTCCCCCTCTCCCTCTCCCTCTCACCCTCTCCCCTCTATCTCCCCCTCTCTCCCCCTCTCCTCCCCTCTCTCCCCCTCTCCCCCCTCTCTCCCTCCCTCTCACCCCTCTCCCCTCCCTCTCCCTCCTCTCACCCCTCCCTCCCTCCCTCTCTCCCCCTCTCCCTCCCTCTCCCCCCTCTCACCCCCTCTCCCCCTCTTCCCCCCTCTTCTCCCCCTCTCCCCTCTCTCCCCCCTCTCTCCCCCTCTCTCACTCCGTCTCTCCCCCTCTCCCTCCCTCTCTCCCCTCTCCCTCCCTCTCTCCCCCTCTCCCTCCACTCTCCCCCTCTCCCTCCCACTCTCCCCCTCTCCCTCCCTCTCTCCCTCCCCCTCACCCTCTCCCTCCTCTCTCCCCCTCTCCCTCCTCTCTCCCCTCTCACCCCTCTCCCTCCCTCTCTCCCTCTCCCTCCCTCTCTCCCCCTCTCCCTCCCTCTCCCCCCCCCTCACCCCCTCTCTCCCCCTCTTCCCCCCCTCTTCTCCCCTCTCTCCCCCTCTCTCCCCCTCTCTCCCCCCTCTCTCCCCCCTCTCTCCCCTCTCCTCTCTCCCCCCTCTCTCACTCCGTCTCTCCCCTCTCCCTTACTCTCTCCCCCTCTCCCTCCCTCTCTCACCCCTCTCCCTCCCTCTCTCCCCCCTCCCTCCCTCTCTCCCCCTCTCCCTCCCTCTCTCCCTCCCCCTCACCCCTCTCCCTCCCTCTCACCCCTCTCCCTCCCTCTCTCCCTCCCTCTCACCCCTCTCCCTCCCTCTCTCCCCCTCTCCCTCCCTCTCCCTCCCTCTCCCTCCCTCTCCCTCCCTCTCTCCCCCTCTCTCCCCCTCTCTCCCCCTCTCTCCCTCCCTCTCACCCCCTCTCCCTCCCTCTCTCCCCTCTCTCCCCCTCTCCCTCCCTCTCTCCCTCCCCCTCACCCCTCTCCCTCCCTCTCACCCCTCTCCCTCCCTCTCTCCCCCTCTCCCTCCCTCTCTCTCCCCCCTCTCCCCCCTCTCTCCCCCTCTCCCCCCCTCTCTCCCCCTCTCTCCCCCTCTCTCCCCCCTCTCTCCCCCTCTCTCCCCTCTCTCCCCCTCTCCCCCCTCTCTCCCTCTCCTCTCTCCCCCTCTCTCACTCCGTCTCTCCCCCTCTCCTCCCTCTCTCCCCTCTCCCACCCTCTCTCCCCCTCTCCTCCCACTCTCCCCCTCTCCCTCCCACTCTCCCCCTCTCCCTCCCACTCTCCCCTCTCCCTCCCACTCTCCCCTCTCCCTCCCTCTCTCCCCCTTTCCCTACTTCTCTCCCCCCTCTCCCTTCCTCTCTCCCCCTCTCCCTCCCTCTCTCCCCCTCTCCCCCTCTCCCTCACTCTCTCACTCTCTCTCTCCCTCCCTCTCTCCCCCTCTCCCCTCCCTCTCTCACCACTCTCCCCCCCTCTCTCACTCTCTCCCCCGCTCCCTCTCTCTCTCACTCTCTCCCCCGCTCCCTCCCTCTCTCACTCTCTCTCTCCCTCCCTCTCTCCCCCTCTCCCCTCCCTCTCTCACTCTCTCCCCCCTCTCTCACTCTCTCCCCCGCTCCCTCCCTCTCTAACTCTCTCTCTCCCTCCCTCTCTCCCCCTCTCCCCTCCCTCTCTCACACTCTCCCCCCCTCTCTCACTCTCCTCCCCAGCTCCCTCTCTCTCTCACTCTCTCCCCCGCTCCCTCCCTCTCTCACTCTCTCTCTCCCTCCCTCTCTCCCCCTCTCCCCTCCCTCTCTCACTCTCTCCCCCCTCTCTCACTCTCTCCCCCGCTCCCTCCCTCTCTCACTCTCTCTCTCCCTCCCTCTCTCCCCCTCTCCCTCCCTCTCTCACTCTCTCCCCCCCTCTCTCAATCTCTCCCCCGCTCCCTCCCTCTCTCACTCTCTCCCTCACTCTCTCCCTCACTCCCTCCCTCTCTCCCTCCCTCTCTCCCTCCCTCTCTCCCTTCCCTCTCTCCCTCCCTCCCGCTCCCTCCCTCCCGCTCCCTCCCTCCCGCTCCCTCCCGCTCCCTCCCGCTCCCTCTCGCTCCCTCTCGCTCCCTCTCGCGCCCCCTCTCTCCCCCCCTTCTCACCCCATCTTCTCCCCCCTTCTTCTCCCCCCTCTCTTCCCCCCTCTCTTCCCCCATCTTCCCCCCTCCCCCCTCTTCTCCCCACTCTCCCCCCTCTTCTTCCCCCTCTCCCCCCTCT